>NC_092501.1:74537334-74841847 GCF_047511675.1 Marmota flaviventris | reverse complement strand
CAGAATGCGCCCAGCCACTGGTTTCCAGATTTCTGTGACTGCAATGATCAGGTTCGGAGAAGCTGTCGGATTACCTGCTGCTATGGTTTGAGTGTTTCTCCCCAAAGAAGTTCATGCATTAGAAACTTGGTTCCCAATGCAGCAATATTGACAGGTGGGATCTTTGGGAAGTTACTGGACCATGAGGGATCTGCCCTCAAGAATGGACAAATCCTTTGACAGATCAATGAACTAATGGTTATCCCAAGTGTGGCTTTGTTATAAAAGTGAGCTCTCTCTAGCATGTATGTCCATCTTACCATGTGACGCTCTCTACGACATTGTGATGCAGCAAGAAGCCCTTGTTGCTCTTGGACTTCCCAGCCACTAAAACCATGAGCTAAATAAATCTCTATTATTTATAAATTAGCCAGTCTGAGGAATTTTGTTAAAGGAATGAGAAACAGCCTAAAATACATATCACAGAGTAAAAGGATAAATGAATCCACCTAGGGCTGGCTCATGGTATTTTCCAATGCAGTCTCTTCATTGAGCCAAGCAAAGCTTCTTCAACTGAAGGAACAGATCAGATCCCTGAAGGCTGCAGCTCATTTCCTTATCATGTTTTTACTTTTTTCTCTACTTTGAATCTATCTTTCTGGAAATGAATTTCCCAAAGCTGACTGTGAGGTCCCATTAGAGTCTCACCAGTGTAGTACACATGACGTACGTGCCTTCCTTCCCAGGGACTCCAGGCAGATTTGTAGGTGGACAGAGATGTCACTGGCTGTTGTGCTGTAGTGTCACGTTGCAAGCTCACATCTAATTCACCCTCAATAATGGCTCAGAATCCCTTCGCAGGAGCAGCCTCCTGGCCTCCTGGTGACTATCCTACAGTGCTTGAGATTCATGTTCCCCCAATGTGTTACTCTGCCTTTCTTCAAATTGAATCTCATTTTGTTATTTCCTGCCTATATTTCTTACCTCTCTGGAATCATTTTTATTATGCTTTACTCCTCACTGACATTAAGAACATTTCCCAATTTTGCATTTTCTGTAAAGTTCATTAAGCTGATGTGGGCTCCTTTTTCAGTGTCATTGATAAAACAATTAGATGAAATCAAACCTAACATTGACCCTCACTCTTTTCACAGAGAGCCTCTCCAGGGGGTTCTGACACCATGTGCCATTTAGCATCATTCAATCCATATTCTCGTTTACCAGGGTTTTTCACCCAGTGAAATCATAACATGGCTCAGGCAATTGAAAAAGTCTTTGCTTTTCCTTTTACCTTTGTGTGTGTGTGTGTGTGTGTGTGTGTGTGTGTGTGTGTATAATAGCATCTACCAGTTCCTCTGTAATGACAGATTCTTTAAAATAGCATGACTTCATTGTCCTCTAGAGAGTCCCACACTTTCACTCTTCATTTACATTATATCAAGTTTTCTGTCTTATCAAGCCAACAATCCTGGGTGCACTCAGGAGCAACACCATCAAATCCAACGTATGCATGGTTTGCAGATACATCCTGATTTAATACTCCCCCACTCTCTAAAGAACACAACCTCTATCATATTTTAATAATTTTCACAGTGAAAATATAAGACCACAGACTAATTTATTAAAGTAGATTTCACTCCAATGACTTCCTACTTTTTTTTTTCTAATCACCATACATACTTTCTCAAGGACATATCCAGACTGGGGAGAAAAACAAAAATATTTAGAACAGAGTTAACCCAGTAACACTGTAGATGCTGAAATGGGTTGGTTATTTGCTTTGGTCTTGGAATTGTCTGTTCTGATTTTTAAAATTTTGTGTGACATTTATAATGTATTTGACAAGCACATAACTAACATGTAAGACTTTGTTGGGGCTGGGGTTGTTGCTCAGCAGTAGAGCGCTCACCTAGCACATGCAAGGCCCTGGGTTCAATCCTCAGCACCACATAAAAATAAATAAATAAAGTAAAGATGATATAAAAAAAAAAGAGGAGACCAAATACATGATTAAAAAAAAGACTTTGTCAAAGCCATCATCTAAGGGATGTAGTTTGATATGACAGGCTGAATTATACACGAGTCCCTGGATTCCCCATGTAACTCCATTCTTTCTTTCCCATTCAATAAAGCAAATCAAAGAACTGTGATACAAACTTGTATCATGACAGTAAACTTGAATCCCTGTGATATGTACAAACAAGTTAAATCTCTAAGCTGGGAGACTGTCAGTGGTGTTCATGGCAGTTTGGTTGTGATACGCCAATAATATACACAGGTTTAATCTATTCAACCACCATGACTTTCCCAATACTGATCGTTTGGAGCCAATGGGATCACTCACTCATTCTCATTCCTTCCCTCTTCATAGAAGACTCTCTGATGTTTCTTAAGCCGTTACCACTCAAGGTCAGAATTCCAGCTAAGGAAAAGTGAGAAATCCTCGAAGAGAGAAAGTACCAAATGGCTTAGAGGCATGCAAATGTCATGTTAAAAACATGTCATCTAATCTATCTCTGAAAGGTTTTTTAGAATGGATTTTTAAGTAAGCTTTAAAAAAATACAAAAAGGAAAAGGCAAATCACTAGGAGATATTGTGAGGGCATCCCATGAAGATTTACTAGTGAGGTCATAAAAAAATCATCGACACTTTAAAGCTGGCTTTTTATTAAGGCAACTGACAGTCTCTAACAGTAATTATAGAGATTGAGTGAAAAGACATGGTCCAGATAAAATCCAAATGGTAAAGTTAAAATTCATAATGTCATTCAAGAAGAATACTCGCTATCTCTAAAATACTGGCTAATGTAATAAAGTTAGAAAAAGTTATAAGATATAAATTCACAGACACATTGAGAAGCAACTGAAAAGAACCTGAAAAAGAACACCTCTGAAACAACAAGGTTACTCATTATGTTGCCAAATACACATCACCAAAGGTCAGAATTTTCTATTAGCAATAACCAGTTTAAAAGTGCTGTGTGTGTGTGTGTGTGTGTGTGTGTGTGTGTAGAAGGAGAGAGATTGATCCTGATTACAACCATGAAATACCTAGAAACAAACACAATAAAAAAAAAGTTAAGAATCATGTGAAGATGTTATTACAGAAAGACATAGAAAGAACCTGAATAGATGAAGGGACACAACAGATTCCTGGATAGGAATATTTGAAATAGTAAAGCTGTATAAGATGCTGCAATGGTTTGGATGTGGTTTGTCCACCAAGGCTTCCTGCACTGGAGGCTTGGTCCCCAATGAGGCAGTACTAAGAGGTGGTTTAACCTTTATGAGATGGGGCTCAGGTAGGAGATAGGTCAATCAAGGGGGCACTGTCCTCATGAGGGTTTATTGTAGCTCTCAAGGGACAAGGGACCCCATTTAATTTCATCAAGAGGGAGTTGTTATTAAAAGAGCAAACCTGGCCCCTGAGTTTCTCTCTGGCTTTCTGTCGTACCATATGACCTCTCCCTTTTCCATGTGCTTCCACCATGTTGTCACGCAGCCAAGAGAGCCCTGACCTCAGGCCACACAGAAGAAGCTATTGATCCTAGACTTTCAGCTTCCAAACATGTGAGCTAAATAAAGAACCCAACCTCAAGTATTTTGTTATAATAATAGAAAAAGATTAATACAGATGCATGTGCTCACCCCAAAGAAATCTATAAAGTCAATAAAATCCCAACATAAATCTTACTAGTTGTTTCTCAACTAAATATGAAAAAATAGCCAAGATATTGATTTACAGAATAGTGAAGAGATTTGTCCTATTCTATAGTAATTAAGATAGAATTATATTGATGAGATGTACACATTTTACATTTAAATGTAGAAATTAAGCTAATGAAATAAATGGAGATTTCAAGACAGGGAATTAACTATTGAATATGGAATATAGGGAGGACAGGTTACTATTTGAAAACAAACAGTATGTTAGGTTCTACATACTTTTTATTTAAATGGATATCAATAGAAAAAGCAATCATGAAATTCATTTGGAAAAATAAGAGACTCAAAATAGCCAAAGCAATGCTTAGCAAGAAGAGTGAAGAGGAGGCATCACAATACCAGACCTTAAATGCTACTGCAAAGCTACAGTAACAAAAACAGCATGGTATTGGCACCAAAATAGACATGTAGACCAATGGTACAGAAGAGAAGACACAGAGACAAACCCACATAAATACAGTTATCTCATATTAGACAAAGGCATCAAAAACATATTGCTGGTGGGACTGCAAATTGGTGCGGCCAATTTGGAAAGCAGTATGGAGATTCCTGGGAAAGCTGGGAATGGAACTACCATTTGACCCAGCTATCGCACTTCTCGGTCTATTCCCTGAGGACCTTAAAAGAGCATACTATAGGGATACTGCCACATCAATGATCATAGCAGCACAATTCACAATAGCTAGACTCTGGAATCAACCTAGATGCCCTTCAATAGATGAATGGATAAAAAAAAAATGTGGCATTTATACACAATGGAGTATTACGCAGCACTAAAAAACGACAAAATCATGGAATTTGCAGGGAAATGGATGGCATTAGAGCAGATTATGCTAAGTAAAGCTAGCCAATCCTTAAAAAACAAATGCCAAATGTCTTCTTTGATATAAAGAGAGCAACTAAGAACAGAACAGGGAGGAAGAGCATGAGGAAAAGATTAACATTAAACAGAGATGAGTCGGGGGAAAGAAAGGGAGAGAGAAGGGAAACTGTATGGAAATGGAAGGAGACCCTCATTGTTACACAAAATTACATATAAGAGTTTGTGAGGGGAAAGGGGAAAAAAAACAAGGGAGAGAATTGAATAACAGCAGATGGGGTAGAGAGGGAAGATGGGAGGGAAGGGGAGAGGGGATAGTAGGGGATAGGAAAGGTAGCAGAATACAACAGTCACTAATATGGCATTATGTAAAAATGTGGATGTGTAACTGATGTGATTCTGCAACTTGTATTTGGGGTAAAAATGGGAGTTCATAACCTACTTGAATCAAATGTATGAAAGATGATATGTCATGAGCTTTGTAATGTTTTGAACAACCAATAAAAAAAAAACATACATTAGAGAAAAGATAGGCTTTTCAACAAATGGTGCTGGGAAAACTGGAAATCCAAATGTAGCAAAATAGAACTAAACCCCTATCTCTTACCATGCACAAAACTCAACTCAAAGTGGATCAAGGACTTAGGAATTAGACCAGAGACCCTGTGCTTAATAAAAGAAAAAGTAGGCCCAAATTTTCATCATGTTGGAGTAGGCCCTGACTTCCTTAAAAAGACTCCTAAAGTGCAAGAAATAAAAATCAAGAATCAATAAATGGATGGATTCAAACTAAAAAGCTTCTTCTCAGCAAAAGAAACAATCAATGAGGTGAAGAGAGAGCCTACATTTTGGGAGCAAATTTTTGCCACACACATGTCAGACAGAGCACTAATCTCCAGAATATATAAAGAACTCAAAAAAATTAACACACAAAAAAACAAACAACCCAATTAATAAATGGACAAAAGAGCTGAATAGACACTTTTCAGAAGAAGATAGACAATTGATCAACAAATATATGAAAAAATGTTCAACATCTCTAGTAATTAGAAAAATGCCAATCAAAACTACTCTAAGATTTCATCTCACACCAGTCAGAGTGGCAGTTATCAAGAATACAAAAAACATTAAGTGTTGGTGAGAATGTAGGGGAAGAGGCACACTCATACATCGCTGAAGGGACCGCAAATTGGTGCAACCACTCTGGAAACAGTATGGAAATTCCTTAGAAAACTTGGAATGGAACCACCATTTGACCCAGCTATCCCACTCCTCAGTCTCTACCCAAAGGACTTAAAATCAGCATACTATAGTAACGCAGCCACATCAATGTATATAGCAATTCAATTCACAATAGCTAAACTGTGGAAGCAACGTAGATGCCCTTCAATAGATGAATGAATAAAGAAACTGTGGTATATATACACAATGGAATATTACTCAGCAGTAAAAGAGAATAAAACTATGGCATTTGCAGGCAAATGGGTGGAGTTGGAAAATATCTTGCTAAGTAAGCCAATCCCCAAAAACCAAAGCCCAAATATTCTCTCTGATAAGTGGATGCTGATCCATAATGGGAGGGGCAGGTCATGGGAAAAATGAAGGAACTATGATTGGACAAAAAGAGAGAGAGGGGAGGAGAGGGAATATTGGGGCAGAAAAGATGGTGGAATGAGATGGACATCAATACCCTAGGCACACGTATGACTGCACATATGGTGTGATGCTACATTATGTACAACCAAATAAATGAAAAGTTGTGCTGCAATTGTTTATAATGAATCAGAATGCATTCTGCAGTCATATATACCTAATTAGAATAAATAAATAAGTAAAATTTTCAAAAAGCGTATTTCAAAAAGATGAAAGAGTGTTATGGTTTGGATCTGGAATCCCAAAGGCTCATGGGTTGAAGGTGCAGTCTCCAGTTGTTGGCACTATTTGGAAGGTAGTGGAAACTTTTGATGTGTGACCTAGTTAAAAATAAGTAGGTCACTGGGGGCATGGCCTTGAAGACTATATTTTGTCCCTAATCATTCCCCAAATCCTCTCTTCTGCTTCCCATCCACCATGAGTCATTTTACTCCACCATGCACTCCCTGTAACACTCTGCCTTGCCACAAGGTCAATGCAATGGTCAAATGACTAAGGACTGAAACCCTGAAACAAATATATATTTCCTCCTCTAAGTTAATTTTCCCAGGTATTTTTTCCACAGTGACAGAAAGCTGACTAACAGAAAATTGGTTCTGAGTAGTGGAGTTGTTGCTATGACACTCTCTGATAATGTTGCTCAGAAACCTTTGGAACTGGTTGGTGGGATACATTTGGAAAAGTTAGGAGAAGCCCACTAGAGAAAACTTGGAACATTGTAAGCAGAGCTTAATGGGTGATTCTGATGCGGATGAAGATCAGAATGCTGACAGGAATTTGGACAGTAAATACTGTGCTCATGAGGTTTCATATGGGAATGAGGACTCAACTGGGAATTGTGCAAAAAGCCATTCATGTTACTTTCTGGCAAAGAACTTGTCTACATTTTGTCCATATCCTGAAACTTTCTGTGAGGCTGAGTTTAAAGGTGGTGGACTAATTAATCTGGTGAAAGAAATTTCAAGGCAGCACAGCATTCAAGCTATATCATGGGTATCAAACTATATCACTGGCTACTTTTAGCCGGAGTTACCGTGGCTAATTTTGAAAAAAAGACAGAATAAAAAGATTTCAAAAACTTGCATTTTGACTAGAAAAGAAACTTGTGAAAAGTTGAGGGTGTGATAGCTAAAGAAATTGGCACCATTAAAAAGAAATCATTACTTTGCACCAGCACAACAGGAAAGATGCCTTGAGGGAATGTATCTCGGGAATTGACCTGACCCCACTGGTTGCAAGCTCAAGAGTGTAAAAGGATAAAAGAGGTCTGAAAGAGGTTTCTTTGAGGAGAGTGAGTTTGGTGCACCCTACTTGCACAGGACTGCCTAGGAAGTTGCTCCCCCAGGATTCATTTCATATTGCTCAGCCATTCTAGCACTCAGAGGCCACCACAGCTATAGTCCAAGCAGGTCTGTTGGTGGCAGACGTTGGTGTCATCATGTGATCTTCGTCTTGCAGACATGCAGAAAGCAAGAGATGTGAGATCATGGAAGCTTCCACCAAGATTTCAGAGTGGAAGACCATGGGAGACCATGCAGCACGTGGTGAGGTCAGAATCCCTATTGACAGCCTCTGAGAAGTTCTGAGAGTGAAACCAAAGCTTCAGTGGAGGCCCCAGGA
Organism: Marmota flaviventris; assembly: GCF_047511675.1. Classification (NCBI taxonomy): domain Eukaryota; kingdom Metazoa; phylum Chordata; class Mammalia; order Rodentia; family Sciuridae; genus Marmota; species Marmota flaviventris. The sequence continues at coordinate 74,834,049 of NC_092501.1, read as the reverse complement.
AGTTAGAGATGCCAGAAACGTGTGATGTCTGCCAAGAAAATGGGCAAGAAGCAGAGGACTCTAAGAGAGAGGTCTTGTGGGCTGCAACTGGCAAAGTCATGAGAGCAGGGCTGCACAAGTCCTTCAGAGCTCATGTCATGCCATGGAGTGCTCCAGATGCTAGATCTGAAGCTACAGATTTGCAGATTTTATGATCACATTCCTGAGTTTTTAATCCTACTTGGTTTTCATTCGTTCTTTCTATGGTCCCATATATGTTTTTTGAAATGGGGATGTTTATCCTGTGATTGTCCCACCATTGTATCTTACAAGTATATAATTTAATTTGGCATTGTCTATTAAAAATTTAAATATGCACAGCCTTAGGCCCAGCAACCTCTTTCCAAGAATCCAATCAACAGAGACACTTGGAAGTGCAAACAAAGCTGTTCACTAAATCACTGTTTGTGTGGTGAAAATTGAAAGTTTCTTAAGTCCATCACTGTGGGAATGATTGGATTCAGACTGGTCTTATCTCACTATATAATGCCAGCAAAAAAAAAAAAAAAACATATAATACCATCAACAATAATTGTAAATCAATACATGTGCTACTGTTAAAATATTCTTATGAGGATATAGATGAATGTCAGTAGAAGAAGGACGTGAAAGATCTAAACCAAATGTGGATGATGAATATCTCTGGGGCTAGGAGCAGAGCAGGGGACATTAGGTCCATCGACTTTTACATTTTTGTATTTTCCTTGTTTTTTATTCATATACACATTTTTTACATCATTCCCTGTAGTTACTATAGAAAGTGGTGCCAACAGTACTAAAAATATATAATCTGCAGGATGCCGTAGGTAAGAAAGCTTTCTGTGGTTTGGCAAACTCAAAGAAGGTACAGTGGAAGAGGAAAGATGGATGTGGAGCCTCAAATAAGATGTACAACTGGAATAGGTCAAGGAAAAGAGATGCGGGTTTCCCAGAGAGAGTTACTGTATCTACCTTGTGATTTCTACCTCAAAGGTATCCACAGCAAGGGATGCTAATTCCACCTCACAAAGAGCACTTCATACATTTATCAAGTATTTACTGAGGTTCAATTTTGTGACAGGTACTGTTTCCACATATTTGTCATATCATCATCATCATCATCATCATCACCATCATCATCATCATCACCATCATCCTCAAAAAGTATATGTTATTGAATTAGTCAGGGTTCTAAGAAATAAGGTTCAGAGAACCAGAAACAACATATCTATCAATCATGATTTGTCAGCAATCTGGGCATCCTTAAGCCAAATCAAGTGAATACAGAAAACTAACCATCATGATTATAAAGATGAATCTATGGAAAAAGTTATTTTTAATGCTGGTGAGAAAATAAATTTATTAACTATTCTAACATCAATTTTTAAGTCGGGTATACGCTTGGACCCAGAATTTTATTACTAGCACTTATACTAAACAGTGACATTTCTGGAGATTAACTGACAAAGATTTAGCACAGCTTAAATGTTCAATATAATAAGTGGGAAGCTAAATTTTGGTACATCCACACCATGGTATGCTATTCTGCCATTAAAATTACACTATGGAAGCATATCTAACAAGGGAAACTTGAACATTATTTACCAATGTCAAAAAAGCCAGGCACAGAACAGTATTTATACTAAGACTGAAGTGAGGTTTCATATTTCTATTTGTACAAAATACTAGAAGGATTGATATTGAAATGTTAGCATGGTGGATGAAGACACGGTAAGTCTTTTTTTATTTTCTTCTTTAAACACTTTCAGTGTTTTTCCATATTCTCTGAAACTGAACTACATTATTTTTGCAGAAGAAAACAACAAATATGTGGAAATCAGGACAAATAATAAGAGCCAATACTCCTATAGCAGTTACTTTGTGCCAGGAACCATTCCTTACATATTTTGGCATGAGTCAAGACCCTCCATCTGCTGGAAGAGGGGCTTGCAACAGCCAGATGTGAAGAGACCGGCCCTGGTCTTTCTTTCTGGGAGTTTACAGTGAAAGGCCATTTTATCCCACATTAAGAACACTGCAGGAAGGAGCACATGCAAGTTCACAGTGAAGGGCCAACAGTGGGATAGTGTTACAAGGGAAACCCCAAGAAGCATTCCCCCCTCCCACAGATGGCTTGAGAACCTGGTAAAAAGGAGGGGAAAAGAATGAATGGTAGAAAAGACTCTGGAGCCTGGGTGGAGCAGGTGGGAAGGCCCTCCAAAACACCTCTAGGCAGTCCTGTTTAACATTCCAACCCAAATGTGTTTACCCACAGAACTAGCATTTTGCTGCTGGCTTATGTTTTTGTTTTCCACATAACAACTAAAGTGGAGATGTAGGAAAACAAGGTCCCCAGGTCTAAGCAAGACAAAGGGCACCAGGAAAGGCACCCGGGGAGGCTGGAGCAGCAAGCTGGCCCCAATCTTGCCCAGAAAAGACAAGCAACCAGCCAAGGCTCTGCAAGCTTCCTCCAGCCCAGGAAGCATACATCCCAACCAGAACAAGACGGACTGGTTTCAGGCCTTTTACCTAGGGTTACCTTTCCTAACCCCCGGGCATAATCCCTCAGAGCTGCGGTGGAGCATCGGGTAGGTTATGATCATTGCTCAAGTTTCCATTCTTCCCATCAATGAACTGTGGCCGTCCCCAGAGAATGAGGCAGGCAGAGCAGGAAGCAGCTCACTGTGAAGTTAGAACCACTTCCAGGTGAGAGGTCAAAAGAACGTGAAGGGCAGTGAGAGAGAAAGAGGAGAGACGGAGAGGAAAGAGGAAGGAGAAAAAAGACAGAGTGAGGGAAGGGGAGATAGGAGGGAAGAGAAAAGGGAGGATGAGGAAATTTGGGGGGAAAAAGATGGAGGGGAAAAGATCCTTTATTTCCAGTGAAGCCTTACAAACTACCTCAGGTTTTTGAAGCAAGTTTCCAAATAAATGTTCTAGAAGAAACCCCGTTTCACTCACTAATTCACATTAAATAACAAACTAGATGATTACACTTATTTGAAAGTAGTAAACCTTTTTATATGTTCTAATTGGCAGAGCTTTATTACTGCCAGGAGATTTAGTGCATGACTCCAGAATATACTGGGACGTGAAGACAAGCAATACACACACACACACACACACACACACACACAATCTATGTTTCAGAGCCAAGAGATAGTCAGTGTGGGTTCCCTCTTCAGCCCCGGTATTTTTTTTTTAATGTAGCTTTTGTTTTCTGTGCCAAGATACATTTTTATACTAATAGTCATTTGTTTTCTTGAATTAATTTGTTTAGGGAGAAAAAAGTGCACAGCATTTCAATTATTATATCATTCTGTGTTAACAAACATTACAAAGACATGCTTTAAAGACCACTCATATAAATAATTTTTCTTTAATATGTTTCATATTCATATAGAATATTAAAACTACCTTCACAGCTGAGTTTTATTCCTTAAAAAAAAGCTATCAAAACAATATCACTAAGGCCTTTAATATTTATTACATATACATCATAAAATTAGATCATTCTTGTTTTTGCTGGAGACCACCAGCTTTACTCTGATCTTCTGCAAGCTAAATTCAAGTTCAAAGCAATCAAAGTTATAAGTTGAGTGCACAATAGAAAGTTTTGTTAAAATTGCAAGAGGTATCTTCTTAAACAGAATACCGGTAATCAAAAATGCTGACCTTCGATTTAGTACTTGGTAGCCAAAATGCTCCAAAACTATGGCAAGCACTTCCTATCTGTCCCCAAGAAGGGAGGGCCGCCTCTGAGCCTTCACCCACTTCCTGATGAATCTCACAGCAAGCTGTTGTCTGACCTTGGTTCAGTCCCCCTAGGCAACTCCTCAGAGCCACCAGTCTGCCCTATTGTTAGGCCTGGCAATTCACATCAGGACCTACTGACACACGGCACCTGCAGGGTATCCAGCACTCTAGCCAAAGTAATCAAGGCTGCATAGATCTAAGTTAGAGGCTGGCACCGGTAAAGGCTCATTTCTTGACCAAACTCTAGTCAAGCTCCTCCGAACCCTCTCTCAGCTAGGCCTATAAAAACTTGAACAAACACAAAATTTCTGACAGTTCGGGGTGCATGCCTAGAATGATTCACTCTCCACAGGGTGCCTGCCTGAGACTAATTGAGGCTGGTAAAAGAACTTACTGTTTGTTCCAGCCTTCACCTGATGACAGAACCTGTCTCCCGGCCTCTGTGGGAAGGTAGGAGCCTAACTTCCAGAAGCAACTTAGCAAACTCTGATGGGCTCCACATGGACCAAAGACCCCATCCTCTTTCCATTGCTTTTTGTAAGTTTCACTTTGTTCACTGAAAGTAGATTCACATTAAATCACAAGCTAGATGATCACACTTACTTGAAAGTTATGAACATTTTTATATGTTTAATTGGCTTTGCTTAGCCTGTGTCTGGATTTGTTTACCTTTGAGAGAGCACATCTACTCCAATGTTTTAGACATGAAAAAGGTGTTACCCAAAGAACAAGTTAAATGGCCTAGGGGCAGACACTTGCTCCTTTCTGTTCCCCATTTCCATGTCTACACCCCGCATCAGCCCAAATGTCCAAATAAAGCTCTGCCCTCCTCCCCATGGTTCAACTCACGTGGCTGTGGCCCACAGACAGACAAGATGTGTTCTAGCAGAGCTGAACTGTTGTCCTCTGCACTGTGACAGGACTGACCACTGACCTGGCCTCCTCCCAGGCCTCCGCACCCTACATCTCCAGAGAGACTAGATGTGCCCTCACCTCTCATTTCTGTTGCTGAGGAGCCATTGGACCAGGCTGTCCATTTATTCCTGTGCTTGCTGATTTCCTGGACTTTGCAGACATAATGCCCTTGATCTGCTGGCCGAAGGGTCAACACTGAGAGCCTGTAGAGCGTCCCCCGCCTCTCCTCAAGCAGGCGCAGCCTCTGCCTGTTGGCGCTGCGACTGAAGTTCCCGTAGTACTGCACCACTCGGAGCTTGGTCATCTTGACCATCAAGGCCTCCTGGGAGTTCGAACGTGCAAAGAACCAGCGCACGGCCAACAAGCTGTCCTTCCGCCTCTTCTGGGAGACATGGCAGTGGAGGGTGGCATTTTCCCCCTCCAGGTAGTCAACCACAGGCCCTGGGGACACGGTGACATTGAGAGCCCCACAGACCTCTGTAGAGAAAAGGGGAAAAAGAGAAAATGATGATTGAAGGCTACAGCCTGTCCTCATGTGGCCAGTCCACAGTGGAGATGAGTGCTCAGCATGACCAGGGAGACAGGCGACCCCTGTACCTTCCATGTTCACTCCCCACCTTCCTGATGGTCGGAGGAGGGCTTCTTCTGAGGACAGCCTCCGTGGCCTACCACGTGCTCATCTATGGACAATCCCATTCACATGGGATGCCAAACACCAACCATCTGGCTGAACATGTTTCAAAAATTGTTAATTTGTTGTCACACAAAAAATTTGGAAGTTTGCAACCTCTTAAAAATGTTCAGCACACATCCCATCTCCCCTGTCAGCCTCCCCCAAGGTCTCTGGACAGGGTCAGATCTGCCCAGGGTCAGGGACGAGCCACCTCCTCTGACGGTCTGCCACCACAAGGCTGAGCCTGCCTTTATTCCCTCTTTCTCCATCTGAGCTATTTCAACACTAACCAGGGAACATGCTCAGTAATGGTCAAGCAGGATGCTGCACTAGTACCACTAACGGAGAACAACAGAGCTCTCAGTTGACATGCAAGAATAGAGAACAAGCCTCAGGAACAGGAAGAGTTGAAGGACTCGCCCAACACCCCAAAAGAGGCTTCAGAACTCCATTCCCCATCCACCTTTTTCTGTTTGGGTTTCTTCATTAGGACCAGACTCCTTCTCCCAGTCACATTCTTCCCTGAGATGATCTTTAATGGAGACACCCTGATGCCCACCCAACCACTCAGCAGGTCGCAGAGAGACTGAGTGTTGCTTGCTTTTCCAAGGACCCACTGTTCTTAGTGTAGGGTGGCTGTGCAGAGAGGCGATGCTGTCCCGGAGCCCCCAGGGGGAGCCTCCCCATATTATGGTTTAAATGTGTCTCACAAAGTTCATGTGTCAAAACAATTCCCCAAATCACAGCTTAATGGTATTTGGAGGTGGGCCTTGGGAGTGATTAGGATTAGATGAGGTCATGAGAGTAGAACTCCACGATGGTATTAGTGACTTTATAAAAAGAGAGAGACCTGGCATGCTTGCTCTGCCTTTTCATGCGATGCCCCCAACCATGTTAAGGTGCAGCAAGAAGGCCTCTACCAGACACTGAGCAGATGCCAGTGTTATGCTCATGGACTTCTCAGATTCCAGAAACATGAGCCAAATAAATTTCTCTTATTTATAAATTACCAAGCCTCAGGTACTTTGTTATAGCAACAGAAAACAAAATAAGAAACTGGCAGACAGAACCCATGAAAAAAGATGCTTTGCCCAGAATGCTGGAACCTCTTTCTATACAATCAGTGCTGTCCTCTCACCAGGTCCTGTGTCCCTATTCCTACACTTCACAGGTGCAACTCCATTAAACACCACTGCTGCCTTTGCAACCAACAAGCAGGTATCCCCAGGGTAACCCAAACCCACAATTGTCAGATCCCCAATGTCTCCTTCTAGGGTAATCCAAACCCACAATTGTCAGACCCCCAATGTCTCCTTCTAGGGTAATCCAAACCCACAATTTTCAGACCCTCAATGTCTCCCTCTGGTCACATGAAGGAACTTGAGCCCCAGATCAAAGAGTCAACAAAAGCTTTGTCACCTGGTCAGTGCTACAGATAAACAAGAAGGAAGAAAGAAAAAGAGATCACAATTGAACATCTGACAGAGACTGTGGATGAACAAAGTTGAAGCTGTAATGGGGTCAGGTGAGGCTTGTCACATAAAAAATATCCTTCATTGTAAAAATCCCATCGATATGTCATTGGTCTTTGTCCAGTTTCTAATAATAACACAGACTAGGAGGTTATAAAGAAAAGTGGCTTAATTTGGCTCTGGTTCAAAGTTGAGGAGCCACATCTGGTTATGGCATCTTGCTGGCAGCATCCTGAGGTGACACAGGCATGACACGGCAGAGACAAGGGTGTTTGAGACCTTGTCCAACTGACTTTTACAGCAGAATCAACCTCATGATAACTTATTGACCCATTAACTCATTTGTGAAAACAGAGCCTCATCATTTCTTAAAGGTTCACTGTGGTTTGGATATGAGATACCCCCACCACAATAGGTTCAAGCAATAGACAATGCAGGAATGTTCAAAAGTGAAATGATTAGATCATGAGAACTATAACTTAATCAATGGATGCATCCATTTGATGGATTGATAATTTGAATGGACCACTGGTGGTAACTGTAGGCTGGTAGGGTATGGCTAAAGGAAGTAGGTCACTGGAGTGTGCCCTTGCAGATTATGTTTTGTCCCAGGCTTTTCTCTCTCCCCACCCCTCTCTCCCCACCCCCTCTCCTTCCCAGCTACTTCTCTCTACCATGCCCGGGTGCCATGATGTTCTGCCTCATCTTGGGCTCAGAGCAATGGAGCCAGCCCATCATAGTCTGAACCTCTGAAAGCATGAACCCAAATAAACTTTTCTCTTCTACCTTGTTCTTGTCAGGTATTTTGGTAACAATGACCAAAAGCTGATTAGTATGTGGTCCCAGCTTTTAATATCTCATAATGGAAATTAAATTTCAACCTGAGTTTTAGAGGAGATATACCATGGTCAATCCATAGCAGTCATCCTCTTCAATGGTTTCCACTACTGATATTAGTAGACTGAACACCTCAAGAGTTATGACTTGAGCATCAATTTTCTTTCATTGCTTTTCTCATAGAAGCCAGGCATTAGTCCTAAGAACTCTCCAGCATAATTCAGAAATCTTAACTTAAGAATGTCCATAGAGTGCCTTTTGTCAAGTAAAGTAACATTCACAAGGGGATTGAGATAAGAACACACTACACCATGGCAGTCTTTGGTTATCTTAAAAAAAAAAAATAGATGAGAGTGAACTTAAGAAAGAAACACCAGTGCTCAGCTGAACTCTAAGCACATTGTGAACAGGTTTGAGGCCCTCAGTGTTTACAGTGAGGATGAACAAGGCCAGCCCAGGCAGATACTTGGGAAATACAGATTGACAGGGAGTCAAGATGTCCTGCCTCAATTTCTGGGGAACATGCAAATGATATTTTACATGACAAAAGGCATCTTATGGATATGATTGAATTAAAATTCTTGGATTCTAGAGTATCCTGTGAGCAGGTGCCTGGCTTTTGCAGTAACAATCCTACTATTGTCCAGAGTCACTCATAAAGGGCAATAGAAGAGGAATTGGCCCACTTCTTCCTTGCCTCTCACCCACCTGGCGGGCATCTTGCCCACATGCCATGTTAGATTAGTCCGACTGTGTTTCCACCCAACTGCTGAGGCCCTGTCTGAAGCACACGGGGGCCTGTGGCGGGGCTCCCTGATGAGCAAGGAAGCAGCTGGGACCCCAGGCTGACCCCACCCCTACAGGCGCAGGGGGCTGGGCAGGAGCAGGGAGAGCACAGAGATGCAGCAGCTGGCTTCCAGAATCCAAGTCCAGCCGTGCCCCACCCCCAGAGCTCCCCACTGGAGTCCAGGAGAGCTGGGAAGCAGGAAATGGAAACAATATGGGTGGGATGATGGTGCTGTGGACCCCACGCCCCGGGCTCCTCCTGTTAACGCTGCATGAAGAAGGGATTATTTATAGTGACTGAAACCAGGAGAACGTGCCAAGTGCTCCAGTCCCCATGGGAGGCCAGATTCCATCTTGGAAGCAAACTAGTAACCCTTCCACTTCTGTGCCTCAGGCCCGGATCAGCAGCTCCCAGGAAAGGAATGGACGGAGCTGCTTCCCGAGATGAACGTTTTTTTTCCTCTTTATCATCACACCTCTCTGCCTTCATTTTGCCCCCATTTTCTCTTACCAATGACCCAAACATCTGTTTCTCCCACGTGCAAAAAGCCTTGCTATGGTTTGAGTTGTGTACAGCCACAAAATGCACATGTTGAAGTCTTAATCCCCAGCCCCTCAGATTGTGGCTGTATTTGGAGTAGGGCCTTCAAAGAAGTAATTCAATTAAAATGAGGTCATTAGGGTGGGCTCTAATCCAACATGACTGGTGTCCTCATAAAAGGAGATTAGGACAGAGGGAAGACCACGAGAGGACACAGGGAGAAGATGCCATCTACAAGCCTTGGGAGAAAGCAACTCTGCCAGTATCTTGAACTCAGCCTCTGGAACTTTGAGAAAATAAATTCCCATTGTTTAAGTCACCCAGTCTGGGAACTGGCAGTTCTAGGCTCACCTTAGCCCTCCACTGATACTCACAACCACAGTCAGCACAAGGGGGTGATTGAAACAGAGCTGAACACCATGGCCCACCGGAAAGCTTTGTTGGAGGTCATGCACTCTCAGGTAGTGGGGCTCCTGTGCTTCCAGTGAGCTTTCTCAGCAAAGCCAACACCCTCCCCAAGCACTAGAAGTGGCTGCAAATGTGGGGACCCAGCTTAGATGAGAGACGGTGCAAGAGGAGCACAGAAGGACATTGATGTCAGTACTAGGAGAGAGAGTTGGGCAGCTTCTTTCCTACTGTGGTCAGCAGGCACCACGTGACACTGGGAGGCAGGACAATGAGAAACTGGGCACACCAATGTCCAGAGGTAGGTTAGAGAGAGCTCAGTGCCCTGGAAGCCCAGGCCTTGCCCTTATGGATGTCAGCATGAATGACAGAGCATTGACACCTAAGGGACAGGCTGGACACAACTGGGCTAAGCCAGCCACAGAACAGGACAGGGTGGGTGTCGCTCCCCTCCTCCTCTAGGTAAGATAACACAGCTGGTCTGGGCAGATCCTCCCTCTCCTGAACTAAAAGGAGAATTGTTCAAGTCACACAAGCTGAAAAAGGAATTTAATTTTTTGCTTTGTGACTCTTCATTGAGGAATTGAGGTAGAGGTAGGCCCCCACATAACATCTCCCCACTCAGAATTCCTGCCTCCTCAAGGTTATTCACTGTGCAAATAAGAAGATGGCATTCCTGACTTCATGGAGCTAAAAGGCCAGGGTATAGGGCAACTGTTACTCTGGAAAAAGACAGGAAAACTTAACTATAGTGTCATAGGCTACAAATAAAAGTGCATGAAAGAGGAAGGTGATAGTACTGATGGAGAAAAAATTAGGATTTGCATGGTCCCAGGCCTTCCCAGCTTTCTAGGGAGAAACAATGAAACACAATTGGTGGCTTGGAGGGACTGAGAAGACAGCCAGGGGCTGGTGCCCAAATAGATTGGAGATCTGGCTCTGGTAGATAGGAGGCTCTTGGAGCCTCAGTTTCTTCATCTAGAAAATGGAAAGATGATGCCTTTCAGGGTAAGCCTAGGATTCCAATGAGGAAAACACTTTAAACTGCAGATGGTGGTTTACATGCACTGAGCGCTGGGGAGGTGGAAGCGATAGAAAGTGACCCACACTGATCTTGAGTAGGGAGGGCTTCACAGGCACACAATCTGCAGGCACACAGTGCCCTGTGCTTGGAAGGGTTCTTCCCCTGGCTTTTACCTCTACTGTTCATTTCTTGAAATTCTAATAATTTTTAATTAGGGGCCCAAATTTTTTTGTTTTGCACTGGATCCCATTCATTAGATAACTGGTTATGTTTGTACATAAGGTTTCCCTGGGTATAAAAGTTAAGGGGTCTAACCCCACTATTTTCATTCACTAATGTCATGAAAACTAGCCTAAAAAGTCATCCATGCAGCCGATCGGTACACAACCTACTTCTCATGAAGCAGCTGAGGACTGGGGCACAAGCACTCCCAGATGCAGGCAATGAAGGTCCTCTGTCAAAAACAAGGCACCAGGCTCGCCCAGGACACAGGGGTGGGCACAGCTGGGTCCCTCAGTTCTGATCTGGCCAGGAAGGTGGTGGTGGCTCTAGCCCCCAGAAGCCTCTAAGTTTAAAAGGAATGCAAACTGAAGTACTCAATCAGCAGCAAAGAGCTTCTTAGTGATTAAAGGATAGATAGTTCAAATTCATGACAATGAAACTCTGAAAGAAATATGTTGCATTACTTAAAAATCCACAGCAACAGGAGCCTGTGTTTACTAACCACTAAGCAGAAGTGCTACCAGACTTAGCCCCTGGGTGATTCGTTCATATTAAGCCCATCACCTAAAATTAGCTCTTATCCAAGACCTTGCTCAGTGATAGAGGCTTAACATCGGCTAATGTGAACTCTATGCCAAGAAGAGTTCTAAACACTTTATATGTATTTTCCCAATTTATCCTCATACTCTGCTAATCCTCATTTTACAGACAAGAGAACTAAGGCACAGAGAGGCTAAGCAGCTTGTTCAAGTTCACAAAGCACATGGCAAAGTTAGAATTTGAACATAGGAAATCTGGCTTCAAAGACAACTCATTACCACCACTCTGGACTAAGGCTTGGCTCTTAATATTTTGCCAGTTGGTTTTCTTTTCTATGAAATGAAAGGTAGAACTAAGGTCCCACTCCACCCCAAAACAGGGGTTAGAGCCTGGACTTCTGTAGTAAGCTGCTCTGCCAGGCTTTCCCTTGCCAATGGTGATGAAGAGTCCTGGATGAAGAACTTAGAGCAGGTATGTGGGGTGAGTGCCATCCAAGAAGGAGCATAGCCAGGAGAGACTCTAAAGAATCCTAAATTCCAACTTTGCAGGTTCCTGAGGACTTCTGGAAACATGATAATGTGCTTGACCCCAAACAGTAAATCTCAGTTACCCTCTAACAGCACCTGGGTGGTCATAGAGCACAGGGAGAAAGGGCCTGGATGCCCATGTGCATCTCCTGGCTGCTGGCTACTCCATGCAGGCCATGAGAGACAGCCTAGTCTGATGAACCCAGACAAACTTCCTGTCATTCTCCATCAAGACAGTGACTACCATGAAAGAAGCATTTCCCATGGCCAAGATTTCAGGTTCACTGCACTTGTAGCAGGACATGCTGGGGACAATGGATAGATTTCCTTCCTCTGGCATCTAAGTCCCTCCACCTCAGACTCGAGTGTGTACTAGACTAGTTCAAGCACCAGCTCCAGCACTGGGAAGCTGGATCACCCCAGAAAAATTACTGAACTCTGAGCAGCAGTCCCTCATTTAGAAAATAATGGCACCCAACTTAGCTGTTGTGAGCACAGAGTCTACAGCCAGGCTTCCTGGGTTCAAATCCTGACTCTGCTGCTTACTAGTCTATGAACTTAAGTCAATTCATGAACCCATGCCTCTGCTTCCTAATCTACAAAATGGGGACAATGATAGCACCTCTCTTAGGTTATGGGCCAGATGAACTGAGTTACTTGGATCTATAAATATTTGAGCTTGTCATTATTACTTTGAAATACCTGGCACCTGATAGGTACCCAGAAAAAGTGAACCATTGATATAATTATTATTACTATTATTCTAGCCAGCATGATCCTTACAGCAGGGAGGCAGCCAGCCAGAGAAAGAAAAGAAAATTCTTCAGCAATTTACAAGTTGGAGCCATAAAAAAAAAATGCAAGCCAGTAGTGTGGGCAGAAAGGCTGCCCGAATCCGGATTCTTGTGAGAAAGGGTCAGGCTTCCTCCAGCCCAGGTTATCCTATCTAACAGTCCTGGTCACCTCAAAAGGCCCGTGACAAGTCTGCAGCCCCCAACTCCGGCTGGGGCAGATCCAGCAGCTAGCTCCGGACTTCAACTTCCAGCCACTCTGCTCTGCGCAGAAAGTTAAAGGAAAGTTGCTGACCAGAGGAGCCTGCCAACAGTTGTGGGTCCTGTCCGTTGTGGAATAAAAGGAAACAAACCATGATCTAAGGGTTGCGGATCCTGCTCCAGTCCTCCCCTCCGAGGCCTGTCACTTGGAAGGGCATCGGGGTGTCGTGAGAGCATTTTTGTGCTGGAGCCCTGGGCTCAGGTCCTGGAAGAAACCGCGTTCCCTGGAGGGCTTCGGCGGAAAGTTAGGAAGGCGCCGCTGAGCCCCGCCGCACTAGCGAGCCCATCAGAGCGAGCGCACCGGCGACAGTGACAGCGCAGTCCCCGTCCCTCTGCCGGCGGGCGCGGAGCGGGGACCCGAGGCGACAGGGCCTCCCCGCCAGGCCCCAAACCTCCCCAGCGCTGGCTCCCGGCCCCCCGCCCGACCTCCCGCTCCCTGCCCGCCCACCCCACTGCGCTTACCCGGGGCCGGAGCCTGCGCCAGCAGCAACGCCGCCACCAGCGCCAGGAGCCGCATCTCCCCGCCGCCGCCCGGCGCTGTGACGCGGGAGAGCGCCGCCGCCGCCAGGCCTGGCCGCCACCAGCCCGCCCCGCGCCCGCCCCCGGCCCTGGTCCCGGCCCGCCCCTCGGGCCGCCTGCCACCTCTGGGGCCAGGACTTCTGGGTCCCTTGGCCCTGCGATGGGCCAGTGGAGAGGCCTCGCATTCCGCTTGTTCAGTGACCCGTGGGTGTCTCCTTTTGCCTTGTCCATTTCTCAGATGAGACAATTGAGGTGCTGACAGGTGGTTGCTCTGACTTGGAAAATACAGAGCTGCAAAGGGCTTGTTGGTCTCTTGCCCCCAAGGACACTGTGATTCCTAAGGGGAAGCGGGTGGGGAGGTTGGGGGCGGGGAGGTTGGGGGCTGGAGTGCATCTACCAAATCCCTGGCCTGAGGCTTACTGAGGATCTCCTGCAGCCACGCCACCTTTATAAGCCCCAGAGCGGAGTAGGAAGGAGAAGCCAGCCCTCTTCTGCTGCCTAAAGTTGGAGATCCGGGACCGGTTTCGGACTCCTGGAAAATTAAAGGGTTCACACAGGCAAATCCAGAAAATGTGGAAACTGTTAACAATTATGACTATTTAGGGCGCCCTCAGCCTGTCCTGGGCTAAGTGGTTTGCACAATGTTACCAAATCCTTCCACTGTGAGACCCTAGGACAGCTCCTTAATTCTCATGTGCCTATCTGTACAATGGGGAAACAGTTCCATCCCTCAAGATGTTGTTTAAGAAGATCAAGAAAGGCAGATCCAGTTCCAGTAAAGATGTGTAGTCCAGCACCTGACATGAACATCAGCTATCATTTACTATTATTAATATAGATAGGGTTGCAGAAGCAAAGAGATAAAGGAACAGACCCACATCACTTGGCAGGGAACAGTGAGTGACAAAGGACCCACCACAGGTGCCTCTGAGCCAGGGAACTGGTCTCTTCATGGTGGCTGTAAACTTGAGATCTGACCTTAACTGGTGTGTTAGCTCAGGATCTCTAAGCAAGAAAAATCTGTATTGGGTAACTGTGTGTGTGTGTGTGTGCGTGTGTGTGTATCAGGGGAGGGTTTTGTGGGCTTACAAAAAAGGAGAGAGGCAGCCAGCAGGAAGGTCCTGATGGAGAGCAGGTCCCTGGAGGATGAAGTGGTGGATAAAGAGGTTCCCATATCTTTACCACTAAGCAGAGGGAGAAGGGGTGGAGGAGGCAGAGAGTGGTGCTGAACCTCAGGGCCAGTCCCAAGGGACCATTCACTCCTGGAGCCCAGGCCAGTGATACAACTGTTTTGTGAGCTCTCTAGAAAGCAGGCACTTCCTGGGGTCTTTTGAGTCCTTTGGGATCTCCCAGCTGGGAGGATCTCCCATGGAACAGGGCCTGCAGGGCATGAGGTAACCATGGAGGCAACAGGAATAGAAAGCAACCCCTCTCAGCCAGGTCTGTGGAAAGTCCTGAGATGGTTAGCTGGCTGCAAGGTCACTGGGTCTAATACCAAGGACAAGAAGGTCAAGAACTGGAGTCAAATGGAATCCTGTAGCTCAGAAATGAAAATGTTCCTATCAAGCTTCCGGAAAAGAGCTCGAAAACCACTATGCATGAACAAGCAAGCAACCCAAATATCCCATGTGAAGTCCCAGGTCACTTTATAGATTAGTAAACTCAAAAAGGACTGGAGACCTGTCCAGGGTTCTGTGGGCCACCGAATATATGAACTGGGAACTTGAATTCTGACTGTAGATTGCCAGCTTGGACCTGGAGCCCATGGCAGTGTTTGGCCAGACTGGGGAGAAAGTTCTGGAAAAGGGGCTCTAGGTTATCTGGAAGATAGTTCTGAAAGCATACTCACGTCCCATACTGAGCAACAGCTGTGGGTCTTTGAGCAAGATGATCTCTCTGAACATTACTCTAAAATGACATCTGTAAAATGGCATGTCAACATGAATACACATGAGCAGGGAGCTGAGGGGCAGTTTGATGTCCTCCATGACCTCCAACCCCAGCTGTGCTGCTTGCAGTTAAGTCTCCCAGCTGATGGAGAAGACATATTGGCCACACTTTAGGGAACCAAATCCTGCTTGGGTTTTGTGTATTTCTAAATATCAGTCTGTCCTTGCAGAACTGAGCAAATGTTCAACCCAGACACACTTTGTCCTGTTTTCTTTTTGCCCACATTGGTGCTTACTGGAGATTTGGGGCTGGAAAGTGCTTTTCTTGCAGTTTTGTGATACATCGCATTGTACTGTTTTCAACTCGGTGCTCTGTCAGTACTTCTCAGCTTCTCAAGTGATCTAGCAGAACATCTTAGTGAGACCTTTGCTTCATGAAACAGGAATGGGAGGATATTTTCAGTCCCCATGGAAGACATAACCAGTGATCCCAGTGAAATGGTATTTTTGCTGTTCTAGACTACGTTAGCAGAAACCTTCCTGATCTTTCCCTTCTCCCTGCTCCCTACTAACTCATGCACAAGCTTTCGATGATTTGAAAACCTCTACTGATTTATTTATTTAGCCCTGGCTCTATAAGATCTAATTTTGTTCTTAATGAGAATAATACTCAAATTATTTTTTTTAAAAAATGATTACTTTCCTAAAAATTCCCATCTGAGGTTTCTAAATAGGCATTCATTCAGATCATACTTTTTTTTCTTTTCTCCTTCCTTCCTTCCTTCCTTCCTTATTTTATTTTTATTTTATTGTTGCTGGGAATTGAATCCAGGAGTGCTTTACCGCTGAGCTGCATCCCCAGCCCTTAGGGTCTGAGTCTGTCCTTGAACTTTGAGGTCCTCTTGCCTCAGCCTCTTGAGTCTTTTGGATTACAGGCATGCAACACCATGTCCAGCTACATTCAGATTATTCTAAAGTTGATCCAGGTCCCTGGGCATTGAACACTCAACCAATTCTTGGTTCAATCAGTCACCACTGAAAGAATCATAGAAATCCAGACTCAAAATAAATGCATTTTGTTTTTTTGGAACCTAGGTCAGAGATGGAAGAGTATTGTATAGTTTTGTAATCAGTTTCATTCTGTATATAGCTAATACATCCCTATACTAAACACACCAAGGAAAAGTAAATATACCTTCTTGGGTCTACAGCAGATTTCTATGTATTGTTCTTTCAGTCTGGACGTATCCACATAATTGTAAGATTTTCTCCTCCATATTGCTTATAGGCATGTTTCAGCTAAAAGCAAGAGTTACATGCTTGAATTGACACGAAAAGGGAATAAACAAAAAGTAGACTCTGGATAAAAGAGTTTTCATCTATGAATGATGGGGGGGAGGATAAGAAAGAGATCATGGTTACAGACGATACATGCATCTATCCATCCAATCAGTAGGAAAAGCCTAAAACCATTCATGGTAAAATTTTCAAGAAACCTATAGCTGGGAGAGAGATGTGAAGTGTACTTCTTTTTCCCCTAAAGGTAAGTGATGGATGGGCACCATTTGTGACCTTAGCAATAATTGTGAGTTTGGTGCCAAGTTTAGTGCCAACTGGCTGAATGCAGCAACTTGGGCCAACTCCCAGGGAACAGAAAGGAAGGACCCCATGTTCTTAGAAGGCTCCAGAAGAAGGAGATTGGAACAAGGAAAATTCTGGACTGGTCATCTATATAACTGACCACAAAGAAAATGTACCTTCAAATTGACCACTGATATTCAAGACTAAAAATCTTAGTTCCTTCCCTCTACTTCCATTGACTGAAACATTCAATGAGTGAAAAGACTGAAGAATTGTCCAGAATAAAGGAGGTTAAAAAGACTTAGCCACTAAATGTACTATGTGATACTGGATACAATTTGGGATCAGAAAAAAAATTGCTAAAAGGACATTATTGGCATTGTTGGAAAATTTTGAATATGGATGGATTGTATTGTTTATCAAATAACTGCTAAATTTTCCAAGTGTGGATATGGAAAATAATACTTTTTGTGCTTCAGAAGATCTACACTGAAGTATTTGGTGTTAACAGCCATGATGTCTGCAGATTACTCTTAAAGGATTTAGCAAAAATAAATGTATCTATGTTTTATATAATATGCATGTAGAAAGAAAAAGCACAGAGAAACAAAATGAGAAGTGCTGAAGCTAGACAAAGAGAATACGAAAACTGATGTACTATTCTCACAACTTCTTTTAAGTTTTAATTTTTTTCAAAATAAAACTTAGAAATAAAAAATTGTCTTTGATAAGGCATGATGGCACATGTGTGTAGTCCGAGCTACTTGGGAGGCTGAGGCAGGAGGATCACTTCAGTCTAGAGGTTCAAGGTCAGGCCAGACTATCTGGGGAAATAAAAAAGGAATTTGTTTATAAATTTTACTTTAAGAGATCTCAGTTTTCTTTTATTTATATGCTGGTTATAAGCGCAGTATAATTATCTAATATAATTATATGGAATATATGAAAAATTTTATATTTAATTTACAAAATGCTCCCTCCCAATTTCAGAGATGTCACGATGAATACATTTCTAATATTTTGTGAATTTATGCAGAAGTATTGACTTTCTAAAAGATTCCATTTGGACTCTTAAAAAGTGGAAGATTAAGATATTTCTGTATAGTAAAGGCAACCATTGCCAGTTTGGAGCAAGTCTGGATTAAAAGTATTATAGAAGCAACAGGTTGTAAGCAACAGAGGTCTGGGGTGAGCAGGTTTGACCCAAGTGGTCATTTCACTCCCATGGGAGTGAAAACATCTAACTCATCAACTCGTTGCTACAACTGACTCCCTTTCTGGGTACATGATGCTGAGGGCCCATCACCCCCAGAAGAATCTGAGCTACATTCAGTCCCCAAATCACTGAAGAATCATTTTGGTTTTACAAACCATCACATAAGATTAGTTTTAGTTGTGTTTTATTGCTGTCACAATTGTGTGTGTATTTAATATCGTTTTCCAGTTAAAAAGCAACCACAAACTTGGATGTGCTGTGTTTGTGTTGTTTAAATTGCTTCAACAGCAATGACTTGAAGACAGCACAAGTTCCATAAGAATGTTGTTGGCCTTCAAAAAAGAGTACTCAAGTACTCTGTGGTGAATTCCCATGCTCTTCTCCTGAGACTGACAGCACCTCAATTTGGTGGTTCCTGGCTGTGTACTTGGAGGTGCTTCAGTAAGTCTGACAGCAGAGTGTAAATAAGTCTGGGGGGCGGGGTTCATGCATCATTTGTGACCTCCTCATAGGGCCCTTGTGCTCTGCTCCAAGCTAGGAATGAATATGATTCTGTGCAAAGCACCAGGTTATTCGTACACACATGCACTCTCTCATACTCACACATTGAGACATGGCATTTTCATGAAATTCTTTGTTCCATCTTCCCTATAGCTCAGCACATCTCCTCATCCCTATGCCCAACTCCTTTCCCTGTGAGGCCTTCTTATCAGTATTACTAGAAAAAGAAGCACTAGGGACTGAGAGTCTACCCTCATGCACCCAGTTCCTTCTGTGGGTCAACCCTCTGGACATGCAAAGTGCACACTGCTTGCTCTCAGTCAGAGACCACTCTGAATTAGCCAAATGTCATCCATTTGTTCCTACAGATAATTATGCTTTTTCCAGCACTTAAATTCACAAATACTTATGGGGCATTCACTGTATGTTTATGCTTTTAAAGACCCTTGACCAGGAGGGCTCCCGTCCTTTAGAGTGGACCTCCTCAAGCTCTCCTGGCTGCTGCCTTCTTCCCTGCCTCTGGCTCCTGCTCCTCAGAATCAGTTTTTTTCATGCAAAGTGCCACAGTCAGGATGGCCAACAACAACCATGTCATCTTACAGTACTGAAGGCTGGAAGTCTGAGAGTCTGTTGTCAGTCTCACACCTTGATTGACAAGCTTGTTTTTTTCTGAGTCTTCGCTCTGGCTTATGGATGGCCATCTTCTTGTCATCCCCCCTGTGTCTTCACATGGCACTGCAGATTAGATCTTAAATGCTCCCCAAAGGTCCATGTTAAAGGCTTGGTCCAATGGTGTTATTGGAAATGGTAGAACTTTTAAGAGGAGGAGCTTAATGGAAGTTTTAGATCCCTGGGGGAGTATCCTTGAAGGGGATTATAGGACCCTGTTCTCTTCCTCTCTTTCTCTTTCATACTCAACAATTAGGTTCCTCCGCCACATGCTTCTGCCATGATGTACTGCCTTATCATAGGCCCCAAAGTAACAAAGCCAAATAATTGTGGAGTACAACTTCCAAAACTGTGAGCCAAAATAAACCTTTCTGTTCATAAGTTGTAAATTTGAGGTATTTGTTACAGTAACAAAAATCTGATTGATTCATGTCCTTTATTAGGCATGGCAGAGATGACTAACACACATGGTCTTTCCTCTGTACATATCTGACATAATCTCTTCTTCTTGTAAGGCCACCAGTTATATGGAATTAAAGCCCTTCTATATGCCTTCATTTTATCTTAACTACTTTAAAGGCTCTATCTCCAAATATAGTCACATTCTGAAGTACTAGAGGTTAACTCAACATAGGAATTTGGGGAGGACACAGTATCAATTACTGAGCCCCTCAAAGACTGTTTATGTCCTTGGAAAGTTCTAATAGGATCTCAACCACTTTTATGGGACTCTCATCAAACCCTTATCCAAACCCCCTTTGTGATGTCAAATTTCTGGCCCATGCCTTACAAATTCTCTCTCTCCCTCTCTCTCTCTTTTTTTCTTTTGTACTGAGGAATGAACCCAGGGGCATTTTCCACGGAGCCACATCCCCAGACCTTCTTACTTTTTGAGACAGGGTCTCACTAAGTTGCTGAGACTGGCATCAAATTTCTGATCCTTCTGCCTCTGTGACCTGCATTGCTCCAGTCTCCTGTGCCATCTCACCTAACTACATGTTATTCTTTTTGTTTTTTTCCACTATTAGAATTCAATTTATTTTTTATGTACAAATAGTTTTATTAATTGATTCTTTTTAGTTATAAATAACAGCAGATTCCATTTTGATATGATTATACAAGCAGGGAGTTTATCTTATTCTAGTTAGAGTGCCACTCTCATGGATGTACATGGTGGTGGGATTCACTGTGCTGTTTTCATATACGTACCTGGGAAAACTAGGTCAGATTCATCCCACTGTCTTTCCTTTGCTTACCCCCACTCCCTTCCCTCCATTCCCCATTATCTAATCCACTGTCTTTCTGTTCTTCCCCTCACTGCCCTCTCTTATTGTGGGTTAGTTTCCACCTATCAGAGAAAACCTTCTTAACATCTCCACTTCTCTGTTTCTCCTTTTATCTCCTGGTCAACTTCCTCATCTCCTTCCCCCCCTCCTGTTATTCTCCTTACATGGCCCTATGTAGGTGATTTTTTCCTGTCCTGGACTCATCGTCTTTGCTCTTTCTCTCAATTGGGTTCCCACCATGGTTGAGGACCTTCCCACCTAAAACTTTCGACATGTGTAAGAAATAAGGACACACTTTCAAACCAGCTTTGTCATTTCACTCTTTTGAGTTGGTTGAGTCCTTATCCACTATAAAGTGCTAAGAAAATTAAAGCTAATTTAATTCTGAAGAACCAGGGTTTAAGATGTCAAGAGCTAGGTTTCTCACATTGCGGTCGGAAGACCACGAATGTGAACAAGAACCTGCGCGCCCCCCCTCCCGCCACACACAAAGTTATTTCAAACTGAGGCACTGTTACAATGAAATGTTTCATTGCCTTTTTCTCAGAAGACACACTTGCTAAACTCAAAACATGATATAAACTAAAGGGAAAAAATTGTCAACTGGTACCCCCCCAAAAATTATCAACTAGTGATGATCACTTGGGCATTTCATTGTGTTTGCAATATTTCCATGAATTTCTGTTGGCTAGTGTGATCTGCTCTGAATGTGTCCCCCGAAAGTTCAAGTGTTAGAAAAAATCCCCAAATTTATATGTTAATGTACTCGGAGGTGGGTCTTCGGGTGGTAGTTAGGATTACATGAGATCTTGAGGGTGGGCCCCCATAGTGGCCTTATAAGAGGAGGAAGACAGACCCAAGCAGATATGCTTGCTCAGTCTTACCATGTGATACATCCCCACACCATGTTTTGTTTTCAGAAAGAATACCCCCATCAGATACCAGAGCCATGATCTTGGACTTCCCATCCTCCAGAACCATGAGCCATATAAACATAGATTTTTTTTATAAATTACTTAGTTTCAGGTATTTTGTTGTAGAAACCAAAAATGTACTAAGAAATAGTGAATGGGCTATTTTCCATGTTATTTCCTTTTTAGTCATAGTTATTTTTCTTTTTTTATTAGGAATAATGTTGCTGTGAATATTGTGTGGATGCGTTTTCAAATTTACACCTATGTTACCTTTAAGAGTTTTAGTTTTAGCTCTTTTCCATTTGGGGTCTGTTCCATTTTGAGTTAATCTTTATGTATGGTGTGAGGGAAGGATCCAACTTCACTCTTCTGCATGCAGATATCCAGATGTCCCAGTACCATTTATAAAAAAGATTATTCTTTCTCCTTTGACTTAACTTAGTATTCCTTCTTGAAAAGGTCATTGACCATACATGTACAGATTTATTTCTGATTATCATGTTCATTTAACATTTTTTTGAGATAACCATTTGTTCTTTCAATATGAAGTATTTCTAGATGCAATAATTTTAATTAATCAAGGGATGATGCAAACTTAGTAATGGTGAATTATCCCTTTCATATGCAGTTATATTTAATTAGTGATCATTTTGTGTTTATAAGTGGGACTCATATGTCATTTACTTCATGTCATCTTTGTCAGGCTTTGTCACCAGGTTTATGTAAGTCTTGTGAAATGAGTTCCATCTTTTTCTATGGCTTGGGAAAATGAAATTTAAAGTAGTTTATAATCTAGAATGTTTGGGGTCCCCCTGAACCCTCCAGTTTCCACTATCTCTGGAGGTCACAGGTCTCTGTAAATTGATAGGTTTAAACCACAAGTTACACTTAACTCACTTGAGTTTAGGAAGTAGTCACTACCTTAAGAATAATTGTGTCCTCTCCTCCTCCCTCCATGTCAGCTGAAGCCATCCTTTCCTTAAAAGGTTTGCTTACCTGAAGTTGTTGCTATCCTTCATTTGTCCTAAATACCTATCAGCTTTTCCCTGGTCTCCAGCTGTTGCTACTTAATCTAAAGAAAATACAGCCTGTGGAGCTGACATGTTTGCTCTCCTAAATACCTTGCATCTGTCTTTACGTTAAAGTATGAATGCTGGTGTGATGGTTAAAACATAGGTTTGGTGCCAGGCTGCCTGGCTATGAAAAACACCTGCAGATGGGCACAAATCTGTCTTCATCCTAGTTTACCACTCTTCCAAGCTCCACTCCCTTTCTAGATGTTCCTATCTTAAACTCAGCATCTTCAAAAGGGGGCTTAGCTTCTCAGTCAACCGTTGTCATCCTCCCGCTCCTCCTCCTCCACCCCTCCCCCCTCCTCCCCCTTCTCTTCCTCCTCATGTTCCTTTATTTGCAAATGGCACCAACATTCAACAACCATCCAAGAAAAAAATTTAAAAATCCATAAGTTATTCTGAACACTTTACTCTCACCACCCTCAAAAATCACCAGCCATGCTCCATTGTTTCAATCTTTAAAATTTCTCTTCAGTTCCTCCTGCCAGCATCTCTACCTAAGCTTCCTGTCCTCTGTGTTGCTCTCCTACCCATCCTTTACCCCATTCATTGAGGTGATCTTTCTCAAACGCAAATATGACTTGCTTAAAATCTTTCCTTGTTATTTGGTGGGGGGTGCTCAAGTTCCTTAATTTGGGCTCCAAAGTTCTACCTGACCTAACCATTCATCTGTGCACAACAGAGGACACAAACCACTCATTTGAAGCCCGTCGTTTTCCTATCTACTCATTCCTCTCTCTCTCCTGCTTGCCTCCTCAGACTTTCCCAGTTTTTCTTGCACAATCAGTTTCTCTCTCTCTGCTAGATCCTCTCCATTACCACATAGGTTTACTCTATCAACTTTGGTTTTTAGTTTCCTTTGGTCCAGCTATAAACATTTTTTTCTTCTAGCTAAACTTGCCAGCAGGGATGTCTCATGCTTGTCCCTGGAGGTTTGTCTTGTGTCCATGACTGACCATGACCTTTCCCCTTCTTGGCCACTGAGACTGCTTCATTAGAGCCATGAGCAACCTCCAGGCACCAAAGGAGGTGGGAAACATCTCATCGTCTCCTCACTCTAACTCTCCCTGGCACTTAACACTTCTCACCATCCTGAGAATCATATTTTCTTTCTTTGTTGACTTTGAAGAAAAATCTTAGAACATGCACTACACCCCATTTCTTATTTTCCAGATCCTATTACTGGGGTAGAGTTTGTAGAGTTGAAAATAACCTCATGCTAACTCTGCACTACCTACCCACTGTTGGGGCCTAACATGTTACCATTCATGTGCTGTTATCTTCCTTATTTAGGTTTTCAATTCAGACTTGTCGGAGTTCTAAATTAGAAACCTCTTTCTATTCCACATCTCTACTTCAATACGCCATCAGCATTTAGAAGAGCCCATGTCCTAACTGACCCCTGTCACCCTACCCACACTTATTCCTGCATGTCTACATGCAGGCAATGCTCACACATACGGTCGCTCACACATACGGTCACACACACACACACACACACACACACAGACATGCTCATTGCAAACATGTACACACTTACACACACACAAACTTGCACACACAATCACACTGATCTTCCTCCCAAAGTCCTTCCTTATCAATTAACGCCCACACTCCTCATCTGCTCCTGCTAGGAACCAGAGTCCCCCTTGAGAACCCCCTGCTACGTCTTCACTTGTGCCCATCCCCAAGTCTTTTGGTCTCTAATTTCCCAGGATCTTGAATATCCTATCCCTATCCCTCTTGGCTTGTGACCAGCCTTGTCCAAGTCATTCCCTTCCCTGGCCTGGACTTGTGCAATAGGCTCCTAAATGATCTCTCTACTTCTCACTTTCCCCTTTTAGCTGCCATCCCAACCCATACACTGCAAAGTTAGCTTTTTAAAATATGAAATTGTCACTTTTTCTTAAAACCAGCTGCACTTAGTATGAGGCATAAGCTGAGACAGCATGACTGAGGACAGCCTCAGAGCTGAAACCTTAGAGGTGAGCAAAGAGATAGCCGGAAGGTTAGCCCGAGGAAAGACAGGAAAGGGTTGCATTCCACTTCAGAGAGAATTCAGGCGCAAAGGCTCTAAGGTATGAAAGCTTTGATAAGTTAGGGAAAGAAAACATTCTATGTGGTTGGAGCACAGTGAGGCAGAGAATGCTAACAGATGGTGGAAAGAGTGGCAAAGGCTGAGTTCTGTAGGGCCCTATAGGCCATGAAAAAGTACTTTAATAATTATTTTAAGATATATATATATATATATATATATATATATATATATATATATATATATATATATATATATATATATTTCCCCTCACCCACTGGCCATAAGCTCCACATACAGACATGGATTGCTTTTCCCCCCTTTGTTCACTTTTTATTCCCCATGCTTAGTACAATGCCTGGAACATGCAGCCAGGTCAAAGCACCTGGCAATTCCCAAAATGTACTGTGTCTTCTCTCCTCTAAGGTCCCTGTTTGGTCTAACTCATCAGGGGATAGCTGTATCTGAAGATATTTTTTTTTTTTTTATTTCTGCAACTGCAGGAGAGGCAATGCTACTGACAGCTATTGGTTAGAGGACAGCTAAAAAACATTTAGCCTACCATGTCAACAAAGCTGCCATTGAGAACCCTTACCCTAGTTTAGACCACCTATCCTCCAAGTCCTGTGAGCAGTGCCTCTTCTGGAAAGGTTTTGCCTCCTGATCAAATGGTTTGTATCTGAGGCTCCTCTTCTGGGATCCCCAACTTCCTCGATGTGATCCATCCTTTTGCCTGTTTTATGTCATGGAAGTGATAGAGTTTGGTGTATAGTGGAGCCCCTTATCCCAAAATCTGAACTCTGAAATGCTCCAAAGTATGAACTCTGAAATGCTCCAAAATCTGAAATTTTTGAGCTCTGATATAACATTACAAGTGGAAAATTCTATACTTGACTTCTCTAGATGGGTCACAGTTAAAACAGGCAAGCTATCCCAGCAGCTCAGGAGGCTGAGGCAGGAGGATTGCTAGTTCAAAGCCAGCCTCAGCAAAAGCAAGGTGGTAAGCAACTCACTGAGACCCTATCTCTAAGTAAAATACAAAATAGAGCTGGGGGTATGGTTTAGTGGTTGAGTGCCTCTGAGTTCAATCCCCGGTACCCACCCACCCCCAAAAATAAACAGGCACACTAAAAGTATTATATAAAATTACCTTCAAGATATAAGGAGCATATGGAAACATAAATGAAATTTATATTTAGATTTGCTCCCATCCCCCCAAAATCCCACACCCCAAATATTTCCGGTACCAAGCACTCCAGATAAGGGATGCTGCTCAGCCTGTATGTGCTCCAGCAGCTGGTATATCTAATGCAAACTGGATGGAAATTGATAGCTTTTATTGAATGAGTGCAGCCTCCCCCCCACCACCTGCAGGGGAAATGGGTTGAAAGGTGTAAGTGAATTTCATGGCAACATTTAAACCCATATAGTTGACACCTATGAACTCACAGAAGGACTTCCCCAGCCTTGTGTCTATCCTGCAAAGCTACCTGACTCCCCAGGTGTGTGCTAGTTCATAACCTACAGAAATGGCCACTTCTTATGGGTACGACCTGAAAACATGGTCCACTCAATTAGTCACTGCCTTCTTAGAGTTATTCAAGTTTAATCCCAATAACATAAGACATAGAACTAGGGCATATGACAGATTCCTAACAATGAAAAAAAAATAGGGCAGAAGCTTCATTTGCAGTTGGCTTGCTTGTGAGTCACATCTACTTATAGAGCAAGCATGGGCCTGCTGATGCCCAGCAAAAATAGAAATCCCTGTAGTCACACACTTGTGTTTCTGATCTTGTGCCCACCATCAGGAATGCTCAAAGCCTTCTGCTTTGGATTCAGGTTTGAAACAGACGCTGGTGGAAATGCTGTGCCCTGGGGAAGGGCCTCTTCCCCTCCTGTCTTGCTGCTCCAAGCTCCATTGCTTTCTTCCTCCAAGACCCTGGTCCTCTCTCCCTGCCCAGGTGGCTCTGTTCCTGCTGACTGGGGAAGGAGCAGCCCCAGGTGCTGCAGGTGAGGGCAGGGGTGGGCACCTCACCTCCAGCTCACTGCTGCTGCTGCTGCTGCTGCTGCTTCTCCTCCTCCTCCTCCTGCTGTGAAAGAAGCACCTTGCTCTGGGACCTGGAACATTCACTACTGTTAGAAAGGCTTTGTTCCTCTTCCTCCAGCGGTTGGTCCTGCCCTTGGCCCTGGGTCTTCCTCCTCTCCAGCATCTCCTCAAAAAAGATCTGGCAGCTGAAGCCTTCTCGGATGCCATGTTGGGCATGCTCCAGCAATGCCTCCAGTGAGGGGAAGACACGGCAGCAGGCCAAGCAGCGGAGCCCATAGTTGGTGGTGACCAGCCAGTCTGGGTGGGTCCGCAGGTCCTGGAGGCAGCACTCCAGTGGCTCCAGCAGCTCTGCGTCGTCGGTCTCTGGACAGCAGTTGTTTTTGCTGGCTTCCAACTCCCAGTGCAGGTCAGTGTTGGAAGCCATCTCAAAGGAAGAGCCTTTCCGCCTCTGTCTCTTGATGAACTCGGCTTCACGGATGCGGGGCTTCCTGCTGACCGGCTGGAAGCCAGTTTCTGTCTCCCAGGCCACCGCCACTCCACGTACTGTCTGCACTCGGGTGTAGAGGGCACACAAGCTCTGCGGGGTGGCGTCCTGGTCGTTGCACATACAGGAGAAGCAAGACGGGTATTGGGAGTAGGACTGGTAATCTGAGGACTGGGATGATGGAGAGCTGCTCCAGCCCAGCATCCCCCGAGCCCGGGCTGTGAAGAGGGCGTCCTTCTCATGGGGAAGGGCAGGTCCTGGCTCTGGAGATGTTTCCTCATTCTTTATGTTTCCTGAGAAGCAGAAGGACATTCTCATCAGTGCCCTCTCCAAGGGATTCGTATATTACCTACTTCAGCAGCCACAGATTCTGGACGGTACAGGCTTTGGGGGCCCCAGGGCAGGTCCCATAACCTGTCTTTACCAGTTTCCTCATAACTTGGAGATACAAGAGTGCCTGTAGTGTGCAGTGATGGTAAGCATCAAGTAATTATATGCAATGTTATCACCAAAGACTTGAATAAGCCCCCCAAAGCCATCATCTGGTGAATAAACAGATTGTATAGCCACAGGATGCAATTCTATCCAGGAAAAAAAATGAATAAACTATGGATATGTGCAACAATATGGGTGAATCTCTAATGCATTCGCTAAATGAAAGAAGCCAGATATAAAAGGCTGCACAATTTTTGATTCCATTTAGATGACATTCTAGAAAAGGCAAATTTATAGGAACAGAACAGGCTGCCAAGAGCTGGCAGCAAGGACTAAGGGGTGGGGAGGAAGGCCCTGACCATAAAGGTACATGAGGGAACCCTTGAGAGTTATAATGCTCTGTATCTTGATCCAGGTGGTGCTTACACATATGTATGCTTGTAACAATGCTTAAAATTTGTACATTTAAAATCTGTGAAGTTTTTGAACATACATAACAGCTCAGTGAAACCTATGTACAAAAACAATGAATGGCAAGTGCTTTGGCCATTCAACCACTCCTTCTCCTTCTCAGTTTGTGACATATCTCTGTTTTACCCAGAGGAGCATCTCCCCCATCCCTCCTTGAACCCTGACTGTATCCATCACCATATAAGCGCTTGCCATGTTTTAACTCCTTTAATATTCAAAACAATCCTAAGAAACTGCATCATTATGAACTCCCATTTGACAGATGAGGAAACTGAGGCACAGAGACTTTAAATGACTCGTGGAGCCACTTGGCCTCCAGAGCAAATGCTACCCTGAGGACACATCCTTTGCCCAAGGACATATCCTGGTAGCTTTCAAATGGATGTTCTAGATAAACTTGAATCAATTTATTATAAAGAAATTTTTACATCACTGCTAAAGTCAAAGGATTAACGTGTTATTTCTTCAAAGACACATAAAAATAAACATACAACGGTGAACATTTCACATTTTCAAACATATATCTCCTGAAACCACCTTGGGTACTTGAATAGCAGCTTAGGTCTCCTGTAAAGACTGATTTCCTCCTTCATCACCATCAATTTTGATGGTGAACACATCCCTAATGCCTTCCCCTGGGTCTCCGTCCCAGAGAGTATACCTAGCTCAACTCCAGCCCTTCCTTTTGACCCACCTGGATGGCACAATTCCATATTCTCTTCTGTGGACTCAAGGCTGGTCACGCTGAGGGTGGTCCCATCAATGGGTGACTGTTCTCCCCTGTGGTCCATGAAAAAGCGTCTCATGATTTGAAATCAGCACCCAGGGTCTCAGTGCTCCAGCTGTTTGGTGAAAGTTGGCTTGGGCTGTACTGAAGCCCTCTGGCTGGCCCCAGCCCAGTGGCTGCTGGGCTCTTCACGGTCACTAGGATCCTGACTATATTCTATGATGTCATCAGTGACATGGGTCTGTTCTATGACTCATGGCAAGGACAGAGACCCAGCCAGGGTGATAGGAGAGGTTTCCCAGTGTGAGCTCATTTCCTCCTGAGACCTTTTCTGTCTGGTGTGTTATCAGGGATACAAACACAAAACACAGATGCATACATGTATGCATATAAAGACATGAAATATAAACACATACATAGACACTTATACACACATAGACATGTGCACATACATGCATGATCACATAAGTTAAAAATGCTTGAACACACACAAATATTCTATACAGTAGCATTAACACACACATCCATACACACCTGGATATGAAAGACACACACATTCACTTAACCCCACAAACATACACACACACAAACTCACACCAGATGCACTCGACCGACACACACGCTCACATACCTACATCATCACCCCACATCCAAGTGGGCTTACTTCACACCATGGACACAGGATGAAAAAAAAATCTCACCTCCTCTATATTACCTAGCCCAGAGTTCCCACCTGGTCCTCTTTAGGCTCTCGGCCCTCTGAGCCTCCACCTGTCTCCTGTATATATACCCTGGCTCCGTTCCTGCAGCTCCAGAATTCTCTCTGCTACTCAAACATACCAGGGGGCCTCCTCTGCCACGCTCAGGGCCTGGTATTTGTTTTTCCTCCTGTCTTTCTAGGCTCTCTCCCCTGCCTCCCTGTGGGGCTCACTCATGACCATCTCTGCTGAAATGTCACCCCATCAGAGAAGGCTGCTCATACCACAAAGGAAAGCGTACTCTTCAGCTCTCCATCTCTGTTGCCTGAGACTAACTGGCTTTTTGTTATGGTGTCACCACCCTCAGGAATACATAATTCATGTGTGTGTCCCATGTACTTACCTGTATCTGTCTCTTCCTCCTTAAAAGCTAGCTCCAAGAAGGTAGAGATGTCCTTTCTTTCCCCCATTATATTCCTAGTATCTAGAGCAATGTTTAACATATTACCAAACACTCTGGAAATAATTGTCAAGTTAATGGATGAATAAGCAACCAACACATCAGGTTGACAAGGGCATCCCGTGCCTCATGGAGCTGGCTGCTCTCTCTGCACCTCAGATCTCTGCAGCTCCAAGGCATGCTGGTTCTCTCCCAGGAGGACTCTGAGACTCGCCTCTCCTGCACTTGCACAAACCATGCTTTGGCCACAGTCAGCCTGGCACAAATCCAGCACGCCTTGTCTCTTAGCTCCAGGATGTCCTCACATTTGAATATACTTCCTCTAGCGCACTCAGCACCATTTTACTCTGCAGCTAATTCTTTCCCAACCCCTGCTCAGTCCCATCAATTCTATTTAGAATTTCCTAAAAGGTGATGGATTGAAAATAATCCTAATATTCCAGAAGCAATACCAACATCATCCACACAGCCAGCATTTTCCTGCCTCCTTCTCTTGCCCAGAGGGTGAGGTCCCTGCATGGAGGAAAATAGGGAGCTCCAATGAATGATGAAAAGTCACACCTGCAACAACAAAGAGACATTCTTTTTTCTTTCTGGTACCCAGGGGTGCTTAACCACTGAGCCATATTTTCAGTACTCTTTAGTGTTTTATTTTGAGACAGTCTCCCTAAGTTGCTTAGGGCATTGCTAAATTGCTGAGGCTGGCTTTGAACCTGGGATCCTCCTGCCTCAGCAGTTGCAGGGATTACAGGCATGCACCACTGCACTCTAAAAGTATTTTTTCTAGCCAAATAAATACAGAGAACTGCCTTACAAAAACAAGGGTGTAACAGCACACACACAAAAATAAGATCAACAATATGACAGTTAATTGAGAAATAAATATTTTAAGTTAGAATTTCTTTCTCTCTCTCTCTCTCTCTCTCTCTCTCTCTTTCTCTCTTTCTTTTTTTGTACTTGGGTTTGAATCCCTGAGCAACATCCCCCATCCCTTTCTTGGTGGGGAGTATGCACTGGAGGTTGAGACCAGGGACATGTTACCACTGAGCTTCATCCCCATTCCTTTTTATTTTGGGGGACAAGATCTCACTAAGTTGCTGAGGCTGGTCTTGAGATCCTCCTGCCTCAACCTCCAGAATCATTGGGATTACAGACATGTGCCACCATACCTATCTGGGGGAGGTTAAAATTTTTAAGGGATAATGTCAATAACAAATGTATGGAGGAAAAGAAGGCTCAGCCAATTAAATGATACACAAGATTGCATTTACTATTATAAAAAATTAACTTTGGTGTGAAACAACTAGAATGGTTTCATATGGTTCAGATGTTGTGTTTTAATTAAAAATATGTAGAAAGAAAATACAAATTAACATTTATAATTATAGGGTTGATTTTCTCCACTTAAAATGATAATCTTCACAAGCATTATGGGTCTTGGTCATTTTCCTTAACTTCATTGTTTTAAAAATATCTTACTGTTTCAATTTGCATTTCTCTCTCTTTTAGTGAGACTAAACAGAAAAACAAGTAAAGGAAATGAACAGGGAATTCCCATGAGAAGAAATGCAGATGGCTGGTGAATGTATGAGAAGATGTTCAATCCAATTTTAATAAGGGAACTACAACTCTAAAAACCATGATATACAGTACATCAGTTTCCACCTATAACATAGGCAAGAGTTAACATGATTGACAACACCAAGTTCTGGTGAGGATTCAAGAAAATGAATTTTCTTATACTGTATTGTTAACAATGTAATTTTCCTTCTGAGAGGAAATGTGGTGATACCCTTTACAATTACAAGTGGGCATATTCTTTCATCAAACACTTATCTATCACCCTTTTCCTGATAAACAGTCACTTTGGGGCTACATACATAAAATAGCACCTAGGGAATTATTTACTGCAGCAACATTTAATAATAGAAAATAGGAAACATTTCAAAGATTCATCAAAATAGAGAAATCGTTAAATAAATTACAACATAATCAAATTATGGAATACTGCTCTATAATTTTAAAAAGAAGTACTGATAAATTCCTTTCACATGAAAATTCAAGATGCAAGAGAATGTAGAGATGGTCCTATGTATGTAAAAATTAACATGACATTCTTCTTCACAAAAGCCCCAAATCAAATTCTATAGTGTCCATTATGCAAAGGCACATAGAACATCTGAAAATAACCACACCCGAGGAAACAGCATTGACCTCAGAAGAGGAGAAAGATAAGATGAAGCTCTGGGAGTCTGGATTTCCCAAAGATTGCTACGCCAATGTATATTCTATCCTACATGCTCTCCTTACACATGATAGGATCCCTTGTTCTGAACCTGAGTGGATTTTGTAACTGCTTCATCCAATAGAATCCAGAGGAGTGATGCTTTGTGACTGTTGGTGGAAGCTCATAAAAGATGATATGGCTTCCACTCTATTTTCGACTCATCCACCATGTTGTGAGGAAGCTCATATTACATGAAGAGGCCACAGGAAGGTGTTCTAAGCAACAGGTTTCAGTTAGCCACCAGATGTGTGAGTGAAAGTGACTCCAGATGATTCTGCCTCCAAGCTTTCGCATTTCATCTAGGGCCCTGGACATCACAGAGTAAAGACAAGCCACCACCTCTGTGCCCTGCCTGAATTCCCCCATCCACAGAAACTGAGCATAGTAAAAGGTGTTTTTTAGGCACTAGATTTTGGGATAATTTGCTTTGCAGCCAAAATAATTGAATGGCTGTTGATTGTTACTATAATACTTAAATATGCCCTAGTAGGACAGCTCATTGACTAGTCTCTGTGTTCTGTGTGCCTCCCTTGTCCGGTCAGGGAAACTTAACGGCCAGTGAGCACTGCGGACAACTTGGACGATGGCTCCCATCACCACCTTTCTGTTTAGTCTGGTGTGCATGTCCATCTACTTCAGCAGTACTAAGCCTGACCCTATATGAAACTACTTTACCAAACAGACAACAAGGTTTACAAATGGTTGTCTTTGTCTTTAGCCTTATATTTTCTGGTCTCCGCACCATTTGCCCAAGCCCCTTGATTCAGTGAATTTTCCCCTAGAATCTACATGTGATCTTTCTGATCCTCTCAGTGTCCCAACCAGGTGGGCACTGTTAATCCTCCTTGTAGATAGGGAGTTAGGTGGTCCAGAGGGGTTAGGTGAGGTGCAGGTGTGTGGTTGAGGATGGCGGGGTCGGGGGGGGGGGGGGGGGGGGGGGTCTTCCATCTCAAGCCCTGAAGGCAGGGCTGCTTTGCCAAGCTGCTCTCAAAGCTGCCCCCTAGGCTGCTCCCCAGGATACAGCTGAGAGTGAAGCCCCTCTAGTGGCGTGCAGTCATCCTTCACCCTCATGTGGCCTCTGGGCTGCCTCTGCTCATGGAAAAGGCCTCTATCCCAGCCCCTCTGCTTGCTCCATGCTACTCAGCTGAGACCACCCATATAGGGTTCCCGCGCACCCCCACCCCCTACCCCCCATCCCAGCGCCTGCAGTTTTCCAGCTGGTTCTCTGGTCTTGCCAGGAATCTCCTTGCTTCACTGCCGTAGCCAACAGGGGTGGTGTGCAAAACCCCAAAAGGACCAACGCAGCACTTTCTTGGAGCGCTGTCTGACTCCAGGCCAACTCCTTGCACACATCGCATGTGAGCCCTAAACTTCATCCAGAAGGCCTGGAGTCTTTTCCAGTCTTTTCTTTCAAATCCTGCTCTTCCCAGCCTCTATTTTTCTGAGAGGAAGGCAGCTAACAGGAAACAAACCAGCCACAGCCACTTCAGGAAGCAGAGACGCCGCATCTCACTCGCTTTCCTTTGCTTCTAACATTGGAGATGGGTTTGTGCCATCACCCAGGATACCGGCAGCATCAGACCATTCATCCCAACACCAGGGAGAGTCCAGAAATAGCCTGTTCTCCTGGCCACGGAGACTGAGATCGCAGGCAGGACGCATGGGTCGGTGCTTGAGGCATTTCTGTGGCTGCGCCCTGTGTAACTGTTTCAAGTGGTGGAGGTTCTTCTCTTCACACTAAAAGTAGGACTCCTTGAGTGGGGATGACTACCCTGCTGCCCTCCCCAAAGTACTGCTGGAATCAGACTTAGTACCCAGGGGAGAGAGGGAAGTCGGCAGCTGCCCCAGATGCTGTGGGGCCAGGTGTAGGCAGGAGGAGATGGGGGGAGGGGGGCGTTGGCAGTGGAGGAATTAAGGATGACCTCATCCTTGTGTTCATTCTGCAGAGAAAATGCCAGAAGCTATCAGACAAGTTGAGGATTGAAATGGGGAAGTATTATCTTTTGAGTTCATTTTCTGTTGTTTCTCGTAACTATTTAAAAAGAAGTGAGTCAGTACCCCGTATAAGAAATGTAATGGGAAGAACTCCTTCTCAGGTCCTGCAAGCAAATGGGGAAGGAAGCTCTGCTTTTGTTTTCCTTCAAACTTAATAACAGGCTATTCCTTTTGCACGGTCTGTTTGTCACTGTCTTGGGGTTTTGACCTTCATTTCCAGGCACCCACACAAAAAGCCTAGGATTTCTCAGTCATCAGAGATCAGGGAAGAGAAAGTCCCTGGATCTGAGCCCTCAGGAACATCTATGTCCCCACCCTGGGGTCCAGAGACCTCCT
The DNA here is from genome assembly GCF_047511675.1 of Marmota flaviventris. Taxonomy (NCBI): domain Eukaryota; kingdom Metazoa; phylum Chordata; class Mammalia; order Rodentia; family Sciuridae; genus Marmota; species Marmota flaviventris. The sequence goes on along the minus strand of NC_092501.1, from coordinate 74,799,658 downwards.
GTCTCCTGCTCAGCTCTGGCTCAGTGGGACTGTAATATTTAAGGAGGTTGCTGAAGGCAGAAGAATCTGCGTCTAACACATGCTTTCTTGTAAGGGTGATCCAAGCCAGGACATCCCACTGGACACACACATGACCAGAGCTCCAGCATCCCAGCAGCTAACCACACCCTTCGCATGTTCTTAGAGAGCCACACAGGAAGCTCCAGGGAAAGGGCTGGGCCTTTCCTTTCTCTATGTCCAAAATGATCTGGCCAGGGGCCACCTGGAAACAGCTCTCAGGCTGCAGTTGCTAAGTCTTACTGCATGAGCCTCCCAGCTGCATGGCCCAGGGCTCTGACTTGGGGGATGAGAACCGAGGACCCCAAAGGCCAACAGTGAGTTACCTCAATTTCTAAGTATGCTGTGCATACCCTGGTGCGACTTCAGCTCACATACAAGGCATATGGGTGTTAGTTGCTAGAAAATAGCATGTGCATTCACAGGTTATCCCTGAGCAGAACTGGAATGATTTATTTTTTATCCTCACTATTAGAATAGTTATTTCAGAAACTGCCTTAAGATTGGCTTCTTCCCACGCCATCCTTCAGAGATGATGCGGTTGCTTAATGGATGGAAGAGTTGTCCCAAGGGAGGGCAGCAACTCTGTTCCTTCCCCAGCACACTACCCAAAACCTTGAGCGGATCCCAGACTCTCTAGTAATTAATAGGGATGGGGTGAGGGACTTCTGGGAAGGGTGGATCAGGCTACATGAAATTCCCACAAGAGAGTTCCCAAGAAAAGAATCTGAGGCCAAAGCATAGGGACCAGAACATGAATCAGTCCATTCAAGCCACACCTGTCAGCTGCCCACTGTGTCCCCTCCAGTGCAGTGAGATTGCATAGACATTGACTGAGACACCAGCTTCTAGCTTCACCACATACATGCCCCAGGCCTGAGCTTTGCCTCTAGTAGGGAGGTCTGGTCCTAATGTCCCTTCATTGCTCCAGTCACTCAGCATATTCACAGGAGGACCTCAAGGGAAAGAGAAATGGTTTCAGTGGGGGCAGAACTGGGCTCTTGAACATTCATAGTGCAACAGGGAGTGAGCAGAAAGGACCAAAGCAGCATGCCTTCCACCTCTTCTACCTATGTCACCTGAAGCAGCCAGCATCACGGGGAGGAGAGAAGAACCCTGACAATGTTGGTGGGAAGGAGAAAGTCAACTTTGATTCACTTTATAAGAAAAAGACAGCTGTATTAGTCTGCTTTTTATTGCTATAGCAAAATACCCAAGGTTAGGTTTTTTATAAAGAAAATAGGTCTATTTGGCTCATGATTCTGGTGACCGGAAAATCCAAACATTATGGTGCTGCCATATGGTGAGGACCTGCTGGCTGTATCACATCATGGTGGAGAAGTGGAAAGGGAAACAGCTCCCTGCAGAAGAGTCCAAGCACAGGGAATGGTGGCCTCACTTTTTTTTTTTTTAGTAGTAGGTGGACTCAATACCCCCATTTTATTTTTATGTGGTGCTGAGGATCGAACCCAGAGTCTCATGCATTCTAGGTGAGCTCCCTACTTCCGAGCCACAACCCCAGCCCGGTGGTCTCACTTTGTAACAATTAGTCCTCTTGAGAGTACAAAACCAGTCCTTTGAGAACTACAGTGATTTCCTAGGGTGATGTTCCCATGACCTGATCACTTTCTACTAGGCACCACCTTATATAGAGCCACCACCTTTAAACACCGATACTTTGTGGCACCAAACTTCTGGCATGTGGGCCTTTCAGGTCATATACAACCCATAGCAAGAACTCTTCTCAGAAGTCAATCCCAGTTCACCCTGGCTGTCTGAAATTCAACAAAGATGGTAGAGATGGGAGGCCAGCGTATAGGAATCTTCTATTATGTACAAGACAAGACAGTAGGCGTCTGCCTATTACTCAACGTTCAATTTCTAGTTTTAAAATTATTTACAATAAACCTGAAAATAATTCAGCAAATGTATTGTTCCTTTATTAGCTATAACACTTAATTGACTATGTAGCACAATTTCACAGATTATGGGACATTACAGTGAAATATCACTGACCCATCTAGAAGATGATTTTTATACTATCTGCCTGCCTTAGCACAATAGATGTAAATGGCTCGTACTTGAACCACAGTGGAGACACAAACATCAGTAATCGATAAGGAGCAGTCACTGCAGGCTGCACCACCTAACCCACAACAAAATTAAAGAGATCACAGAAAAGCCAAACTAGAATAATTAAGAGGCAAGAATAACAGCAATTGGAAACTGATCTCTCAAGTCCTCAGGATGAGAGTCCAGAAACAAAGCTGCTCTCTCCACATCGCCCTCTGTCCAGACTGAAATGTGTGCAGGAAGCTCTGTGGCCTGAGCATCAGAGGGACCCCCAGGCTCAGTCCTTGAAAGTCTAATATGGACTACTTTAAAATACAACTGCCAAAATAACTCAGATGGCTAAGGTATAGCCCTTGGTCAAATGTTAAAAATGAAAGTTAGTGTCCCAGCTCAAACCATTCCTCCATAAGAAGGGAAAAAGTACTTGGCATTTGTAAGGTGTTCACAGCCAAAAAGGACATCTAGTGGTGTGCAGGGACCAGCTAGTGCTCGTAAGCTAGTGAGAACCAGTGGTTAAATCTCTCAAGAACTTTGCAAGCTAGTTGTTAAACATAGCCATTATCAAAATCAAAGTCATATAAACTATAAAATCATATAAGTCACATAAAATAAATGTTATTAAAGACAAAATTAATAAAATACTAAAAAAAAATCCACTTCTGCCACATGCAGTGGTATATGCCTATTATCCGAGCAACTCAGGAGATGGGAGCAGGAAGATCACAAGTTCAAGGCCAGTTTCACCAATTTAACAAAACCTTTAGCAGCTTAGCAATAACCTGCCTCAAAATAAAAAAAAAAAAAAAAAAAAAGAAGGGCTGAAGACGTAGCTCAGTGGTGAAGCACTCCTGGGTTCAACTTCCAGTTAAGGAAAAAAAAAAAGTTGCTCCAGGTGAGTGGTTCTGGGGCTTGTGTGTCTGCTAGGGTTGGTAGGGTTGAAGAATTCCTGGGTTTAATAGGTGAAAGAAAAACGGAAACAATGGAATTCCACATAGTTAATAAAGAAATGGAAAATATGTTCACAATGTCATGAGTGAAAAATATACTATATAATCCCAATTATGTGAAACCTAGTGCATGTGCACATATGTACACATCCACACACATGTACAGTCTGGGATTAGGCATACCTGAACCTTAATGTTGTGTATTTCTGTATGGAAAGGGGATTCCTCATTCTTTAGTTTATTTTCTAATTTTTCTATAATAATCATGTGTCAAGGGACAAAATTACAATAGTTTAGTTTAATTTTTTAAAATTTTTTTTTAGGTGGACACAATGTCTTTATTTTATTTTTAGTGGTGCTGAGAATCGAACCCAGTGCCTCACGCATGCTAGGTGAGCGCTCTACCACTTGAGCCACATCCCCAGCTTCAGTTTAGTTTAAATTTTTAATTGGCTTTATTTTTTATTCTACAATCAAGCAACAATTCATTCTATAAAATAGAATAAGTATTTAAATGGGCTGAGAAGAAGAGTTTGGTTTTAGGGACAGAAAAGGGCTGAAAAAAGCAGAAAAAAAAGTAAAATGTATGTCATTAACATATATTTTCAAAATTAAATAACATTTTCAAGTTATTTTCCCAGTAAAACAGGGTCAGGCAGACAGAACAAGAGAGAAATAACCAATTGGTTAACATCAGCTTACATTTTTGTTTAAGGATTAAGGCAGAAAAAAAAAACCAAAAACTTCATTATCGTGCCAATTGAAATCACCCTGTTTGGGAACTTTAATTATTACTTCTGCTTCTAATTTCCTAGACATGGAACTTTAACATCAATGATTCCATTTTGATTTTCAGTCTTTTTCTGTTGGGGCCCAGGGCAGGAGCCCAGTCTCAAACAATGATTCCTGTAACTTTTATTTAATACATGTAAGAAAATAAGCAAAGAATTGTTTCTAATTGTATTTGAATGCTAATGGAACTGAGGTGGGGGGCATATAGTCCCACAAGCAAGATACTGCAAACCTGCATGCTTCGTGGCCACTTCATCCCCAGGAAAATACACCAGCCCTCAGGCAGGTCCTTTAGCCCAAAGACCCCGAATGGGCACCAGTCTCTGGGGTTGAGAGCAGCACGTGGCTCTCTGAGTAGAGGAAACTGGGTTAAAACCAAACAGGCCAGAAGGAGGCTCGTGGGAAAGACATGACATTTGTTTGCAAGGAAGCATAAACAAGGACAAATGAAGACAGGGAAATGTGGCTCAGGGACAGGGAGGGCCTGATCAAAGCCAGCTGGGCTGCAGGGAGAGATGCCCAGGGGCGACTTGGCAGCACGGGCCTGCGCCTGAGGCCAGAGCAGCTTCTCTAGCCCTGGGGACTGCCAGGGAGTGTGACCTAGACCATGAACATCATATCTGGAGATTGAGCACAATGGGCTGCAGACACCGAAGACTTGAGTAAGTTGTTCCCACTGCTGGGAAGAAGACCCACCCGGATCTATCTTCTCGGCCCCAAGGTAATGGAACAGAAGAGCATTGGTATGTACCACCAACCACATGCCAAATAGAGCTGGGAATTTCCTTACATCATTGAGTCCTTGTGGTATTCCTGGAGGACATGAATATGACCCCCTACACCCCACCAGTTTTCCAAGGTCAAATAGCTGCTGAGTTGTGAAGCAGGCGTCAAGCTCAGGGCCCATGTCCATCTACACAGCACAAGTTTTCCCCATCCAAGCAAGCCAGATTGTCACCAGGGTCCCACCAGAGCCTTCTCAGTGCCTTCCAGTGCCCTTTTCTCCTTTGAACATGGGCCCCAATCCACAGATCTCCACTGGCCTCCATTCATCACTCTTTCTAAGCATGGGAGCTCCTGAAAGAGCTAGTGTGAGGTCCAGGCTTGGGCCTTACAAACACCTCAACTTAAGATGGTTTGACTCACAATATTTTGACTTTATGCTGGTACAAAAGCAAGAGTCGTTCAGTAGAAATCATTGAAAGTTGATTTTTTTTTTTTTTAATTTCTTATAGTGCTGGGTATCCAGCTCAGGGCCCCAAGCATCCTAGGCAAGCTACATCCCCAACCCTGGAATGTTTACCTTTTCCTGGGCTCGTGATATGCATTATGGTCCTCTTGCAATGCTGAGCAATGGAAGCAAGCCACAGCTCCCAGTCAGCCACACAATGACAAGGTGAGACACTCTCCCACAGTGTTGCTGACCTGTGACATTCAGTATGTCAGGTGTAGTAAATGCAATTTTGACTTGCCAATATTTTTAATTTACAATGGGATTATTGAGATGTAACCCTGTGCAAGTCAAGAATCTGTTTTTCTATCCCGGAAAAACTAGAGCAGCTTTACAATGTTTATTAAAATCATGCCAGGCAAAAGCAAAGCACAAATTGCAAATTATCATGTGATAGTTCACTGATTCAATGGACAATAGCTGATGCTTAAAAGTCACAAAACATTTAAGATTTTCTCAACTGGTTGGACCCAAGTAGGATTTTTTGCTGTTTTTCCTCATTGCTTTTAGAGAACAGACACGGGCTCCCTGCTCAGAATGGGGAGGTGATAGAGGTGTTCCCTTCAGTCCCAGGTACTGTATAAGGATGTGATCAGCCTGTAGTTGCCAAGCATCTGAGTCAACTCCTGTCACTGTCCTCTGAGCAGGTCCCCTGGATCCTTCCCCTTTGATTGTCTCTTATCTTGGGTGAGTTATCACCACCCCCATTTTTTTAAATAATTATTTTTTAGTTGTAGTTGGACACAATACCTTTATTTCACTTACTTATTTTTATGTGGTGCTGAGAATTGAACCCAAGGTCTCACACGTGCGAGGCAAGCCCACCACCCCCATTTTTAAAGTCCTTGAAAAATCGTAGAAGTTATGGAATGATTTTCACCTGCCTGAGCTCACATCATGGATATCTTTTTTTTCCTTAATTTTTTTTTAAATTGTGGATGGACACAATACCTTTATTTTGTTTATTTATTTATTTTTATGTGCTGAGGATAGAACCTAGTGCCTTACAGGTGCAAGGCAAGCACTCTACCGCTGAGCCACAACCCCAGCCCCACATCCTGGATATCTTGACTGGCATCCATCTTTCCTGGAAGTGATCTCAAAGAATTTACATGGTGAAACTTTCCAAAAGTCCTCCATAGGCATTATTTCCTCTCTACAAAGTGTTCCTCCTGTGGAACTTGTGAAAGACTCTTTCTGTGAAGGCAGGTTCCCTTCCTGTCGTCTGGCTCTTCTACCTACCCTCTTCTCTGGGGACAGAGCCTGCCCTGTGAGCCTGGGCTGTGTGGTCAGGGGAGGAGCCGCTGCAATTCACAGGCATAAAAGTCTCCGTGTGGTTCTCTACGACTTTGATCATTCTGGAAGGTCGAGCTGTTATAGATCTACAGCCACCAGGAAGAGCAGAGACTTTCTAGACCCAGAGCTTCCATTGTGCCTAGAAGTTCCCATTCTGATTGGAGGCCATTTCCTTATCTGTTCACCTAACTAGTGGGAATAAAAGACATCTGCTCCCCAGAAAGAGAAGACAAATGAATGTACTCTTGTCATCATGTGGAGCCGAACCTGGGCTGCAAACTCGAAGAGGCCAGAGAGGAACACACGTTCTGTCCCAATGTCAGGGTTACAGAAACTTTGGAGACCAGACTCCCCATGAATGCTGTTACCCAGGTCCTTCCTCACTGGCCATGCCCCATGCAAACTGTGGTTTTAGGGGAAAAAAAAATCTACCTGTCCCCAGAGAAATTTTCACATCTGCACCAAAAGAATATATGCAAGATTTTTCATTGCATGTGGTTTATATTAACAAAAAATTAGAAACGGTACATATTTAAAAAAACAAGTGAAACATGAGGAATTATTTCAATCAGTGAAAAAAGTAGCAAAATGTTTAAAAAGCAAAAAGCATTTGTGAGTATGTGTGAAAGAGTACTGGTTGTATATCGGTAGAAACACAGTGATGAAGATTTAAGCAGTAACTACTACAGCTTTTATTTTTAATTTTCTCCCATGGTAATTATTTTGTTTAGTTCCCTATTTCTTTTTGAGATAAGTGTAGTCATTTAAATTTTCTGAGAAAATCATTTATTTTATCTAGATTTTCAAATTGGTTTCTCTAAAAGTATTCCTTATGCTCACTGGTACTATGTCTGGAAGAGCTATCTTGTCCCTGACCCCTTACTCACATTATCTCTGTGCTTCCCAGCTTTTCTTCACCCCACCTTTCTGCCATGATGCAGTACTTCTCCACAGGTCTGGAAACAATGGTACCAGCTGACCACGCACCAAAATCTCTGAACCCAGAAGCCAAAATAAATCTTCCTCCAAGTTGATTTTCTCGGGTATTGTGTCACAGTAACTGAGAGTTGACTAACACACCTACCAAGTGTTCCTCTCTGTTCACCTTTCTGTTCCAATAATAATTAGAACAGAATTATTCTAATATTGTTCTGATAATAATTTCTGTTATAGTAATTATTTCAAAGTCCTTGACTGCTAATTTCAATATATGGATTATCATAAGTCCATTCTAGCATCCATTAGGTCTCATTATGTGTCACAATTTCCTGTTTATTTGAGTGTCTTTTATTGTTCTATTTAATACAGAACATTGTGGATAGTACATTATAGAAACTCTGGACTCAGTTATCTTCCTTCAAAGAATGTTGATTTTTAGTTTTGTGTTTTCATAAATTCAGAATTTGTCCATTTTGCATCCAGTAGTTACAGGGCCAAACTAATAGCTAGAGTTGTTTATATCTCCCCGTCAACCAGCTGTCATAGGTGCCAGGAAAATCATATCACAAGCCTTCTAAGCAATCCCAAGTCCATGCCCCAAGCACCTCCTTTTATCTGACTTACACACCAAGTCAATGTTATTCTGATGAGCAAGTTCTAAACCAGCCCTGCCCTTCACGGAAGACACATTCCTTCTGCCTCTTGACTAAACATGGTACTTCCACCCTGTGGCCTGGGTAACATGATGTGTCCCTTTCTCTTGGGAAATGAAAGTAATAATTTCTCTATGTTGTCACTCATACATCTTTATAAATTAAGACCTGGGCACGAATCTTTAGTCTGGCAAGTTAAATTATTGTCAATTAGTTGGATTCTATAGAATCCTGGTTTTAGACTGTGTTGGTCTATATAAGTTTTATCTCTAGTCCTAGGGCATAACTCCTAGTCTTAGTTCCAATACAAGTACACTTATGCTTGCCAAGAGTGTTTGTGTTCTTTAAAATAACAGAACAAACAGGACTTATTTATATAAAAAGATTTATTTTAAGGAATCAGCTTACACAATTACAGAGGCTTGAAGTACTAACTCTGCATGGTGGGTGGCAGGCTAAAGATCCAGAAAGAGTTCATATTGCAGTTCAGGTCTGAAGGTCATCTACTGCATAATTTCTTCTTCATCAGGGGAGATCAGTCTTGTTCTATCTGGATCTTCAACTGATTAGACCAAGCCCAGTGACATTATGGAGGGCAATGTGCTTTACTTTCAAAGTCCACTAATTTAAATAAAAATCTCATCCACAAACACTCTCATGGAAACATCCAAAATAATGCACACCAGGCACTGTGGCACAGCCATATTGACATAAAATTAATAAAATTAACTGGCATTCCAAATCCCTAATTTGGTAGAATTGGAACTCCAAGCTGTCTCTCAATTTCAGGACAATTGCTGGATTCGCTGCTCAACATTTTTTTAACCTTCCAGCTATTTCTTCTCAATGAGTCTCTGGGAGACTTGCCCAGATTAGAGAATCAGTCAAGGATTGAAGGGCGATTTTAAAGCAGATTTTGGTTTTGTTTCTAAAGATGCTTCCTTTTTTGAGATAGTTCCCCTGAATTGTTAGAATTTTATTATATTTATTAAACTGTGATTGCTTCAAACCCCAATGTGTGTCTTCCCAGCCCAGTAAGATTGTCATTTGCTGCTTAAACTCTCTCCCCCAGTGTAAACTGGCACTTGCCCTCAGGAACAAAGCTGGGTCAGTATGGAACTCACCACTTCTCCTCTTTCAATGACCAATTTCCCTCTAGCTTCTGCCAGTTTTTCGTGACTCTAAACAGTTGTATTGAGCTTATCGTTGTTATTGGTAGAAAGGTTAGAATTAGAACACTACTCTGTCATTACTCTAGAATTTAGAATTTCACAAATTATTTTTAAAAATATTTTAGGTTTCCAAACAAAGAATGCCTCTGTATTAGCAATTTTTGGGGGGAGGGGGATTTGAACTCAGCCACAACCCCAGCCCTATTTTGTATTTTATTTAGAGACAGGGTCTCACAAAATTGCAACAGCCTTGCTGCTGCTGAGGCTGGCTTTAAACTGGCAATCCTCCTGTCTCAGCCTCCCAAGGTGCTGGGATTACAGGCATGCACACTGAGACCAGCTGTATTAGCAATTTATTAAATGTGTGTGTGTGTTGCTGGGGATTGAACTGGGTCTTGTGGGTCCACCAATGCTCCACCAATGAGTTACATTTTAAAAAATGTTTTATTTCATTGTGGTCAGCCAATGTAGAGTACATAATTTCAATTCTTTGCCATTCATTGAGATTATTTTTTTTTGTTTCTTTTTGGCCTACTTAAAGGAAATTCCACACCCAGTATGTTGATACTTTGAGAGAAATGGTTTCAAACCTCTGACAATTTCTCCCCATGTGAATGTCACATTTCATTCTATTTCTGAGCTATGCTCTTAGGTACAGAGAGCTTCATGTGCTTCTATTATGTTGGTGGGTAATCAGTGTCAAATATCTTCCTCTGAACCTTGCTAAGCTTTTCACTTGAATTCAGTTTTTCTGATATTACAACTTCTACATTTGTTTTATTTTTCTGTAAGCATTAGCATATGTTTTTTTCAATATTTGTTTTTTAGTTGTAGTTGGACCAATATCTTTATTTTATTTATTTATTTTTATGTGGTGTTGAGGATCAAACTCAGGGCCTCACACGTGCTAGGCGAGCGCTCTACCACTGAGCCACAATCCCAGCCCAAGCATATGTTTTTATTTATTATTTTTAGATATATATGACAGTAGAGTATATTTTGACATATTATGTATACATGAAGTATAACTTATTCTAATGAGGTTCCCATTCCTGTGGTTGTACATGATATGAAGTTTTATTTGTACATATTCATATATGTACATGGGAAAGTTCTGTCAGATTTTAAATTTTTAATCTATTTTCAATCACACTGCAATTTTTATTTTAGTTGTGTCCTTTATAAACAGCATCTGATTGAATTTTTAAATCAAAATAAATGGTTTTTTAAAAGGTAAATTTCATTTATTTAATCAATTCACATTTAATGTTCTGTATTAACACTTGTTTTTGCTACCCAGATTTGCTATTTATTTATGATGTTCTCTTATTTGTTCCTCCTCTTCTTCCCTCTCTTCCTACTCCTTCTTCATTTCCTCCTCCTTCCCCTTCTTTGGACTACAATTATTTAAAAGTTTTTCATGCTATTTTAAAAAAATTCTGAGTCCTCTCATGAATTTGCACTAAGCAAATTAAATACTAAATTTTTCTATCAAGATGTAGAATTAATCATACCTCCACATTTTGTCACAAAAAGGTCTGCATGAGGTCCCCAACAGAATGCTTTCATTTCTCCTCCTTTTCTTCCATACAACTGCCCATGTTGAGATCAGGTGGGATTTTAATGTATGATATTAGTGTCACTTCTTTAAAAATCAATCATCACTTTCTGAAATATAAATTTTTCATACCTTTATTTTGTTTATTTTAGTTTTATGTGGTTCTCGGGATCCAACCCAGGGCCTCATACAGGCTAGGCAAGCGCTCTTCCACTGAGCTACAATCCCAGCCCCATGAAATATAAATTTTATGTGCATCCTTGTTTACTGCCAATTCCTTGATCCTAAATTTAGAGGATCCTTATTTCTCTAAATTCATTTTTCATTTTCTGAAGTTCATCTGTTAATCTCTCTGTCAGAATGGATTATCGGGACATTATTTGCTTATCATAAGGATTTTAGTGTTTGTTTTCTTTTTGTTTTCTCATTTTCTGCCTTCTAATCTGAGTGGTAGTTTGGGTATGGGATATTGTGGAATGGAATCATTGCCCTAGAAAGTTTTGAAAACGTTGCTCTTTTATCATCTTTTATTCAGTTCTGCCAACAAGAAATCTAATTTCAGTAACAGTCTCATATTTTTCCAGGTAATTTTATGTTCTTTGCTCTTGGTTCTCTCAAATTTTGCTTGGATTTTTCTGGATGTAGTTAGCTTTGCCTTTATCTCACTAGATCCTTCCTTTTCTGATGAGGTTTATTGTCTCTCTATATATACATGCTTTTGTTTTGTTTTGTTCTATCTGCTCTCTTCATCTAGAATATTTATTAAATGAATGTTAGAACTTCTGGATCTTTCCTCTGCATCTCAGAACTTCCATTTCATATAGTCACTTACTGTCTTTCTGCAGTGACTTTGCGAAAGATAAAACCAATTTCACAAAACACAAATGGCCAAATGGCCCAACACACAGGACCTTGTCTGACCCTAGTCTTCCTGACCCTCCTTCCATGCAGCCTTACTGGGCACAGTGATTCCTTGACCTTCCTGAGCTTTGCTGTGCTCTCTTATGTTTCTGGATATTGGCACACCAGATATAAGAATGCTCTGCCCCTCCTCCCTGCCTGGCAAAGTCCTTAAAACCAGACTGAGGTCACTCTGCTGGTGGTCAAGATTTTCTTTTTTTCCCCCCCATGCTGCAAAAGCACCCTGTTCACATTTCAAAAACAATGCTTGCTCACCTGCTTGCCTGAGATTTCCTCTGATCAAGGCCACGTCTCTGTCTTCGGTGTTTATTTTTACCAGTGTCTCGTACTATATATCACAATAAGGAACATTTATATAGAGTACTTACAAGTTTGAACACTCTTCAAACTCATAATTTCTTGGAAGATCCTAGCAACCCTTGTGGTCATCAACCTCATCTTACAGATTAAGAAATGGAAGATAAAGTTGAGTCACTGTGGAGGGTAACACACAGATAGTAAGAGGTAGAACAGGAAGAATTAGACTTCAGTCAGTGAGGTTAGAGTTCAGATCCTTATCATGCCCAATGAACAGGTCCCTTCTTGAAGGAGCACATTGGTAGCCATGGAAGTCTGGTATTGTGAGTGAAACTACAGTTGTCTCCATGTGTCTACAGGGAGCTGTTCTAGGACCCCCTATAGTTACCCAAATCAGAATATGCTTATTATGGTTTAGATATGTGGTGTCCCCCAAGCTCATGTATGAGACAATGCAAGAACCTTCAGAGGTGAAATGATCAGATTATGAGAGTTGTGACCTAATCAGTAGATTAATCCATCTAAGTGGATTAACTGGGTGGTAAGCCAGAAGGGGTGGCTAGAGGAGATAGATCACTGGTGATGTGCCTTTGGGGTATATATTTTGTCCCTGGTGAGCAGAGCTCTCTTCTTCCTGATGTCCTGTCCTGAGCTGCTTTCCTCTGTCTTGATGGTCTGCCTTGCCTCGGGCCCAGAACTATGGAGTCAGCCATCTATGGACTGAGACCCCTGAAACCAAGAACCAAAATAAACTTTTCTTCCTCTAAGTCATTCATGTCAGGTCATAATGATGAAAAAGATGACTAAAACAATGCTCAAATCCATACAAAGGACATGATGTTTGCCTATAAACCATACTCATCCTCTCATACACTTTAAATCACCTCTAGATTATTTACAATACCAAATGTAATGTGAAGGCTATGTAAATAGTTGCTATGCTGGATTGTTTAGGGAACATATCTATTTAACACAGATGCAATTTTTTTCTGAATATTTTGGAACTATGATTGGTTGAATCATGGATGCACAAGTAGGGATGACCAATTGTACATTTAAAAAGTCTAGGCTTAGAGGAGTAGATGTATTTTAATTAAATGAAATATCCGCAGAACACAATAAAGGTAGCAGGTACCTGCCACCACCCTCTAACTGAGAAAGCTTCCTCCTTTTCTGTTGTGTATTATTTTCCTTCTGAAACCAGTTGTTTCCTTATGGCTATATTTCTGTCACTATAACAAATACCTGAGATAAAGCAACTTATGAAAAGAAAGGAATATTTTAGCTCATAACTAAAGATGAAAGGTATAGTTTTTGATCAATTGGCTTGGTTGTTTGGGGCCTATGGTGGTACATCACAGCAAGAGCATATGGTAAAGCAAGATTATTTTCCTCATGACTGAGATGAAGGGAAAAAAAAAGAGGAAGAGAAGGGGTTCCCCATATCCTCTTCAGGGGATGCCTCTAATGACCAGAAGACTCTACCTTATAATGTTTTCCATCACCTCCCAAAAGCACCAACCTGGGGACCAAGCGTTCAACACATGGAAATTTGGGGTCCATCTGGACCCACACCAGAGCGCCATCAGTCCCACTTACACCCAGACTGGATGAACTCAGGTCATGGTGTGATGGGGAGGCAGGAGCCATCAACAGGACCTGGCTTCAGAAGGCTGGTGAAGGCAGGAAGTTCATCTTCTGCAAAGGCAGTGGTGGAACCCCTGGAATGGCATGAGCAAGAGTCATGGAGTCTCCTCTTGGAGTGAGCCCACTAGAGACAGGAGCAGAACCTTGCAGCTGCTGCTGCTGTAGACACCATCAGAACAGATTTGGGGTGATTCTTGGACATGGTCAGCAATTGTGTCATCTTCTTATTTAAACTCAGGGGAGGAAATAAAAAGCAGAACCACATGGTAAAGGATTCCCAAGGGGTCTTTTTTTGCTGAGAAAAATAATGGGCAACTCTGATTCCTTTCCCAGGTGAACCAACCACACCACCAAGACCTCCCCGACTGTCCACAGAATGGAAAAAAAAAAAAAGTGGCTTAGCATCTCATCTGGCTGAGGGAGGACAGCAATGTCAAATCTACCCTAGTGCTCCCTTGGTCCCTTCTGCTACCTAAAGCACACAGTGGCTGTATGATGCTAAGCAGAGCAGCCCCTCCCTCATTAGAAAGACTTGTTTTACTTTATTTTATGTATTTGTTAGTTTTGATGCTGGGGATTGAAACCAGGACTTCATGCTTTCTAAGTCCATACTTTAGAACTGAGCTACACCCTCAGTCCAATTTTGCTTTATTTAAACAATAAAAGTTTTCCTTTTTACTTAACCTACCCAGCTCAAATGTAAGTGGGATTTGTCAGCTATCTGGTTAATTTTGTTTGTATGAGTAATAATAAAATTAGTGAAAAATTGGTTTTTGTACAGTTCCAATCAATTTTCCATGCAACTTAGCTTTAAAGAAATTTATCTTCATGAGAAATATGTCGGCCAAATCCCAGTTGAGGGACAGTATACAAAATGTCTGATCAGTGCTCCTTGAAACTATCAAGGTCATCAAAAACAAGGAAAGTCTGTGAAACCACCACAATCAAAAGAGCCATAATCTCTAAGAAGACCTGAGGACTTAATGTCAATCCTAGTTGGGGTCCTGGACCAGAATAAAAGATATTAGGTAAAAAAAACTAAGAAAAGCCAAATACTATGTGGATTTCAATGATTAGTAATGTATCAGTTTTGGTTCATTAATTGTGACAAATGTACTGTATCAATGCACAGTGTTTCTAATAGGGAGGCTGGGGGGTGGGGCATATGGGAACTTCAAATCATCCTCCCAAATGTTTGGTAAAGCTGTCTAAAACAAAATTTTAAATAAATCTAAAGCTGTCTAAAATAAAATTTTATTAAAAACATATAAACAAGTTAGTGTCTATGAAAAACTTCCTTAATCTTATTTTCTCATCCTCTTGAGTAAAAGTTGACCAAAACCAATGGTAAATGTACTTACGACATTCATGCTTACTGAGTGCGGACGATAGTCACTGTGCTAAGAGCTTTACATGCATTACCTTATTCAGTTCTCAGAAAGACCCTACAGGGTAGGAACAACTATGAGCCCACTGTACAGGTGATAAAACTGAGGAACTGCTCAGTTCTTCAGCCCTGTTCACAAAACAGCTTTTGGTTGCAGAACCTACATATTATGACACTATCCTGCACTTCATAGAGAGTGGCCACAGATGCAAAAATCACAAGTCAGTTGAAATTAAGGACCATGAATATTCAGACTTAAAATATGCTGATAAGCGAGGCTAGGCTGATGGGGCTTGAGTGACAACCCCACACTCTGCATGCGCAGCCTGGGAGATGTGCCATTTGTTTGTCATCCAACGATAACATGCTTGTGAAAATTCATATTCTTTGAAGGATGATTAATTAATCTGACAAGTCTAGATTATGACAAATGACCCAGAAGGGAAGGAATCAGTCAGCAGGCTATGCCCTGAACACAGCCCAGACCTGATCCATTTAGGCTTCCTGTCACAACCACTGCCCTCTCTGTGTGCATCTTGGGGCTCTGCTTCCTCTGCCTAAGCAACCCTGTATGCACACTCCATCCCAGGGACAAGGAGTCAGGCTGGTTCTCCCCAGAGATTTCTCATGGATCTCCAAGCATGTGTTAGAGCAATCTTGAACACTGTTTTTAACCCCAATTCTCGGGCTTGAACACCTACAGAAATGTGAAGTCCATGCTCTCCAAATGCAGCCCATTTGGGTTCCCTAAGTATCAACATTAGAGACAAAAGACCCAGGCGCAGACTTTTCCCCAGGCTAGTGCTCCTCTGGTCCTCCCCAGTGGCTTCCAAACCTGGGGATGAGGCTCATGAGCCTCCTTCTTCTTTTCTCTCCTACCAAGACCCAACCTCAAGTGAGTCCTGGCATCTCTTCCTTGAAAGTCCACTCCAAAGCAGTCTGTCCTTTATGTCCTTGCAGACGCCCTCCAGCCCCAGCCACACTCCCCTCTTGCTTGGACTGGCCAAGGTTACTGAGAGATATTGGCATGCCATGACTCGTCGGAAAAGTAAAATCACCTGATATTTCCATTTCTACCTGCCTAACTTGTCGTGTCTCAGCTGTTTCCAACCTTGGATGATGAAAAAGACTCTGTATTAAATCCTCTGAACTCTGTATAATTCTGAGAATTGCATGATACATATACTTTTGGGAAGAAGAGGGTATTGGGGATTGAACTCAGGGGCACTCAACCACTGAGCCACATCACCAACCCTATCTTGTATTTTATTTAGAGACAGGGTCTCACTGAGTTGCTTAGTGCCTCACTTTTCCTGAGGCTGGCTTTGAACTCAGGATCCTCCTGTATCAGCCTCCCAAGCCAATGGGATTACAGGTGTGTGCCACCGTGCCTGGCCCATGATACATATACTTTTTTATTTTTATGTTTTAGTTATAGGTGGACACAATATCTCTGTTATATTTTTATGTGGTGCTAAGGATCAAACCCAGCACCTTATGCATGCTAGGCATGTGCTCAACCTCTGAGCCACAACCCCAGCCCATCATGATACATATACTTTTAACACACAAAGTGGAGGACATACATATACAGACATGTTTAATTTTTATGAATTAATTTTAATTTAGAGATGTAGCATAAACATTTTTAATTTATAGATATAAATTGATAGATGATTTTTAATTTATTGATCTTGATCAGATAACCCTCTCCCAATTCACCTTTTCCCCAATTCACCTTTTCCCTAGGTACTAGGCCAAGAGGCCCTAAACCAAAGTTACATCCTCAGACTCTGGTTGGCTGCTGCCATCTGCAGCCTGCTTCATCCATGTCTCTTTCCTCTTAATGTTTCAGAGTCATCTGTCCTTTCCTTTGAGCATGGTGTTCTCCAGGCTGTAATGAGCTGTCAGGGGACTGCATGTGCTTTGGGGGCCCCAAGGCATACAGAGCCAAAAGGACAAGGCTTATCCCAGCCCAGGGCTCTGCTAATATACTCCAAATCACAGCATGAAGCAACCATGTCAGAATGTCCCTAACTGAAGACATTGCATGCACCACAGGTACAGGGACTTCCTGTAGTTGCTTCCAAATCCTTCCAAGAGCTACTACCCATTGGACACCATCTCTAGGAACTCCTCCCAGGGCGAGGAGCTGCCAAGAGGGGCTTCGGAGAGTTTCCAATAGAACTGGAAGGACTTCCACAATGAAGCCATTGAGCTTGGTTTGGGATATAAGCCAGGGAGACCTCATTGCCAAAGACTCCCACACCATTCTGCTTCCTAGATGATGATAGCATTTACACCCCAAGGAAAGGACGCTGGCCTTCACATCCTGTCATGT
The DNA here is from genome assembly GCF_047511675.1 of Marmota flaviventris. Lineage (NCBI taxonomy): Eukaryota > Metazoa > Chordata > Mammalia > Rodentia > Sciuridae > Marmota > Marmota flaviventris. Next base: position 74,782,347 of record NC_092501.1, on the reverse strand, counting down.
ATAGCATAATGACATAGCAGTCAACAATGGACTGCATGTCTGACAAAGGTCCTATAACATTATATCACCTAGTGAGGTCATAGCCAACTTAGTTCATGTAAGTGTGCTCCATGATATTCACAAAATGATGAAATTGACCAACTGTGTATTCCTTGGAATGCATTCTCATCATTAAGCAATATATGACTGTCCCTGACTTCACACAGGGACCCTTATGAGGGGCTAAAACAAAATCAGACTCCAGGTATGATTCCAGGAAAATATGTCACAAGTTGTGGCAATGGATTGGATCCCATGGTGCTTTGTATGTATGGAACATAAAACGGTGACTGAGAAACCAGAGGTTTTCGTCTTCAGCTCATGAGTGTTTCTGCCATTCACAAACCAGTTGTCTTAATTAAAATGCTGCTAAAAGAAGCAAATCAATTAACAGATCCCTTACAAGATGGTTTATTCTATCTTACACACAGAAAATTGCTTATGAGTACCACGTTACCACTTTAGGTTATCAGTTAACAAAGGCTGCTAATGAACAACATTGTTATCAAGTTAGATAAAAGATGCCCTGGGAATCCAGGCAAATTATTATAACACAGCACTTTTTTTAAAAAAAATATAGCTCATCTTTCATCACACACAATGAGAGTTAACCCAATTTAAGGAGAACCAGTCCACAAAGGCACCCGGATTTTTGAAGAATGGAAAGGCAAAGAGACTTCCATAAGGCATTCCTAGAAATATGGGGTTGATAATACTGGCAAGAGGAATTTTCATGGAGCCTGTGCCACAGAATATTAGGCTGATGACAGTAAGAGAATGACATGGGTTTCCTGAGCCTCTGCCAGTCTTGTCTTCCATGTGTGCACCATACAAACTGTAAAACTCACCACAAAATAATTATCTGAGGATACCAATGATAACTTATGTTTGTGTTGTTCTTCACAAGGCACACCATCTGCTTTCTCATTTAATCCTTTGTTGGCTCCTTCATTTGGAGATCTGCACAGCCACAGGCCCAGCCCATGGCTGTCAAGAGCACTTTCTTTCACTCCAAGCCAAGCTACCATTTCTCCCTTAGAAGGTCAGTCATTGATAGCATTGGAGACTGGCTCATGGTCTCCATGTTTCCTGGCAGCTAAGAAGTTGAGGCCAATGGTTCTGCAAGTGCTATTTAATTGTTGATAAGATGGTAGTGCTGAGGAAGCTGCATCTTGTGTTTGGTTCCCACTTCCATGAGTCATTGCTGTGGGTAGGTTCCATTGATGTGGACATAATGACCCTGTAGAAGCATGAACAGCTCCAACATGGTGGACCAAGCTAGATGATGTGCATTCATTGGCTTCTACCTATTTCTTACTGTTGGATAACGTACTCACCCTGAGCAGTTACTTCTGGTAGAAAAGGAGTAATACTTTCTCTCAGAGCAGAGACACTCTTGATTATAGTCCTCCTATTATTTTCCTTGTATTTTGAGTCCATGTGACGTTTCATAACCAGCCTTCAGTGCTCAAATTCAAAACATTTTGAGATTCTGTTGTCTAGACAGTTGAATCTCTCCCAGAGAAGCCACTTGTTTACAATTCAATCACCTGAGCATCTCTGGAAAGAAAGAGAAAGATCTGGAAGATATTTAGACAAAGAGACTTTGCTTTGACTAATCACTGTGTGCTTATGCACCACACTAAGCAGCTGTGAAGGAGTTCATCAGCAATGGCAGCAAGCTGGGGCATTTTTTTGTGTGTAACGTACAAAGAGGCCTGAAGGCCAGTGTCTTTTTTCAGATAAAGCTCAACCTTGAGGTTGTTTTGTGCTTGCTGAGCTGAAGACCACAAAAACCTCATCTGCTTTGGTGAAAAGGGAAGAAGTCATCCCTAAGGTCAGCAGATATATTTGGGGAAAAGTGTCACTTTCTAAAGTTGAAGAGTTTGTACAGATCTGGGCAGATGCTATGAGGAACAAAGTAGATAGACCTATGTGAAGATAGGTAGAAAGTTTTGCCTTTAAGTCTGAACCATAAGCTGTTAAATGGATGAGACTTTCTATATTTAGTCTACCAGCCTAGACAGGAGGGAAGGGAAGCATAGATGTGTTTTTAAAAAAAGAGGAAGACAGAAGAAAAGGTCAGAGCACCAAATCAGACCCTGATAAGAGTTATATAATTATATAATAATGGAAGCATGTATTTATGTTTACTTCAAATGCTGCATAATTGCATTTGGTATTCCTTATGCATATTCAGTCACAATCTCTTGACATCTGACATCTCCCCAGGGGAGAGAGAAAAGCAACAGCAGAAAGACAGAGGAGAGAGAAACATTAACGGACAAGCCAGGCAGGGGCCACAAAATGAATATCACATGTCTGTCTAGGCTACATTTGAGGACCAAGGAGGTCAAGGTCAAAGATACAGAGTTTTTGGCAGATGAGGCAACACTGAAGACAAGTAAGTTGCAAACAAGCAAGTCATGCTGAGGGAGAATGGAGAGAGAAATGGAGGAAGGTATTCTAAGAGAGGGCAATCCAATGCCGTTTGTGGATCTACCTTAAAGAACTGTTGATCCAGAAGAACACAGAGTTCAAATCTGCTGAGCTGGACACCCACCAGCTGAGCAGAGAATTTATTTCTCCTATTGATTTAATAAGCCCTGAGTTAAAAGGCCCCTGCAAGTGTTGTTAAGGAGGGGATATTTAGTGTCTGGATGTCCCAGAATCTGCATTTGAAATACTGATGCCCAGAGTGGGTGAGTACCGCAGAAGGGCAGGCCACTCTTGTTCCTGGCAGCTCTGAGATAGGGAAGTGGCACCTGCTGAGCTATTTCATGGAGAAAGTTGACCTCTGACAGGCAGGGATGATTCTGGATGGGTGTATCATCAGTCACAAGGGAGCCAGGGACAACCTGCAGTAAAAGGCAAGCTGAGCAGAAGCTAGGATGGCATCTGCTGGCTGGATGAGTAAGTGAATTAGGCCACATGATACCCTGGACTGGTACAGGGAAAGGGAAGGAGTTTGGGGATATTATGCAGTTGTAGTGCTATTAAAGCCAATGTTTTACCACATCCTCCAAAGATCATAGAAGCCAATAAGAAGAGAAGGAAAACTAAATAAACTAATATGTACCTCTATGTTCTGCCTAGCCAATAGGAGTATCAGGTTATATCATTTGAGGATGAGTTAATGATTGCTAATGCTGAAAAGATTTGTTAAAAAAAATTCAATGGCCATTTCAGAGTAGGAAGGATAGTAGAATGAATCGGACATTATTGCCCTTATGTGCATATATGACTATAAAACCAGTATAATTCCACATCCTATACAACCAGAAGAAGGAGAAGTTATATTCCATTTAAGTATGATGTGTCAAAATGCATTCTACTGTCATATATAACTAATTAGAACAAATTTTTTAAAAACTCAATAACATAGAGTCTGATGGAAGCTTCCCTTACATCATAAAATATATGCACTTTAGCCACAGAGCCAACATCTTATTTAATGGACACTACTGTTGTGTTTCTCACCAAGATCAGGTGCAAGGCAAGTCTGTGCACTGTGTCCACTGTTATTTAACATGGATAGTTTTTCCCCAATACAGTCAGAAAGGAGAGAACCATTAGAGGCATAAGAATTGAGAAGGAAGATATGCAAACTAAAGGGGATAGAGGGAAAAACAAACACAATAAAAGCATTCAATAAGGAAACCACTGTGATGTTAACATACAAAAGAGGGGGTCAATATACAGTCAACAACCAGGTAGGAGACTTAATGGGAAATTATCTTTTAAAAACAACAAAAATAAAATAATGAACTTATCAAGAAACATAAGAACCTCATCAGAGTAAAATCTGATAGCTCCTTGAAACACATGAAAATAGTCTTATACAAGAAGTATGCAACAAAATGTAGCATATATACACAGTGAAATATTATTCAGTCACAAAGAAGAAAGAAGTCCTGTAATTTGCAGCAAAATGGATGGAGCTGGAAGGCATTATGCAAGTGAAATAAACTGGATACCCAAAGACATGTATTGCATGTTCTGTCTCACAGGTGAATGTTAAAAAAAAAAAAAGTCAACCTTAATGTGGAATAGTGATAACTAGAGACTGGGACATAGGGAAGGTGGATATGGCAGATAAAGAGGCTGGGTTTAATCAGTGAACACTGATTATTCAGGCATTAAATGTATTCATTCATTAAAATATTGCACTGACCCCCCATTAGTGTATACAATTAATGCATGTTAATCAAAAATAAAGTAAAATAAAATATCTTTTTCATGGAAGACTACATAAAAAAGTCAATAAACTTACATGTTCAAAAATGAAATTGTTAAACAATAAAAATGAAAATATTAAAATAGAATATAGTCTCAAACCAGTGTTTCTAATGCTATATCAGAAATCAATAGTATTAACCACACTGAGAAAACAATTGGATTTGAACACAGTACTCTGTATACACAGAGAGAGCTAAATGCTAAAAGCAGAAAGTACCATAAATAAAATTTCAAGTTTATGAAGCAGTTTGTAGCTGTACGATGCTGGAATTCTGGAAGTATTTTGTGTGTATTATTGGGATAGAACAAGTAAGTCATATTTTTATGTTTTTTTAAAGAGAGAGAGAGAGAGAATTTTTAATATTTATTTTTTTAGTTTTCGGCGGACACAACATCTTTGTTTTTTTGTTTTTTTGTATGTGGTGCTGAGGATTGAACCTGGGCCACACGCGGCATGCCAGGCGAGCGTGCTACTGCTTGAGCCACATCCCCAGCCCTAAGTCATATTTTTATATGGTTGAGAACCAGGGTTTTCACTTTAAGAAGAGAAAAAATAGAAATATGGACTGGGGAACGCTTTGGATGAAATCTAGGACACTGAATTATTGACTTGAATATATATTTCTTGACTGTCCATTGAAAAAACCTAGAAACAATGACATCTTAGTGGCCATGAGAACACAATGTGTCCAGACCTTGGTTTCTAAAAATCACTCTCCAGTAAAAAAAAAAGAAAAAAAATCAGGAGTCCCTGGAGAAACAGTTGACTCCAGGTGGGAGAAGTACAGGGTGAGCCTGGAGTAACTTGTAGTGTCACAAGTCTAGGAAACACTCCAGGAAGAATGGGGTCCTGTCACAAAGGCACCATTGCCAAGAAATACCATGTACTAGCCATTTGGGGACAATCTGAGCATCAAAAAGACTCATGATACTAATGAATTAAAATGTACTGTACTGAAGTCAATAGTGATATTACTTAGCAAGTAGGAACAGAAGAAAAGAGGAGACAGGAAAAAGCCTTTTGGTCCCCAAATGTAGAAAGAATATGCTTGAATGGGAAAGAGTATTTTGTAACCATAAGCTGCAATGCCTGATTCAGGCATAGATCATGAATAGATGTAAAATCAGTGGGTAAAGAAATGATGGGGGTCAGGGAATTCACATGCTCTCCAAGTAGCAACCCTCGGATTATTTACTAATCACAGAGGGGAACATTCTAATCTCTGTAATGCAGAGAGCCAACGTTGCTTCCGTAGCCAAGCCATCAAACGAAGCCTTACCAACAGTGAACTGGCCTGGCGTTTCGTGCCTGCAGACACAACACAATAAAAGATAAGCAATGTCACCTCCGTAGTATTCTTGACAAAAAAATTCAGTTTGAAACTACTCAGGAGGAAACAATCATACAAATCCAGAACATGGGACATTATCCAAGATGACTGCCTTAGATATTTCAAAGTGTGCAATGCCCCCGGGGGAAAAGAAGAAAGAGAGAGATCCTTCAACACTGAATGACACTAAAAGAGACAAAATCAAATACAAAGGTTTTTCTTGGATTGGACAATAGAGGAATAAAAGAAGACTTTTGAAATAATCAGAGAAGTTTGAATGTGGACTGGATAATACATGATATTATCTTCTTAGGAGTGGTCATTGTATTGGGATTAAGTGGGAGATAAAATGGTGATATATTTAGGGGTGAAGTCTCATGATATCTACACTGATATTCAAGTGGATCAGTTAACAAGGGGAGGTTCTGTATACAGAGATAAAACAAAAGCTGCAAAATGTTAGTGGATCTGGGTGCAAGAGGTATACGTTTTCAAGGTACTGTTCTTTCACTCCTTCTGTGTATTTGAAGATTTTTTAAATAGACAAAGGGCAAGAGAGAAGACAGGAAAGCACTCTGGCCTTGGATGACCACCCTGTGCACATTATACAGAGCCTGTCATATAAGCTACAGTGCATGAGCCATTCCTTAAGTGAGGAGAAGTAGGTTGGGGATTGTGGATTGTGAAAGCATCATTCAGATAAGCCAGTGGAGGTGTTCTCTTTCCTAAGAATAGGGCTTGTTCAATCAGGAGACCAAGATCCTGTCCCGCTTCCTGCTGCCCCTGTGTGGCACAAGCAGCCTTTGTTCACTCTGAGACCCCAAAGCAGCACTGAGAAGCACACATTCAGCCAGACAGCTTGATAACAAAGAGAGATGTTTGGAATTTGTTGTTCATCAATTGAACTAAATTGACTAATGATTCGCTTGGCCACTGTCAAAGAAAAGGTCTTGATAAGTGGAGGAGAAAAAAACTATCCTCCTGTTAAGACCCAGTTTCCTGGGCTCTACTTCAGCAAATGGCCCACCGCTTCACTCTAAGTCTTGCCAAAGTCTCACCCTGTGAGAATGTTCCACAGCATCCAAAAAGATGCTGATTCCTGGTCTCTCAGCTGTCTTGGTGTAAGGTTTCTGGCCAGTGGCTAGCAATCCCTGCCTAGGCATGCAGAAGAGCCACCGTCACCGTGGGGCAGTGACCACCTCCTCTCTTTGAGTAAAAATGATCATTCTTAAAACTCTCCTCTCAGAGAAATTGAGGTTTAGCCTGTGTGTGTGTGTGTGTGTGTGTGTGTGTGTGTGAGAGAGAGAGAGAGAGAGAGGATGTTCATTTACCAAGTCCTAAAGACAGAAAGCACACATGAAGCCCTACTGCAGGAGAATGGCTTCCTTGTGATCAACTGCTTTAACTGCTTCTTTGGGGCCTACCGCCTTCCTGAATTCAGCCTGACTCCATCTAGTGTTAGTTTTGGAAACTTGAACTGTGCCTCCCTTCTCTTCCAAAGTCCCTCTATTCCTTCCCTTCCTTTGCCCACCCATCTTCCTCCAGTACCTCTTCACATTCACACTCCTTATATGGAACTTTGTTTCAAAAGGTTCATTATTGAAACAACGACTGTAATCTTCCCATCTGGTTTATGGGAATGGCCTCCTCTAGGCTAACGCCTCAAAATACTCCAGAACTTGCCCCTCCCTCATCTCCTCTGTGGCCTCCAGCCAGCTTGCTCCTCCAGCAGGGCTTTGCAGCAGGTTGTGATCTCTACTGGGACTTCCAGCCTGGCTCCCCATCTCCACCTGAGCCCCTTCCCATAATGAAAAACACCCCATCTCTCCCCATCTTAGAATCCATCAGTGGTTGGCTGGAGTTTCAGGACAGGGTTCAGGATCCTTCACTTAACACAAGACCATCGGATCCTCCAGGAGTAGAAATTTCTTCTCTCCCCAACCCCTTCTCTCTGCACCTCCATATGAAGCCCTTGCTTCTGCCCTAACGTTTGCTCTTGGCCAAATGTTTTCCATGGTACCCAAGGGAGCCTGCATGTGCCAAAGTTCCTTCTGCCTGTTTGATCTGCTCCTTCCACAGGCCGACTGAGGCTCGCCTTCTCCCCATACCTATTGCTTCCCAGCCAGCTGTGCACCCCTCTGCACCTCATGCCACATGTGTGTAGCTCTGTCATGGTCCCTCCACCAGACAGAAGTCACTTATAACTGCCTGTGTCCTCTGTAGGGTGAGGGAGCTTGTTTTCTCTCATGCTCATTCATTTATTTATTCAATTCATGCATGAGTATCCACTATCCTAAGGCACTATCCTAAGTACAGGGCTACAGATATGAAAAGGAAGACCCTACCCTCAAGGAGCTTGCATTTTAAGGACAACAAACATCCAAAAGAGACAAACTCATATCCCTATAATGTCAATTAGTAGAAAAGTTATGAAGAAAAATAAAGCCAGGTAGAACTGTGGAGGGGAGATTTCTATTTATAATGGGCCATCTGAAATGAAATGGTGACACTCAAGCATAGATGTGAAGGAAATGAGGGATGAGGCATATGGCTATCTGGGGAAAAGAGTATTCCCATGTTAGAAAATAGTAAGTGCAAAGGCCCCGAGGTAGGACTGTCCATGGATTAAAGCAGAGTGGCCAGATACCAGCAAATAAGCTAAGAAATTTGGGACAGACTCTATATCCTCCCTACCAGGTCAGGGCAGGGGCTGCCTACCTCATTCTGAGCATGGGAGATGCACTGGAGGGCTCTGAGCACAGGGTGGGGCAGAATCTAATCCAGGGAGTACAAAAGCAAGCTCCAGCCCCTTTGGGCTACTATATCCTGTGTCCCCTATTCTCATGATAACTGCCCACTGATCCAAAGCAGAGAGCAGGAGGAGGGAGGTATGGGGTGCATTCTAGTCCCCTAGAGAAGCTGGTTGATAGCAGAGAGGTAGTGGCTAAGACAGAAGGGAAAGTGACCCCCTCACTGACCACCTCAGCATCGACCTTACCTTGAGGGTCTCTTCTTTCGCACGATGGTGTCTAAACAGAGAAAGCAGGGCATTAGGAAGGAGGTCCTGTGGCCCCTGGGGCAGCTCTCAGCACCAAAGCTACAGATGTGAGGGGCCAGAGCCAGACAACTTGGGCAGTGCTGAGAAGCTGGCTCCTGGGCTGGGGTCACTGGCTGGGAAGTGGTATGGGACAGAGTGTATCCTGCCCTCTTCCTGCTAGGGATACAACCTCAGGGATAAGCTGGTGACCAACGGCGTCCTTGTGCACCTGGAAGCCCACGGTGCTGCACATGGCCCTGACCACCCCTTTCCACATATTTTCACAGATCATGATTGAAGTTTCCAGAAACACAGTGAGGGTCCATCCTCCTCATCCTCAGAAATACCTCATGGAAAACTGCATCACCATGGTGTTAAGAGACTAACACGGCAGAGAATATTTTGTGGGTGACACCTTGAGAGAAAGGGCTTGTAAATCAAAGTTTCATTTCTCTACAAAAAGTCAGAAGCTGACTGCTCTGCATCAGCTTAGGAGGCCCTTTTCTGAAGATGCCACAGGACAGGGGCAGCAACACCATGGTTCACCCGAGCCCAGCTCTGTTGGGACCATGAGGGACCGCTAGGCACCAGTCTGAGAAGGACTTGCCCAATTTGGTCCACCTAACAATGACCGCAGCACCTTCTACCACCCACTCATGCTTAGGACCACCTGATCTCCTGGGATCAATTTTATCTGATCACATCATTTGCATAAAAGGATAGAAATCTATTTTATAAGCCAATTGCTCATCTTCTTTCCACCTTTCTCCTGGAAACTGGTTCTCAGGAATACCAAGAGCCACTGAAAAAAGAAAAGTACAGAGAGAGAGACACCGAAGAGACAGAGAGACTGAGACACAAGAAGAAAGAGATAGAGACAGAAACAGAGAGGCCACTGCGCTTTTTTGCCTGAAGCCTATGGGGCTCTGGGCTTGGGGTTTTTGTAGTTTCTCTGGCTGTTGTTATGGAATTGCCCTCACAGCCATGCTTCATGGTGGGTGGCTTCCCAGAACACTGTCAGCTACTTTTTGGATCAGGAATGTTTCCCCAGTGCCCAGGTGTTAAAGGCGTCCCCAGTTTAGGGTGCTACTGGGAGAAGGTGAACCTTTAAAATCTGGGGCTTCATGGGAGGCCTTAGGTCTTGGAGGCCTCTCCAAGGAGATCATTAGATGGAGGCCTCTTCCCTCTCTTTCTCATCCTGGCCCTGAGATACAGGCACTTCTACCACCATGCACTACTGCTGTGACATACTGTGCCTACATAGGCCCCAAAGCAAGAGGGCCCATCAATCATGGACTGAAACCTTCAAAACTGTGAGCCAGAATACACCTTTTCTCTTTTTAAGTTGATGTGCTAAAGTATTTAGTCACAGTAAAGAAAAGCTGACTAACGCACTGTCCCTTCTCAGGCAGGGAAGAGCAGGGTCTGAGTGTCACAGGCCCCCTACCATTGCAGGCCGGGTGTACAGTCTTCAGGTCTGAAGAGTCATCGTCTGTCAGGTGCTTCCTGATTAGGCAGATCTTCAGAGCCAGGAAGCTGGCGGATATGGCAAAGCCCAGAGCAGTCCCAATGATGGCGTATTTAAAATCTACAGCACAGGTAGGAATTGAACACAGGATTACTCATCACCCTGCAAAGCTCTTCTACAGCTCTGGTGAAGTCCAAAGTCATGCATCTGGACCTTCACATTCCACACTCAGACCTGCTGTGGCAGCCTCTTTTCCCCTCTCCTGAGAGCACATTAATTCTCTTCATTTCCCATCTCACTGGAAAACTTCAGCTATGGGAACAATTCTGACATTTCTAAGGTCATTCAAAGTCAGCCCTTGAGGTGACCAGTTCACCCCAGCCCTAGGTGGTGGGCAGCTAACCTTTGTGGTCTCCTGTAGCCCTTCCTCACTTATCCCTTCGTTAATTGATTGATTAATTTATTGAGTGTGTTAGTCTGATGCTATGTGACAAGGCTGAAGGCAAATAAATAAGGTCCTGTCCTGTCTTTGAGGGACGTGGAATCAGCTGGAAAGACATACAAGGAGCTCACCCTAATGCTACATGACAAAAGTGGGCTGGGCTGGCCTGGGAGTCCTAGGAGTCAGGCAGATGCGGTTGTCTGGGGGATCCCAGCTACCACATGGGGCACTGTGGGTGCTGGATCTGAACATCAGACACAGAGAGGAGACAAAGGTGCCCTTGATGTCTCATATCTCCTTTGAGGACAGGCTTGCAGGACCTGGCCCCAGGATAAAGCTGTTGGCCACTCAGGCTGGCCTGCAGGTAAACCCAGCCCAGTCCCATGTGCTGACCAGCAGGAAACTGACACCAGCAGCCACCCACCATCGTGTGCTTTTTGGAGGGTCTCTTTCTTGACTCTCATCAGCACCTAGAATAACCTGGGAGACCACCTACCAATTTCTTCCCCAGCAGACTTGTCCGTTGCCAGCACTTGAGCTCCTCCGACATCTGCAAAGAAAGAAAACCCAGATCCTGGTTGGAAAGCCAGAGGTTGGAACAGAGCTGCTGAGATCAGCCATGGGGTCACAGGCCCAAACCACATCCCCGACCACCCTCAGGAGCTCAGTGGACTTCTGATTGCCACAGAATCGTGGGATGTTGTAGGGATGCTAGCACCTCCTCCTCAAAACCCAGACCAGGGACAAGGTTCTGCAGAGCTCAGGCAAAACAGCAGCTTAACAGTTTATAAGACCCACATGCCAACCTTAGCCTGCCTCAAGGCTAGGAAACCTGGTCACTTTCACAGGCCCCTAGTTCAGGGAGTGGTAGAACTTTCAGTTCCCTAGTACATGGACTGAGCATCTCCTGCCCTGGCCCACTCCTTCTGCTTGGCCCCATCTGTTCCCCTCTATTTCCTTGCCTGCTGTTAGTTCTATGTCACTTTCCTAATGCTTCTTTGGGGCCCCATAGCCACCATGCATACCACCTCACTGACAATGCTGATATTTATTTAGGAACATTTACATAGCAGCCCCCTGTGCCAGGCACCATCCTAAGAGTTTCTCGGCTATTAACCCATTGAATGCCTCTTTTTTCTGGTCTTCCCCTTGGGCTGAATAGTACATAGCCAGCATTTGACCCAGCATCTGACACATCAGGTATCAATATATGACTGCTGAATGAGTTAATGAGTGAAAGTGATAGAACATGCTATGGGGTGTCTCATACTTCTAGCCAGGATTTGAAACCTTAAGACAGGAAGTCCTGCTCAAACAGGTCTGGTGGTGTCACAGACAGGCTGAGTAAGACTGTGAGACGTGGAGAGGAAGTTGTGTGTTCGTTGGCCGCTTACTTTGAGACAGATATGGGGTTGCAGAACAGGCACTCACATATTTAATACAGCAATGGTTCTGTGAGATGGACACTGACTATTACCATTGAATGAATGAGGAGCCAAGACCATAAGGACTTAATGTGCCCAACAGCTAACAGAAGAAAGTGGCAGAGCCCTGTATTGTATCAGAGGAAAGTAATGATAAAATACAGTACCCCCCATCCACAGAAATACCCTCCGAGGCCACCAGTGGATGCCTGAAACCACAGAGTACCAAACCTTACATACCTATGATAAAATTTACAAATTACACACAGTAAGAGATTAGCTATAATAACTAATAGTAAAGTAAAATAATTATAATAGGATACTATAAAAAGTTATTTAACTTTAAGAATTGCTTATTTCTGGGATTTTTCCATTAATATTTTCAGATAGCTCTTAGCTATAGGTAAATAAAACCTCAGAAAGCAAAAACATATATAAGGGGGAACGGTAGCATCCAAACCATCAAAAGTCCATGGCCAAATGGGCTTGGGATGGGGACAAATGGTTAGGTCCCAGCCTCATTCTTATGTTCAAGTTTCCAGGAAAAGGCAGAGGAGAAAGTGCCACAAGCCATTTCCCACGAAAGGAAAGAGGTGACTTGGGTGGGAAAGACCAGTTCTTCCCAACTTTGCTTCAAGAGGATTTCGCCTTATGACCCATGTGGCAAAGACCTTCTTCACCCACAATGATGCCCAGCATTATGTAAGGTTGGATCTCCACAGAGCACAATCTTGTTCTGCATGTAATTGGTGGGAAAGGAATTGTTATGGTTTGGATGTGAGGTGTCCCCCAAAAGCTCACGTGTGAAACAATGCAAGAAGGTTCAGAGGAGAAATGATTGGGTTTTAAGAGTCTTAACCCAATCAGTGATTTAATCCCCTAATAGGGATTAACTGAGTGGTAACTGACTCAGTAGGGTGTGGATGGAGGAGGTGAGAATTGGGGTGTGGCTTTGGGTATATACTTGTAGCTGACAAGTGGAGACTCTCTCTGCTTTGTGATCATCATGTGAGCCACTTCCCGCCCCCACACTCTCCTGCTCAGCCTCACCTGAGACCTGAGAAATGAAGCTGGCCTTCTATGGACTAAGACTTCTGAAACCGTGAGTCCTCAAATAAACATTTTTTCCTGTACAATTGTGCTGGTCAGGTCCTTTAGTCACTGCAGCAAAAAAAGCTAACTAAAACAGAAGTCATAGTAACGGGCTTCAGGATTTTCTAGAGGCTCAACTTGGTGAGTGAATAAAGCTTGGGAATTCCGAAAGAAAAGTTCCTAGCCTTGTTCTAATCACAGGTCCCTCTGGAAATCAACCAATTTCTCTCTTCAACAGAAGACAAGCATACGTGCACCCCCACACAGCTGCACACAATGACCTTGATTTTGTCAGGCCTCTAAAGACCCTAATGAGCTTCATTATACTGTCTCTTTTTATTTCTTTAAGTGAACCCTGGGGCTCCAGCCAGCTTGAGAACTGTTCTGGAGCTGGGGCAAAACCCTGGGTTGGACAGAACGGCTGGGATGGGAGTGGGGTTTCTGGGCTGACACCCTAAACTAGGAGCTGCGAAGGCTATGTCCTTACCCTGGACCAGACACCACCTGATGCCTCTGCTTCTCTCTGGCTTTTCAGGGAAGAAGGTCCCTATGGGACAGCCGCTCCTGTCCCTTCACATGATAACATCTTGCCTGGTTCCCTCCTCTAGGACCTTCCCCTTGGTGACTGTGGCTCTCAGTAGGGAGCATCCAGTCTGAAAACTTTATTCCAGCCTGAGATGAAATTTTGACAGAAAAAGAATTAAGGGCACAGATTAGAAAGCATGTGAGAGCCACAGAGAGAAGTGTGCACAGAGAAACACAAGTCGACATACAGGGGATCCACCCAGAGGCTTTGCCTGGGCAGCTCTGACCGCTGATGGAAGAGAGGAGAATGCACTGTCCTGAACACTCGGTTCTCACTGCTCTTCCCTGCGTTCATGGCTGGCAATCAGCTCAGCCCCGTACAGGGGCAGGTCCCTTTGACACCATCCTCGGGCTCCATCCTGTGTCCCCTCTAAGCCCTGAGGCTTGCCCTCTCCCTGGCCCTTTGACCCTTTGGACTTCAGGCCCTCCTTCTCGTGTGGGCCTTAGGGTCTGAGTGAATGTCCTCTGTGGAGTTCACTGCAGGGAGACACCTGGATGGTGGAGCTGTGCCCTCCAACATCCCTGTAATTCCTCCTAGCCAGCCCAACCACCACTCACCACTCGGCGGCAGCCTTTCCCCTCCTCAGGGAGGGAAATCCCTCAATGCAGCCCTCTGTCTGCATGCGGAGCTCTGACCTGCATTCTAGAGGGATTCTCTGGGTGAGGAACTTGAGCATACCTGCTTTGCCAGATAACCTCTGCTTCCTGCCAGGGTCACGAGTGGGGGGAGGGCCTCCTGGGCCACAGACCCCCCACCCCCGCAAGCCCCAAAGCTGATGTCCCCTGGCTCTACAAAGGAGCATGGATGATCCTAGCAGGGCTTGTCAGCACAGCCAGAGGATTCCAGAATGTTCTGCACCTTGTTCAGACCCTAGGAAAAGCCCACACGTAGAGAACCAGCAAGACCCTCACTGCATGTTCTCTGAGGGAATTCTATAGGCTCTCATACCAAAAGGAGGAGGGAGCTTAGTACCCAGAGGATGGGCTCTCAGACCCAGAGGAGAGTCTAAGGGGACTAAGAAAGGCTGGTTGCATTAGGCTAGTGTCCCTGCTATGGGAGAGGGTATGATGCAAGGACCTCCTAACCAGTAGACTTACTGGCCACATCTGGCTTGAACCCATCCACTTGCTGTCACCAGCCCTATGAGATTAGCTGACACATCTCCTCGACTGTCCATACTAAACCAAGTGCCGAATTGGATTATGGCCCCTGCAGTTGCCTCTAGATGGGCCTGTTGAGATTCTGGAACTTTCAGGAGCCTTCCTTAGTCTATACCCATATAACCTCGATGTGTGGTCAGCTGGGGTCCTGAATACAGGTGCTCTTTTTCCCACTTGTACAAAAACACGCCATGGACTCTTGATTGGGAGTCTCTGCCTTCTGGCTGATGCCCCATTTGGACTTGATACTCTGCCCCTTCCTGCCAAGGTGGCAGGTTCCAGTCCCCTCTCTGCAGCCCTTCCAACTTCTGGCTTACTCTGCAAAGAGCTTCCAGGAAACAAGGAGCCTCCTGCGAAAGTAAATTATCCCAAAGCCTTTTGGCCTCCGGGAACACACTACTGTCTCCAGAGGAAGACAGCAGGGCTCTTCGAGAAAACCAAGGCGAGCTGTTATGGAGGGAGCAGAAGGCATGGTGTGGCCTTGCCCAACTCAGTTGGAATCTGACCCACTAAGGGCCCATCCCTGGCATCCAGACCTCTCTGTGCTGTCCACCTGTTGGGTCCACCCTTACTGGGGGACTAACAGTTTTTGCCACCCTTATTTGGGCAGAATCAGGCTGTGTGACTCCCAGTTGTAGGCCAGTGGGCGTTTGAGCACTCAGATGTCATTCTATAAGTATCTGAACTAAAAATAGAAAGAGGCTGCCCTGAGTGTTTGTCAATTGTTGCCTGCCTGTATTCATCTTGGAACTTAAATATTGCAGAATGGCTCCTAACTTTAGATCCCATGAATTCCAACCTTCTCAGCTAGAGGAAGGGGTTTCAAATGTCTAGACCAGACATCCGTTCTTTTTTCACAGAGTCTACACAAATAAACAAGGGAGCTAGAGGGTGCTGAGGGGAGATCCACAAGCAATCACAGACCCACATCCCCCATGAAGGAGCTCAAGTGTAGTGAAGGAAATAGGAATCACACTCAAGAAAAATCCAGTGTGTCACAGTAGATGCTCAGCACCTTCCTGCAAACCTTGATTTTCACCAGTGGAGGGAGTCTGAACAGGGTTTGGGGTGGTCCCACCTCCCCTGATTCTTTACCTGCTAGTGGCACCTTGGTTTCTCTCTAGGGAATGACCTTCATGGGATTCTTACAGGAAAGGCTCCTAGATGGACATGTGACCCATACTGGTCAATTAGCATATTTCTTACTCCTGTCAACAGGGATTGGTCAAGGGCTGGGGCAAGTGGCCCAATTCAGGCCAGTAAGATTGAACTCTGGAATTTAGGGAGAAAATATTGAAACCCATGAGTATTTTCTGGAATCGATTATTACGAGGCTAAAGGAAGCCTGAGGCTGCAGAGGGTAAAGCAGAGACAAAGTCCAAATGACAGTTTTTGAGCTCCTGAATCTAGCTGTGCGTGAACGACCTCTCTCTGAACTTTTCAGTTGCCTCAGTAAGGAAATGCCTTCTTTTTCTTAATTTTATCTGAGCTAAGTAGCTGTCATCTGCAATCTGAAGAATCCTAATGAATGAAGTGACAGGCCTGATGCAGCATCATTAAAAATCAGGCTGGTGAGGCAGGGAAAGGAGTGGAGAATGCTGACCACAAAATGAGGAGCCACATGGGGCAGCCTCAAATATACCTGATGAGATTGTATAAACAAAGCAACGCAACCCTATGTGCCTCTGGGCTTTTGCACATGCTGTTATCATCAATGCAATACCTGCTTCTTGTCCCTGTGGAAAGTTCTCACTTAACCTTCAAGATTTTGCACAAAAGCCACCTTCTCTAAAAATCCTCCATTGGCCTCTGTTAGTACAGGATCACACCTTGGCATGCCTCTCCCCTTACACTTTTTGCTGGCCTGAGGTTGCTCTGAGTCATGGAGGACACCAACAACTCAGGGTGATCTGTTTCTCCCTAGGACCAGGATGACACAGGGGACCCTTTGGAACCTGGATTCTTTTCCTTGGTAAATGGGAAAAAGGGGAAAGGAAGAATCCTAAACTGACTGAGCAGTTACCTCAAAGCTACTGAACATTAAACCAGAAGTGGTTTGAAGTGATAAGATCAAGTATCTAGCACTGAGCAATATGGGGCCTCCGGATCCAAGCCAAGTTCAACCACAGAGAAACAGATCAAGACCTAGCATGCCCGTGTGACTCTGAGACCACGAGAGCCCCCGTGAACACCTCCATCTTCCCCAGCAAGCTATGAGTCTGCAGGGTCCAGGGTCTGGTGACACATAGCTGGCACTCAGAGCAGATGAGATAGGTTCAGAAAGGGACTTCAACTTGCAGAGTCAAAGGGGGACAGTTCAGCTAGGCTTCATGCCACTGGGCCTCACTTATCTCCCAACACCCTAGTGTATAAAAAGGGTCCCACTGGGATAGCTCTTTCCTCTCCATCATTTGTCCTGTGTCTCTCTCCCTGCAAGGTCAGCTGACCTTGGAGATCAGAGCAGAACATGAAGCACATCTTTCTATACAGCTGGTTTGGGTGGTGTGGGTGCTGGCAGCCCCTTCCCTCCCTCAGAGCTCAGCAACACGTGCACTGCTTAGAAAAATAAGGCCAGCTGCTGGTCTTTCCAGCTCTCCATGAGTCTGTCTGGCAGTGAAGCACACCTACACTGGATTCTGTGTCACTTCAGCCCTCTCTCCAGAAAAATGCCAGGGGACAGGTGAGCTGGCTGGTTCCGTGGGTCTCCCACTCCCACCGTCTGTGTGGCTTCCAGGGTCTAGGGCCTTACTTGATACCACCATGACTTGCAGAAACTTCAGACGCCCTGTCCTAAACCCAGAAACCACCTGAACTTGCTCCTCCTGGGTCACCTTCTTCCTGTCTCATCAGAGCTTGACTCCAGCAGCCAAACTTCAAGTAAACAGGACGTTTACAACCCCCACCCCCACCCCCACCCCATGGCTCTGTGTGCCCCATCCTTTCTCTGAAAGGACCTAGACTTGGGGCAGGAACCAAACCTGCCAGGCAGAGAGCTCTGTGGGTTGGAGCCAAAGAAAAACATAGGAGAGAGGGCCACGCAGAGAGGGCTGCAGGGCCTCATGGGGGCCTGTGAATGACCCCTGGTTCCCACACACAAGCAATCAGAGCAACCGCCTGCTTCACAAACCTAGCTGAAGACTCGCAACCCCTGGGAAGATAGGAGTGAGTAATTAATACCACACCAAGGGTGTCCTTGCTAGCACGTGTAAGTCCACACACAGCAAATAGCCATCTGGGAGGGCCAAGGGGGACATTCCATGGTGTCAGAGAAGTTCCCAGGAGTATTATTGTTTAAATTATAGCCAAATGGACCAGTAGGAACTAATGAAGATAAGGCAGTGGAAAGGGTGGGTGGTGGGATAGGGTTAGGTGTCTAGCAAAGGAAGAGGACCAGAATAAAAAACACGAGGCTTGAGAGGGTGCCAGGGACTTGTGAACTCAAGGAGGAGGCTCAGTAGGGTGGAGGCAGCCAGCGCACCAATAAGATGCAGCCAGCTTTGTGGGCAAATAAGGGTCCTTGAACAAGCAGAGGAGAGAGACCCATGGCCAGCCTCCAGGGCCCGCACCCAAGCTGGCCACATCATGGGGCTAGAGCACTTGGCCCTCCCTCATGTTAAGACTACTTCAAAGCCTCTATGTTCTTGCCCTTGAGCCACACTGCCCCAGGCGTGGGTAAGCTGAGGCTGCCGGGGCTTTCCAGCGTCAGTGCTGGTGCAACCAGCCAGGACATGGCAGCCCTCGGCAGAAACAGGAAGCAGGAGGCCACAGAAGGCCACTGGGAAGATAGAGAGGCCGACGGGGGCCGTGAAGCATGAGTGAGTGCCGGCTTCCAGAAATAGCACCGTAATTAAGAGGAGAACAATAATGGTGGGTGACCAGACAGTATCAAAACTTGTGCCCACTTTGTTTTTCCTGAGCAATCTTTGCTAATTAATTCTTAAAGATTCACACACTGGGATTAAAACACTCAGCTCACAGAAGCCAAACTGATCAATACCTCTTCAGGCTAATGGAGAGGCGGGAGGCCGGAGCCAGCTTGGGTCCAAGGTAGAACTAGGGGTACTTCAGGGGCCAGAGCTCTTGCAAAAGGGAGTCTTCCAGGGACCCCCCCAGGTCCATTCTGACCAGGAGGTGGTGACAAGTTAGCAGGGGGACACTTGCCACACTTGGCAAGGGAGCTGCGGAAATCTCAAGAAGTGCTGGGAGAAAGGGAACTGGGAAGCGCTGTTCAGGGAAGGCCAGAGCAGAGGACCTACAGCCAGAACACTCCCCGTTTCCATTCTCACTGTGGAATGGGTTTGCTCCATGAGGGCTTGAAAACCTCCCTACAGCTCAGGGGAGGTGGGAGAGAGGGACACTGAAATCAAGAGATATATTCCAGGGAACTCTACTGGAAACAAGAGTCCCCATTCTGCCAGCTATTGCTTAGCCAATGGCCTTGGGCCAGACATGATACAGCTCCAAACTCAGTGACTCCCACAGAGTGTGGCTGGGTGGACTCCCTGGAGGTGTGTGGGTGTGTCCAAAGTGAGGCACAGGTGTTAGCCATCCTTCCATTAGCAAGCTCGCCACTCACTTGAGACAGCGTCCTCTGCTTTTCTGGGGATCGTGGGAGAAGAGGGGAACAGAGTGCTTCAGGAGGTGGCTCTGGAGTTAGTGATCAGATCAGAAAGGAGTGGCCCTTCCAACAAGAGCACAGGTCTCCACCATTGCTGAGAGGTGGCTAAGCTGAACACTTCTAAAGCCAGCATAATGCTAGCAAGTTGCTGGGGTTTCAGATCTGTGCAGGCCTATTTTCAAGAGTGAATCTCAGGGCCTGCCTTTGCAGAGAGAGCAAGGGAGGCTGGAAGCAATGCGGAATAACTAATTAATGATGGTAAAGTATTGTGGAAGAGGAAAGCGTTGTATAACCGCTAAGTGGTGGGGTTATTATTATTCATGCAATATTCATACGGTGCTCTTCAGCCTCTGGGAAGCTTTGCTCTGAGTCCTGAGGGACCTGGCTGAGGGGAGTGTGTGCCCAGGGAGTGGGGCTGTGGGATGACAGCTGGCCTGGTGCACAGGAAGGAGCCATGACACTGCAGAGAGAACAGCAGCATGCAGAACTCCTTGGCAATACTGGAACCCCTTGGCAAAGCCAGGAAGGCCAAGCAGAGACATCTGCCTCCATTTACCAGGAGAGCCTCTTCAGTAAGCCCTGCTATGCACTGGGCACCTCCACTTTAGTGTCCTTTTAAAGGACACTCTTGACATTTGCAGAGCCCAGGGCATGCCACACAACGAGATATTTAAGCTATAAATCAAGTCCCTTAAACATCCCAGCACAGAATGCCCCACTCAGGGCCCTTCTGTCTACTCCCCTGGGGGTCTTCTTCTGGAGTGGGAGGTTCAGTTCTGCCAAATGCTTCAACTTGTGCCAAGGTCTTATAGGTAGAGCAGGAAGAAACCAGGCTTGGCCCCTGTCACCTGGAGCTCCCATGCCCTCCAGAAATGGGGATGAGGCCTACCCCAGTCAAACTCCCTGTGGAGTTCAATGCAACCACTGGATTTCCCCCAACCTCTGAGTCATGTCAAGTTTGCCCCACCACAGAAGACTTCCAAGTGCAGGGAGGAAGGAAGCATGGCTACCTCAGTGTCTGGTCTACTAGTGACTTAAATAAAAGCATTTCCTCTCTCCCTCTCTAGTCCCTAGAGCCACCACTAGCCTGGGGTTTCCCCTGCCCCAACACATGGCCTCCTGCTCCACTGGCCCTTGCTCACCTCTGAGCCTCATCCCTCACATGTCCCCAGCCTCAGCAGGGGCTGTCCTCTCAACTTTATGTCTCAGGAGTAAATTCCAATCAGATTCATTCCTGCACACACTTCCTACAGATCAGCTTTCTGAAGCTGACATCGCACTTCATGGACTAATTAGCTCACAAACAATTGCCAGTTACTGGACAGGTGCTGGAGCAGCATCCCAATATGACCAGATCCCTGCCCTAACCCAGGGGACAGTACAACAGGAAACAGGAGCATCTCCATGGCTCTGAAGAGAGCAGCATGGATTCCATACAGAGGAAGCAGGTATGTGAGGAGGCCTTGAGGTTGAATGGGAGCAGGATGGGTATTCTGTGTGGCAGAGCCTGGGCTGGGGCTGGGAACCCTGTGGACGCAGCAAACACTTTGGTTACTGCTAACAACAGAGAAAAGCTACTAGAAGACTTCAGCTAGGAGGAGCATAAACAGTTCACACTTAATAGGATTCATCCTCCAGGAAGCCCTCCTGGACACATCAGTTTGGATCAGTTGCTTTTCCTCCATTTCCTGTGAGCCTCCCTCATCTCAGCAGTTAACACACTGCATTGCAACTGTCCTTCCCACAAACTGTCAACTCCTCACTATTTTTATGTCCCAGTCAAGTCTGGTGCAAACCAGTGTTTACTTTCTCAAAGAGAAAGCTCTGGATGTGTAAGTGTCCCAGTCTTCTGGGATAGCCTGTGGACCCTGTTCCAAGCCCTTTACCTCTTCCCCTGGACAGCAACTTCTTGATAGTATGGAAGTTCACAGGGTTTGACCAGGTCTGTGAGGTGGGTGCAGCTGGGCTCCAGGCAGGAATTCCCTAGCTGCTCATCTGTTTTGTGCAGACAAGCAGGAGAGAGCAAGCCTAGTTTGTCTTACTGAGAACCATTAGCCGGTTACTTAATGGAATCAAATTTAATAAAAGGAATGGTTCAGGCAGTGCTGGTGGATAAATGAGGGTCTGGGTGTGACACAGATGCTTACAGTGACTTTAAAGAAAAAAACACAGATGGTTTAATTTGGGAGCTAGTGGAAAAGTCTGTTGATGGTGTATCAGGCAGTCTGGCTCAGCCTTTTGGGCTCAGCCATTTGGGCTCAGCTGTCACTCTCTTGGGGGGCTGAGAACCTGGGGCTTTCCTAGCAGCCACTCTGCCTGTGTGGCTCCTCACTCCCTTACCTCATGGAATATTTCCTCCCCTTGAGGAGCCTCTAGGATCAGAAATGTGTATCTAAGGGATGTGTAATTGTTTAGGCCCCCTCCCCAAAGAGCATTACTCCAAATCATCCACCCTCCAAGGGCTTAGAAACTCATTTCAGACTTCCATTTCTGGGAAGATGAAATAGGCTTACTCTCCCCTATTCCTCTTACTAAATATAGCTAAAAACCCCTCCATACTATATTTATAAACAAATATAAGTAGAACCTAAAAGGTAGAAGAAGGCAGACTGGCTAGGGACCTTGGGATCCCAGAAATAACAAGAAAGTGAATTTATTTGAATTTGGTTTTGTATATATCCCAGACGGGGTACAGGAAAAGCTGCCAACCCAGATATGCAAAGGGTCATAGATAGAGACACACACCCCCCTCAAAAAAAAAAAAGGCCAGTCCTCACTAACCAGAGGACTAGGAGAGGGAGAGCCTAGAAGGCCAAAATACTCTGATCAGTCAGCAGAGAAAACACCATGGCCCCACCCCCAACTCCACCTTCATTGATAAAGCCAAGGAGTGACCTAGATTTCCATCCTCACTAGATGCAACAAGGAGCCACAACTGCCCAACAAGGGTGCTCCCACAGAGTCAGGGACTTTTGTCCCTAACAGATAGAAAAAGTTCCTACCCCCAGGTGTGTCAGTGGAGACCACACAGAGAACCTGGATTCCTGACCCCACCTGGCTATGACTCACTCTACTTGTAGAAGAAGACTACTAGTGGAGACTCAGGACACCCACCACTTCCCAGCAGTCAGGGGGTCGCCCCACCCCTCTGTCAGTGAAGAACATATGGTAAGGAGTAGTGGGTCACCCCTGTGCCAGCAAGGGCCTAGGGAGGAGCCTGGACTCCCACCTGACCCACTAGTAACTGGGTCAGGAGCCTCACTGCCATCAGGTCCCAACAAAGGCCAGGAGAGGAGTTTATACTTCTAACCATCTAACAGCAATGAGGAAATATTCCTTTTCTTCAACTAAAATGATGTCTGAGGATGGCTGTTACAACAGAAAATCTAAATAAGATTTAGTTTCATAACATAATACCCAAAATGAAAACCAATTGTCAAAGAAAGAATCAGGAAACTATCTATCTGAAAGAAAAAGGATAATCAAAAGATAACAATGACAAAGTGACCCAGATATCAAAGTTATCTGACAAAGATGTACAGTAGCTATTATATAAATGTTTCCAAGAGCAATTATGAAAATGCTTGAAATAGGAAAACAGAAAGTCTCATCAAGGAAATAGAAAATCTAATCAAACAAACAAAAAAAGATTAGAAGATATAGAGAACTGAATGAAATCTTAGAACTGAAATATAATAACTGAAATAAAAACTCAATCAACGGATGCTATAGCAGAATAAAGAGAACAAAAGAAAGAATCTGGGAACTTGAAGACTATATATGTGTATCTCCAACCTGAGCAACTAAGAGAAATAGAATTTTAAAATACACAGAGCTTCAAGAACTTTGGGATTATAACAACCTAACATTCTGCCATTAGAGTCCTAGGACCAAAGAAAGAGAGTGGAATGGAAAGGATTTGAAGAGATAATGGCTGAAAACTTTTCAAATCTGGCAGAAGACACATAGAAATTTTAGAAGCTGAACAAAGTCTAACAGGATAAACTCAAATAAAACCACACTAAGATATTTCACAGTCAAACTTATTAAAATGACAAACAAAATAAAATTCTTGAAAACAGTTTTAAAAACTACCTTACATATAGAAGGAGAAGAACTTGATTTAAAAATGGATTTCTCACTAGAAAACACAGAGACCAAAAGGAAGCAAAGGAAAAAAGGATGACCTTCCAAATCCCATATCCAGTGAAAATGTCCTTCAGGAAAGAAGGAGAGAGCAAGACCTCCTCAGATAAAGAACACTCAGAAAGTTAGCCATCAGCATACCTAACCTGCAAGGATGGCTAAAGGAAGTTCTCCAAACAGAAATGAAAAGATACAACAAGGAATTCTGGAAGTGAGAAAAAAACACAGGAAAGAGTAAAAATATGAGGAAATAAAATAGACTTTCATTCTCCTTTTAATGTTGTTAAATCACGCTTCATGCTTGAAGCTTAAAAATTGATAATGCTATCTAACACAGTCCTCAAAGGTAAAGGAAATATTTAAGACAACTATAAATGAGAGAAGACAAAGGAACAAAGTGGCACAGTTTCTACATTTCACTGAACCATTAAAATGACAGCAGAAGACTGTGGTGTTATGTGTACATAGTGTAAAACCTAGAGTGACCACTAGAAAAGCAATATACAGTTAACACACACACACACACACACACACACACACACACACACACACACAAGATCAAGACAACACGTGCACTGGGCCAAGCCTCAACAAATTTAAAAGAACTGAAATCATACAGATTGAGTTCTTTGATCACAATGGAATCAACTTGAAATCAATAAAAGAAAGACGACGGCAAACTTGAAAGCTAATAATACCTCCAAATAATCCACGGTCAAAGGGGAAGTCCTGAGGAAATCCTGAGGACCCTTTTATTTATTAAGCAAATGAAAATAAAACACATCAATTTTTGTGGAACATCGCTAAAGCAGTCCTGAGAGGGAAATTTATGGCACTAAATGCTCTCATCTGAAAAGACTTAAATCACCCAACTAAGATGCCACTTTAAGAAATTAGGGAAAGAACAGCAATATAAACCCAGAACAAGCAGAAGAAGGCAAATAATAAAGAAAGAGCAAAATCAATAAAATCCAGCAGAGAAAACCAGTGAAACAATTAGTTTGTCCTATGAAAAGATAATCAAATTGAAAAACTTCTGATAAGACTGACAAAAAAAAAAAAAAGGAAAGAAGATGTCAGTTATCAATATCAGGAATGAAATGGGACTGATGTTCCAGATCCTGCGGACAGCAAAATAGCAATGATGATGACGATGACCATGACCATGGATGATGGAGGAATGCTGTCGACAAACTCTATTCACAAAACCTCAATGACTTAGAAAAATGGACCAATTTTTCAGAAAGTATTAATTACCAAGAGTGACCCAATATGAAACAGATACTTTAGGTAGCCCTATAATTATAAAGGAAATTGAATTCATAATTTATTAATTCCCCCCGCAAAAAAAAACAAAACAAAACAAAAAAAAACCAGTTTGTAGGCCCAGACCATTTCATGGGAAAATTCTAGAGAGAGCTTAAAGAATTATTAACAATTCTACACAATTCTACCCAGAAAGGAGAACAGGGGGAAACACTTCCTAATTCAGTTTTGAAACTAGCATTACCCTGCTATTCAGTCCATACAAAGGCAATACAAAAAAGAAAAACACGAGACAGTCTACCTCATGAATATAGTTACAAAAACCCTTAACAAAATATCCGCAAGCAGAATTCAGCAACATAGGAAGCTGTACAGAGTGGCATGTGCCTGTAGTCCCAGCACTTGGGAGGCTGAGGTGGAAAGATCACTTGAGTCCAGGAGTTTGAGAATTCAGCAATATATTGAAAGAATTAAACATCATGACCAACTGGAGTTTTTCAGGATACCAAGCTGGCTGGATGTTTGAAAATCAATCTCCATCATCTACCACACAAACAGGTGAAAGAAGAAAAGTCACATCATCAGACAACACAGGAAACACATTTGACAAGATTCTACATTCATGATAAAAAAAACTTTCCAAAAAAAAATAGAGGGAAACTTCTTCACATTGATGAACACCATTTACCCTCCCCTCCACCACCACCTAATTTAATGTGAGAAACAAAGTACTTTTCCACTAAGATCAGGAACAAGGTGAGGGTATCTGCTGTCAGAGAATTCTTGCTCTGTTGAGAAATTTCCTCTGCTTACCTGAGGTCCCAGCCTCTTCTCTTACCTTCTGCTGACTTGCTAAGAGACCCCAGTGTATTCTCTTTCTTTTGTTATATTTGTGATGATTTATTATTCAGCAAAGGAAAACGAATGCACCAAGAATTCTTTTTCACTAACATCCTCGCACCACACAATTCTAAACCATCGTCTTGGCAGGAAATTGGAACAGGGGAAAAGCTGTCAGGAAAGATTTTTACAAAGATCTCAGGGACTAAGAGCCAAGGAATAAAGTGATGACTTTGACTTGTAAGATAAAAACGAATTTAATTCTCTTTACCCCGGCCTCTGCCATCTTTTCATTATAAATTAAGGCAGAAGAAAAAAACCTCTGCTCACTTCAATAACTCTGGCTCCTTCCATGAAGAATGTTTTAGGCCCTGGAACATAATTAAAGTGATATTGGACTTCTTTTATTATCATGATTATAATAATACATACATTTCAATGGATGCTTTCCAACAACATTGAAACAAAGACAGATGGCTGACATTCCGGTTGGAATTAGAGTCCAAAGGAATATTTTATATGGCAGCTTTTTTAGAAGGGAGCTATAGACCTCTAATAAAATGCCTAGAAATTTTACTAGATATTTTCAATAGCTATTCTTAGGTCCATATTTTGGCAAAACTGAAAAATTCTGATGGGCTGGTAACAAACCATTTATTTAGAATTGGAACAACCATAATCTGAAAGCTATCATTATGTCCAGAGGACATCAGTCTTTGTCATATACCCTTTTCCTCCAGACATGAACCCTGAGAATGACAGAATGAGCTATAGAATCTTCTACATGAGCTGTGGAATCTTCTGGTAGGAATGTATGAACTAAATTTGATCATTAGAGAATATCAGGCAAACCCCCAATGAAGATAGTTCTCTGGAGAAGAAGAGGTTGACAGGAAACTACGTGTTTCAAAAAATATCACTGTCATGAAAGACACACACAGGCTAAAGAGATGTTCCAGACTACAGAAAGCTAAAGCAACACAGTTACCCTGTGTAACACAGCCCCTGTGTCTGTCCTGGAGGCATAGAAACTACCATTGAAAATATTGGAATTTGATCAGTACAAAAGTGTCTTGTCAATGTTAATTTCCTAAAGTGGGTGACTGCACTACGATTATATAAGAGAATGTCTCTATTATTTTTCTAATTTACACATAATATTTGTGCATCTTTATGGTGTATGTATAATAATTTGATAAATTATATAAATGTATAATAATCAAATCAGGGCAGTTAGCAATTCTGTCTCCTCAAACACTTATTGTTTCCATGTGTTGGGAAACTTGGGAATTTTCTAGTAATTATAAAATAGGTCATAATTATTGTAGACTGAGTTACCCTACTGTGCTATAGAACACCAGAATTCATTCCTCTCACCCGAATGTATTCTGGGAACTGTTGTCTAACTTCTCTCCTTCCTCTCCGCCCCCGTCACTCTTCTCTGTTCCCATTGGCCACTGTTCTACTCTCTTCTTCTATAAGATTGATTTCTTTTTTTTTTTTTTAGCTCTCCCAAATGAGTGAAAACCTGCAGTATTTGTCTTTTTTCACCCAGCTTATTTCACTTAACATGAAGTCCTCCAGTTCCCTCCAGGTTGCTACACTCTTAAGAAATACACACTGATATATTTAGGAATACACACAGAGAAAGAGAAACATAGGATAAAGCAAATAAGGTAAATTGTTTACAACAGACAAATCATACAAGTATCTTTGTGCATCTCTTATTCTTGCAACTTTTCTTATGGTTGAAATTAAAATTTGGAGGAAAAAACAGTTTAAAAATTCATGTAAGTTTTCATAATGGCACCCCTTTCCATTCTCAACAGAGAGGCAGTTTGGTGTTTCAATTAAAAATGTAGCTTTGTGCATCAAAATACCTCAGTTTGAAGCCAAGCTCTTCATGCCTCAATTTCCTCATCTGTCAAAATGGGCATGATTATAATAAGAACATCCTCCTTTTGTTCATGATAAATGAGTGAGTCCCACATGGAAGTTCTGGGAGGAGAAACAGAGCTGGGATCAGCTGGGGTCAGCTCTCAGGAAGTGGGATTTTACCATGTTTTAGAGGAAAGAGCTCCACCATGGAGAGTAAGGTAAATTCAGAGCAGAGGTGATTCTAACAATGACAGATTGACTGCACATGGTGGTGCACACCTGTAATCCCAGCAACTGAGCAGCCTGAGACAGGAGCATCGAAAGTGCGAGGCTATTCTTGTCAACCTAGCGAGACCCTATCTCAAAACAAAAAATACAAAAGGCTGGGATGTTGCTCAGTAGTAAAGCACCATGGATTCAATCCCCAAACCTATTTTTAAAAAACCCACAGGAGGTAAACTTTCCTAGAAGTTAGCAAGATTAATAAACTATCATAAATAAAATGGCATGACCTTATTCAAATTTAGACAGGTATAAAAAGTGTCACAGAATACAAAGCCCACTAACAGTTCAAACTTCTGTTAATTGGGCATAGAATAGAGGAAACATCCCAAAGCAGGAGAGAAAGGACAGATTATTAAACAAATGATATTAGGACAATTCTCGTTTCATGTACAAAAATCAATCTTAGATCTTTAATCCATTTACAAAAATACATTTCAAATAAATGAAAGCCCTAATCATAAAGAAAGCAATCATTTTAAGGTAAAAAATGTTTTAAAAATGTTTTTTAGACAAGATAGAAAACGTAAACACACAAAGGAAAGACTGATAATGTAGCAAACATTATCAGAGGACTGTGACTCCATTTCTAATATTCTATTTCTTCCATGGTTGATTTAGCTACTTACATATGTCTTTTAAAACCCACAAAATTTTAATATTTATTAATTCAGGGTGTTGGCTTTATAAATATTTGCTACATTAAGCTCTGTATTTTTTTAAAAAAAATTGTTTTGGAATATTAAAAAAATTGTTTCAAAAACTCTAGCTACCCTGGGAGGAAAAAATAGTGTGCCTGAGTCCTCAAGCCCGGCTTACACCTGTAACCTTGGTATCTCAGGGTAACTGGATAGAGATTGCCCCCATGTACCCTCAAGCCTCCCAGGTACAGTTCACATCTACTTGGGTGACTTTGTAGTTCTTACTAGATACTCCACTAGGTATCTAGTAAGATTAAGGTAAAACCCAAATTTTTCTTAACTTGCTTTCAACAGACTTTTATTTTTTCTCTTTGTCAATATAAATTTATTTATTGGAAATTTGGAATACATAGATCATTATGAAAAATTTCAACACAGGGAAATTAAAATATGCCCCTTAATCTTACTTCCTGAAGAGAGTAAACCACCTGCTGTATTTTCTCTAGATAAGCAACCTGTAAAACGTAAGTACACCCACATAACTCTAGCTCTGTAATTACCACTTTGTCGCTCTTCACTGTTCATGTCTATAGAAAATCATGTCTTTCATCTAATCATATTGGACACTGCAACATTTAGCCAGATTCTGATTATCCAGATCTGATTTAGCCAGATTCCTACCGATAGTCAGTCATTTTTGGTTTTCACTATGGTTTCAGCAAGTCCTAAATAACACCCTATAGAATACTTTGGGAACTTTTATGCTATTTCATTACAAAAAAAATTCTTCAAATGGAATCCCTAGGTAAAAGGTTGTGATCAGCTTCCTTTTTGCAACATATGGTCAAAATGCCTTCCGTAAAGACCAGCACAAATTAGTCCCCTAACATCCAGTAGTGTCACCACATGCAAGGCACTGTGCTGAGTGCTTTGAATGTGGTAACGAATTTAATTCTCTCAACAGCCCTACAAGAGAATAGGTAGGATCATTATCCCCAATTTGCAGATGAGAAAACTGAGCAGAGAGAGGATGAAAAACTTGTCTGATTTCTCTGAAGCCTGTCATATAGCAAGCAGAGCAAGTCTTGAGACTCGGAAAGTTCAGAACAAGCCTGTACTCCTGACCACTATCTATCTCTACTATGAAGGACCAGCAAACAGAGATGCCTTGGACAAGAAATTCAAACCCCATCCCTGAAACATGAGTAACAGTGGTACCTTTACAGAGAGGTGTCATGGAGACCAGATGATAAAATATAAATTTAGCAGAGTACTAGGCACATCAGAAACACTAGAAAATCTTAGATGTTGTGCTATTATTTTTTAATTTGAGCATTGTAAAAGTTTATTGCCCGCAGTTCTTCAAGGAATTGCCTGTTTATAAAATTTGCACAGTTTTGAGTTTCTTAAATTCAAATTCCCTTTCTCCCCGCATGACAGACTGGTTTGTGTATCTACCTAAGTCAAAGAGCACTTAAAACTTCTGTTAACCTTCTGTCACTTCACCGGAGCAGGTCATGCTCTGAGTTTGCTACTCTGCACACCTTTAATTTCTGCTTTCTGGTTCCTGTCATCCTGCCATTGCCACTGTCAGGGACCTGATAGATATCTGTCTGACATTCTGACTCCCAGAAGCCAAAGTCTGTGTTATCCCTGCTTAGTGCAGGCTTCAGATGGAGTCCCCTGCCCTGGGAATAATTTTGTCCATGTCCAGGATGCATGCTACTGCCAGCAGATGGAAGTTTATATCTGGAGACAGCTTGCTTGCCTTTGAATGTTGTTCAATCCAAGTTCTGGGAAAGTTGATCTTTGTGTATGTCTGCTGCGTTTTAAAGAAATAATTGTTGATCTCAAAGGGGACTTTGTAAAGTAGCGTGAATCTCTGTGTCTCTGTTTATCTCCATCTATAAATGTTTTGAACCATCTCACTGAAATTCTGTCTCCACATCTCTGTGTTTCTTCCTTTCTGTCTACTTCTTTGATTTTATCTCTCCCACTTTCTATCTCACCCTACTTTTCTGTTAGCCTCTGCCTCTCCCCCTTTCTTCCTTCTTTCAATGCACTGCATTGCAGGTGATTTTTAAAGACAAAGATAGTTCTGAATAACAGGTCCACCCTACTGCCTAATAATGATAGGGAATAGACAGATGCTAGTGGTGGGAACATGAGGTTAAGGGAATAATTCTACAAAATGGACCCGCTGTGCTGAACCCCACATGCCTTCTTTTCTAAGAAACAACTTAACAGCAGCTCTACCTAGCTTAAGTGGACAGGATATGTCACATTCCTCAGCAAACTACCTATTATCTGCAGAAGAAATGCAGATCCAAAATAATGTTGATAAGAAAAGCACAAGTTACCCTACAGGCAGAGACTTTTGTGACCTTTTCACAGACCAGATCCCAAAATTCAGGGAGATAAAGATAATTCCTCCTAGTCATAAAATATGTAAGAATTTAGGATTAAGAATCCAGTTAAAACTGGTCAGCAGAACCTGGGCTAAAGTGACCTAGAGTTGCTATGGCAGCAGAGACTTGAAAGTCTGATTTCATCCTGCTGCCAGTCAAAAGCCAAGAGGTGAACCTGGGTGGAACTCTCAGGAGACTTCTCTGGGATTCCCAATAAAACTGATGTGCAGAAGAGCACACTGTCCCACTCACTGTCTCCCTTGAGAGTATCCCCTTTTCCCCTTTCCCATCCCTTCTAATAAGTTCATTACCTGTTACTCTAAGCAACATGTCTGAAATATTTCCGACTTCATCTCAAGAATAGGGGTTTGAAGGGTGGCCTTTATGCTGCCTCAGTTTCCAAAAGGCTCAGACATACGACAATAACATGGATTCCCCCGCCAACCTACAGCAGCACCCCCCTCTGTATGTTTTCTCTTTCTATGAAATTATCTTGACTGGACTCATTTAAATTTAACATAATTGTCTGACAATCCCAAAAAGTAAACATTATTATTTCCCATTTCATTAGTTCAGAGACTAATAGTAGCAGAGTCTCAGAAGTCTCTTCTAGTTGGTCAACAGTGGAGTCACAGATGAAACTGATTTTTCTAGATCCCAAGTCTGAAGCTCCTTCTGCCACATGACCTTTCCTTCTCCCTTAGCCCAGGAACATTTGTAAGTTACAACTGAAATGAAATAACACAGGGGACTGCTCCCTGTCGGGTCAGTCAGAAAACCCCTCTGTCCAGAGGGACACAGCCCTGTGTTAGGGATGGAGTCCTGATGGGCTGAGGGTCCCAGTTTCCTGTTCACTCACCACCTGCCCCCCAGCCAGAGAAGAATAATATCTGTTCCCTTTAATGCTCCCCACTTACCCAGGAGGAAAAGGAAGGCTGTCAGCATGCCGACCCCCAAACTCATGCTGGCGCTCTGCTCCCGGCTCCTAGCAGGTCAGGCACAGTGAGCTGTGTGACCTGAGGCTCCAGGGGCAGGAGCCAAGTCCCACGTGACTGACAAGGAAGGAAGCCACAGCCACAGCCGGGAGGGAGGCGGGTCAGTTCCTCTCAGCCTTCTCTGAAGGCAGTGGTTAAGGAAGCCCCTATCATCAGCCTCTGCCAAGCAGTGGAAGGGAGTTGGCATGTGATGAGAATTGCATTCGACAGTCTGCTGGGTCCTGCAGCCTATGTGGTCCACTGCCCCACAGAGCAAGGGAACTGCACCATGGTTGAGTGCAGTTTCTTGCCCAGAGACACAGGCCAGTCAGTCTCCAAGGAGAATGTAGGCAAAGTTGGTCTGCCCTGGAGCCCAGCCCTTGAGAGTACCACCCCTGCCTTGGGGCAAGGACAGAAATCCCTGCCCCCAGTCCACCATTGAATGCTGGGATGGCCCAGCACTGTTTTTGTGCCCTGACCTCTCTGAATCTGGGGGGGGAGGGGGCAACTGCTCTCTTCTCAGAGTAACTATTGTAGATGCCCAAACTAAAGTAAATTGGCATTCTGAAAGAAGTCAGAATCACTGAAATATAGTCATGAAAAAAAATCCAGGGGTATGCTTCCACTGAACTAATCCTCAGCCCCCAACTTCTTAAAATTTTGAGACATGTTCTCCCGAAATTGCTAAAGTCAGCCTCAAACTTGTGATCCTCTTGCCCCCAGCTGAATATATTCTTTTTTTTTTATTGGTTGTTCAAAACATTACAAAGTTCATGATATATCATCTTTCATACATTTGACTCAATTGGGTTATGAACTCCCATTTTTACCCCAAATACAAATT
Organism: Marmota flaviventris; assembly: GCF_047511675.1. Lineage (NCBI taxonomy): Eukaryota > Metazoa > Chordata > Mammalia > Rodentia > Sciuridae > Marmota > Marmota flaviventris. The sequence continues at coordinate 74,749,632 of NC_092501.1, read as the reverse complement.
GCAGAATCACATCGGTTACACACTCACATTTTTACATAATGGCATATTAGTGACTGTTGTATTCTGCTACCTTTCCTTTCCCCTACTATCCCCCCTCCCCTCCCCTCCCATCATCCCTCTCTACCTCATCTGCTGTTGTTCAATTCTCTCCCTTGTTATATTCTTAAAAAATAAACTTGTGATGTAGAGGTACGTATGCTTCTTCATCCACATAGCAAATAGCAAGACCTAGTGGCAGATGAAATGACAGCCACCACCTCAATATGGTGATACATGTGAATATTTAGAGATAGCTGTAAAAGCTGGAATGTGGAGGAAAATACCCGTGATTCCTACTCTTAATAAAGTCACCCTTGTGGTAATGTCATTGAGCTGCAATCAGACTAGGCCAAGGGCCTCCAAATGCACCAAGAGATTCCATTCTTTTGTAAAACCACTCACTTTTCAACGTCTACAACTAATTTTCAAATGTTTTCTCCTGGGTGAGTGAACACTAACAGCATGAACTTATACACACCCCTCAAAACTTCCTCCTCTAGGGGTTCAACCTGTTGTCTGTATAACCAGGAAAGGAAGAGCCTGCAGCAACTTCTGCTTTATAACCTGCCACAACCTTCTAAGTCCAGAAAATACATTTTGTTGCCTGCTTAAATGGAGCAGAGGAAATACAGAGACTTGAGATACCCCTTAAGATAGACTCTCACAAGATGACCTGGTACCTGGCAGTCACACTTGAGAGTGATTTGTCTTCATGGTGTGGCATGATAACCCCAGCACCAATGGGTACCTACCCCATGCTTCTGTAAGAAATGCTGACTTCTTACCTTTAGGATGCTTCTGTCACAGGAATTAAAATGACTCCCACTAGATAGGGACCCTGAGGGCCAGGGCCAGAGCACCTTTACCAGAGCCTGACTCAATCCAGGTCCCAGAAGTATTTGTTAAATGAAGGAGTGTATTCACTTCCTGAGGTCATACCCACACCCAGCCAGCCCAGCCTCCCACCCACAGGCAGGAATGCCATGGGGCTTACTTGTGACTGAGGAGATCATCTGTACTGCCAATCAGCAGAGAATGAGCCCTGCTCCAGCAGCTCTGATACTCTGCTCTGCAAGCAGGACGCTGTGCCCAACTCTAGCACGGTCCTCTTGGGGAGTCCTCTCTCTTCCCTCAGCACCAAGCACAGGACCTCTGGATTGATACCTCATGTAGATGCCATTAGTGCAAGGCAAGAGGAGCCATTAAACCACAACCATTACGGGAGATTAAATTAAAGATAGAGAAGATTTGACACACAATTGATTTATTGTACTTACAAAAAACTCTGCACATAGCAATTAAAAATTAGCCATTCTTCTGAAGCATGCATGCAACACTTACTACTCATCTCAAAAAACAAAAATGCCAAAGATTGGGCTTTGATATAAGTCAAAATTTCAAAGAATGTGTGACATACAGAACACATTTTCTTACCACAATGCAACTATAGCAGATGACAGTGAAAAAAGGCATGGCTAAATTTCCCTAGATTTGGAAATTTACAAACATTTCTAAGTAATTCCTAGGTCAAAGAAAAACTTACGATGAAAATTAAAAATAACCAGAATTGGATTATAATGAAAATGTTACATATTTTGTAGAATACCAGAAAAGTAATAATTAGAAGGAAATGGGCAGGTGTAAATACTCTAAAGAAAGACTAAAAAGGAAACAAGCTAAGCAGCCAGTTTCAAAAGTTTGAAATAGAATAAACCCACACACAAAAAGGTGAAAAAAAGAAAGAGAAATAAAGTAGATAAAAATATGAGAACAAAAATGAATGAAACAGAAAACAAATACAATAAGAAGGATCAATGAATCTTCAAAATTTCTCTTTAAAAACAACCTATAATATGACAAACTTCTTACAAAATGGGTTAAGAAAAAGAGAAGACAAAAATATGTAGTATCAAGAATAAAGAGTGAGGCTGGGGATATAGCTCAGTGGAGCTCTCGTCTAGTATGTGCAAAGATCTGGGTTCAATGACTAGCATCAAAAAAAACAGAAAGAAATAAAAACAGCACACTATAGGGACACAGCCACATCAATGTTTATAGCAGCACAATTCACAATAGCTAAATTGTGGATCCAACCTAAATAACCTTCAGTAGATGAATGGATAAAGAAAATGTGGTACATATACAGAATGGAATATTACTCAATATTAAAAGAGAATAAAATCATGGCATTTGTGGTAAATGAATAAAGTTAGAGAATACAATGCTAAGTGAAATAAGCCAATCCCCCCAAAACCAAATGCCAAATGTCTTCTCTGATCTAAGAATGCTGATTCATAATGGGGATGGGGGTGAAGCATAGGAGGAATAGACAAACTTTAGACAGGGCAAAGGGGTGGAAGGGGAAGGGAGGGGCATGGGAGTAGAAAAGATGGTGGAATAAGATGGACATCATTACCCTAAGTGCATATATGAAGACACGAATGGTGTGACTCTACTTTGTGTTCAACCAGAGACTTGAAAAATTGTGCTCTATTTGTGTGCTATAAATTGAATTGCATTCTGCTGTCATATAGAACTCATTAGAATAAATAAAATTAAAAACTTTAAAAAAAAAAAAACAGAAAGAAGGGAAGGGAGGAAGGAAGGAAAAGGGGAACATGAGTAGAGAAAAGGTTAATAATGCAATAGCTACGTTAAAAACCTTGGGCCATACTATCATTTATAACTAAAATGAACAAATAAAAAAAAAAACTTGGGCCAATAAATTAGAAAATTTTGAGGAAGTTCACACAATCTCAGGAAAACAGAGCTTCCTGAAACAGACTTAAGAAAAACAGAAAGCTGGAAGAGTCCTAACACCTTTCGAAATCTGAATCAAATAGTTAAAAATCTTGTCACAAAGAACACACCAGACCAAGCCGCTTTACAACATTTTATGAAAATGTTAGAATTTTTAAGAAGAAAATTCTAAAATTAACAAACTAGTTTGCATCACGGGAAAATCAAAATCAAAATAAATATTTCCTGACTTATTCTATGAGGCCAGCCTAAACTTGTTACCAAAATCAGACAAAAAAAAAAAAAAAGAGGAAGGAGAAGTACAGTTCAACCTCACTTAGGACCTAGAAGACAGAAAATCTAAAAAACTTAGCAAATCAAATTCAATGTGGTGTGTGTGTGTGTGCTTCTATTCTTTAGAAAAATGTAGAAAATATTTATAATATTTACATTCTTGAGACTATATATAGAATACATTATATATGTTCTTTACACGTATATATAAAAAATAAATTTTCATAGTAACATCAGTTACCACATTAATTAAAATCGAAAAACATTATCTCAAAAGATAATAAAAGCATTTGATAAATTCATCACCCATTTAGAACATGAACTCCTAATCAATTAGGAAGGGTTCAAAACTTCTCAAATCTGATATAAAGGCTTTTTATCAAAAATATTGACAGCAAAGATCATTATTATGGTGAACTACATAGACAAGATCTCTTTAAAATTAAGAAAAAGCAAGGTGTTTTATCTCACTATTTCTATTCAATATTGTCTAGAGTCCTAGCTAGTATATATTTTTTCTTTTTAAAAAAAAGGAAAATATTTACCACACATACATCAGATAGAGCACCAATCTCCAGGATGTATAAATAACTCAAAACCCAACACCAAAAACAAATAACCCAATCAAAAAATGAGCTAAGGAAGTGAACATACACTTCACAGAAGAAGAAATATAATTGATCAACAAACATATGAAAAAAATGTTCATCATCTCTAGCAATTAGAGAAATGCAAATCAAAACTACTCTAAAATTTCATCTCACTACAGTCAGAATGGCAATTGTCAATAATACAAGCAATAATAATCCTTGTTGGCAAGGATGTGGGGGAAAAGGTACACTCGTACATCCCTGGTGGCACTGCAAATTGGTGCAACCACTCTGAAAAGCAGTATGGAGATTCCTCAGAAAATCTGGAATGGAACCACCATTTGAGCCAGCTATCCCACTCCTCGGTGTATATCCAAAGGACTTAAAATCAGTATACTACAGTGACACAGTCACCTCAATGTTTACAGCAAATCAATTCACAATAGCTAACCTATGGAACCAACCTAGATGCCCTTTAACAGATGAATGGATAAAGAAAATGTGGTACATATACACAATGGAATATTACTCAGCCTCAAAGAAGAATAAAATTATGGCATTTTCAGGTCAATGGATGGAACTAAAGATTATCATCCTAGTGAAATAAGCCAATCCCCCAAAACCAAAGGCCAAATGTTTTCTCTGATAAGTGGATGCTGATCCGTAATCGTGTTGAAGGGTAGGAAAGAATGAAGGAACTTTGGACTGTGCAGAGGGAGTAAGGGAAAGGGATGGGCTGTGGGGATGGAAAGGATGGTAGAATAAGACAGACATTATTACCCTATATATATGTATGATTACACTACTGGTGATAATCTGCACTATGTAGAAGCAGAGGAATGAGAAGTTGTGCTCCATTTGTGTACAATGTATCAAAATGCATTCTACTGTCATGTATAACTAATTAGAAGAAATTTAAAAAATTAACAAATAATATATAAAAATCGAGAAGGAAGAAAAAAGAGGGGAAACACTAGATTCTCAGTTGATATGTTTGTCTATATAGAAAGCCTCTAATTCTCAAAGACTAATTGTAAAAAATAATAATATCACTGAATATAGGGTCAATAGTTTTTTAATTTTTATTGGGACATCATACTTTATGCAATAATAGGATTCATTATGACATATTCATACATGCATATAATATAATTTTATCATTTTCATTCCCCAGTACTTCACCTTTCCTTTCCCTACTCTACCCACAGTCAATATTTTAAAAAATCAGTTAAATTGCTATATACCTGTAACAAACAGATATATAGAAAACATGTTTTTTAAAAGTTTGAGATTATACAACTACAATTCTACAACCGTTCTTTATTAATGTTGAGGATTCGCATATTCTGTGATCCAACAGCTCTCCTCCTGAAAATACACCCAAGGACTCCCTTAGCCATGTCATTCAGAGATTTAGGAAGGAATATAGAGCATGATATGTAATAGCAAAGGGCCTTGAAAGAATGATTGAAGACCATCAGTGGGAAAATGGATAGATAATTTATGATAAATGTTTAATATAGAATAATATACACCTATAATAAATAAATAACAACAACAAAGAACAGTTAGACAAAGCTACATAAACTGTGTGAGAATTCAAACTGTGAAAGATGACAAACAGAAGAATCCCATTTCACAGCAGAGAAAATGACAGAGAAAGAGTTCAGGAAATACATGGTTAAAATGTTCTGTGAACTCAAGGAAGATATAAGAGAGCACATACAAGCAGTGAAAGATCACTTCCACAAGGAGCTACATAAACAAATACAGGAAGTAAAAGATGACCTCAACAGGGAGATAGAGGTTCTAAAAAACAAACAACAGAAATCCTTGAAATGAAATAAACAATAAACCAAATTAAAAACTCAAATGAAAGCATCACCAACAGAATAGACCACTTGGAAGATACGATATCAGACAATTAAGATAAAATATATAATCTTGAAAAGAACATAATCCACACAGTGATAATGGTAAGAAACCACAAGCAGAACATTCAAGAAATGTGGGATAGCATAAAAAGACCAAATTTAAGAGTTATTGGGATAGAGGAAGGCATAGAGGTCCAAACCAAAGGAATGAACAATCTATTTAATGAAATAATATCAGAAAACTTTCCATACATGAAGAATGAATTGGAAATCCAAATTCAAGAAGCCTACAGGACGCCAAATGTACAAAATCACAAGAGATCCACATATTATAATAAAAATGCCCATCATATAGAATAAGGAGAGAATTTTAAAAGCCACGAGGGAAAGGAATCAGATTATATATAGGGGAAAACCAATTAGGATAACAGCAGATTTTTCAACACACACCCTGAAAGCTAGAAAATCCTGGAACAACATATATCAAGCTCTGAAAGAAAATGAGTGCCAACCAAGAATCTGGTATCCAGCAAAATTAAGCTTTAAATTTGAAGGTGAAAAAAAAACCTTCCGTGATAAACAAAAGTTAAAAGAATTTATAGCTGGAAAACTGGCACTATAAAACATCCTTGGCAAAATATTCCATGAAGAGGAAACAAAAAACAACAATGAAAATCAGCAGAGGGAGGTAGTACCCTAAAGGAAAAACTAATCAAAGAAGAAAATCAAGTCAAGTTAAAGAACAAAAATAAACAAATATGACTGGGAATACAAACCATGTTTCATTAATAACTCTGAATATTAATGGCTTAAACTCACCAATCAAAAGACATAGGCTAGCAGACTGGATTAAAAAAAAAAAAAGACCAACAATATGCTGCCTCAGGAGACTCATCTGATAGGAAAGGACATACACAGACTGAAGGTGAAAGATTGGGAAAAATCATACCACTCACATGGACTGCGGAAGCAAGCAGGGGTTTCCATCCTCATATCAAATAAACTTCAAGCCAAATTTAATCAAAAGGGATAAAGAAGGACACTACATACTGCTCAAGGGAACCATACACCAACAAGACATAACAATCATAAATATATATGCCCCAAAACAATGGTGCAGCTATGTTAATCAAACAAACCCTTCTCAAGTTCAAGAGTCATATTGACCACAACACAATAATCTTGGGTGACTTTAACATACCTCTTTCATCACTGGGTAGATCTTCCAAACAAAAGTTGAATAAAGAAACTATAGAACTCAATAATACAATCAATAACTTAGATTTAACTGACATATATATAATATTTCAATCGGCATCAAGCAGATACACTTTCTTCTCAGCAACACATGGATCCTTCTCTAAAATAGACCATATAATATGCCACAAAGCAACTCTTAGCAAATTCAAAAAAGTAGAGATACTACCATGCATTTTATCAGATCATAATGGAATGAAATTGGAAATCAACAACAAAATATATAAAAAAAAAATTTCTCATCTCTAGCAATTAGAGAAATGCAAATCAACACTACTCTAACTTATCATCTCACTTCAGTAAGAATGGCAGCTATTATGAAGACAAACAACAAGTATTGGAAAGGATATGGGGAAAAGATACACTCATACACTGCTGGTGGGACTGCAAATTGGTGCAGCCATTATGGAAAGCAGTATGGAGGTTCCTTGGAAATCTGGGAATGGAACCATCATTTGACCCAGCTATCTCTCTCCTTGGTCTACAAAGGACTTAAAAACAGCATACCATAGGGACACAGCTGTTTATAGCAACACAATTCACAATAGCTAAACTGTGGAGCCAACCTAGATACCCTTCGGTGGATGAATGGATTAAAAAATGTGACATATATATATACAAAGGAATTTTATTCAGCAATAAAAGAGAATAAAATCATTGCATTTGCAGGTAAATGGATGGTGTTGGAGAAGATAATGCTAAGTGAAGTTAGCCAATCCCAAAAAACAAATGCTGCATGTTTTCTCTGATATAAGGAGGCTGATTCATAGTGGGGTAGGGAGGGGGAGCATGGGAGGAATAGACAAACTCTAGATAGGGTAGAGAGGTGGAAGGGAAAGGAAGGGGCAGGGGGTTAGCAAGGATGGTGGAATGTGATGGATATCATTATCCAAAGTACATGTATGAAGACACAAATTGGTGTCAACATACTTTATATACAACCAGAGATATGAAAATTGTGCTGTATATGTTTAATAAGAATTGTAATGCATTTGGCTGTCATTTATTTTTTTAAAAAATCAATAAAATAAAATAAAGAAAAAAACCCCATTTCCATGAAATACAGAAAAAAACAAAGCTAAACAATCAAGAGTCTAGTGATATACATCTATTTTTTTATTAAATAGTATTTATTTAAAATCTAGGGAATGATAAACACAAATTTGGGGAAGGGTTATCTCTCAGAGCAAGTCAGAGAAGGGAGAGAGAATGCAAAAATAGTGTTTTAATTCTTCAACTGTGATGTGGATATATGGATATTTTTTATCATTATGCTTTGCTAATAGGAGGATCATATATTGTTTCCCAGATAACTCCTGGTTTGCGCTCACAATCTTAGTGCAATTATCATAACACCTTATTTAACTCCCAAAGATATGAGGAAGATTCTGCTTTGGGTAATAAATTATATAGTCACAATCCTTATAATCCCCAAATTTCATGAAGAAGTTGACATTTATTATTAAAGATTACATAATTAACATGAAATTAAAACAAATATTAATACCACAAAGGTTTTGTTGATAGAAATTTAAATTTTTTATCCATCCTAGTCATAAGCATAAGTGGCTTTAAGAGTTTCCACAAGTAGCTTTGCAATATAGCCTAGTGGTAGAGCAAAAGCTTAGCATTCATGAAACCCTGGGTTCAATTCCCAGCACCCCAAAAAAATTTACACTTGATTTGACCCATCAGTTGCATTTGAAGAAAAAAATTTTAAGGAAGTAATTGAAAAATGTATATAGCTGGATATAAGGATACTTATCATGGAATTATTATAAATTAAAAATCAAACAAGAAAAAGACAAGATCCAATGGGCACATCTAAGGAGAAATAGGCAGACTGAGGGCGTACACATAAAATGACAGTGCTTTTTGCTCCACTACTTTGCATGAGTTTCAGTAAGCAAATTGGTAGAAGTACCTGTTTCCAGGGAAAAAACAAAGTTGGCAGTGGTTGCAGCTCCCTTGTCTAAAACCTTTTACAATTAAAGAACATTGTGACCTTGGAGCATGGTTAGCAGGAGTAATAAGTTAAAATAAGGACATGCATGCTTTTAGAAGCAGTCTAGAGGGAATCATATACACAAATATGATCCAATTTACCATATATATATTTATATATATTGCTATTTTAATATTACTTCCTGTTTATAAAAATTATATTTATGCCTGTACACACTCATGGCTTAAATTATTTCCCTAGTTCTGAATGGCTGTGCCCACTTCTGTTGCTGGCCTAAGAATAATATTGTGATTCTAAGTTTTCTCAAATATGGCTAGGTCATGATAAAAAGTATAAAGTCCATTAAGGTATTAATGCAAATTTCATTATTAAAGTGATCAATCTTGAAATAATGAAACCACCAAAACCCAAAAGCAACTTTCACCCTCAATTTTTTTTTCCAGTGTCCCATGAGAACTAAGGAATTGATCATCCACTATGTGACTTTGGGGAAACCATGGACCAAACTCACATTCATGGATACAAAGGGCTAAATCCTAGGAGACATGACTCGGGTTACTGGCCAAAGAAGTGGAGGCAGGGCTTTGTTCCCAGTTTAGAGGGATTTCAGAAAACAGAGCAGCTTTCCCAGGCTCAACTTCACCCATACTTGATCCTCAGAAGGTGTGTGAGAATTATGAACTCACTGTTGAAAAGAGGATTTTCATTCCCAACTCACATCTCTTAGAAGTTTGAAAAAAAATTAGCATTTATCAAATATGTAGACCAGCCAAAATGGAAACCATCCAGATACCTTGAGTAAAGGATTGCCTGCTATTTGGTCCTGGTGGATAATGCAGGAGGCTTCTCAGCAAACACAACCAAATGTTGGGGGCCTCACATTCCTACCTTGTTTTCTCAGGAGCAATTAACAGTTTTCTGACTTCTATGACCAAAAAGTGAGAGAGTCATCTACAAATTCTAAATTAGAATATTGGCTTCTGCCCTGAAATCATAAGAGTTAAGTAAAACTAGCAATTTCCTTTGTACAGCTGTCCCTAAGTATTTCCCTGGAGACCAGCTCAAGGATCCTCTGCAGCTCCTAAAATCCATAGGTGTTCAATTCCCTTATATAAAATGGCATAGTATTTGCATATAACCTATGTACATCCTCCCATATACTTTCAATCATTTCTAGATGGCTTTTAATACCTAATACAATGTAAATTCTATATAAATAATTGTTATACTGTATTGCTTAGGGAATAATTATAAGGTCAAAGTATGCACATGTTCAGTACAGATGAAAAATTTTTCCAAATATTTTTGATCCACAACTAGTCAAATCCACAGATGGAGAACCTATTCACATAGAGGGTCCACTTATTACAAACATCATAAAGATAAAGATTCTGAAAATGTATTTACATTTATTTAAAAAAACCTTCTTCTTACTTATATAAACCAAAAGAACTAACTAATTAAGTAATATTCTCACCAGGATATGGTGCTTACTATTCAGTAAGACAGAATGGAATCTCCAGTTCAACCTCACCTTTACCTGATACCTTCAAACTCTGGAAATACTTTTTAAAAGCCCATCACAGGGATTAATATAAGGAGGGAAATTAGAGTAGAAAAGAGCAGTGTTAATCAATGATAGTCAAAATATCTTAATTGCAAGTTTTGTAAAAACCTATAAAATGTAAACAGAAACCTCAGAAGGGTCATATCTAAGTGAGGCATCCTGAAATTTGAGCTTCATACATTACAAAATCACCTCTGACTGTCTATATGTTGCTCTTTGAAAGATTTTTTTTCTTTCTTTTTCTGGCTGCCACCAACCTTTGCCTTTGCCTTTCGTTCTCACCAGTTTTCCTCTGAGGAACCTAAGTGTGACTTTTTAAAAATTTATTCTGAAAGGTATTTTAGGACTTCTTGAATGTGTAGCTTGATGTTTTTCATTTGTCTTAGAAAATTCTCAGCCATTATCTCTTAAAATATTGTTTCTGTTTCTTTCTCTCCAGGACCCTAATTGCACAGATGTTCAAATTTCTCTCTGTATTTTCTATGTCTTTTACATTATCTTCTGTGTTTTTCATCCTCTTATCTTGCCATGCTTCAGTCTATAGATTTCTCTCAATCTTCCAGTCATTAATTCTCTCTTTACTTGTATATAATCTCTGTTTAACCATCTATTGTGATCTTAATTTCAGTTATTGCAATTTCTAGTTCTAGAATTTTCATTTGAATGACTCAAAAAATCATTTCATTAATCTTTTTTATACTGTCCAGTTCTCTGTCAAACTTCACAATCTTCTCTTTTATTTCCTTGATCAGAATAAGCATATTTTTCCTACATCAATATCCAGGAAATACTGGTTACATTTCCTGGATTAACTATGGGTCTGTTTCCTACTGTCTATTATTTTTTCCTTTTGAGTGTGTGAATATGTGGAATTCATTGTTTTCTCATGTGCCTAGTGACTATTTTTGAATGAGTTCCTGACATGATAAAGGAAAAAAGTTATAGAAGTAAAACAGTTCTAAGTTTTGGATAATGTTATCTTCTCCCAAATGAGTTTATGTTGCTTTTGACAGCTTCCACCTTTTCCTAGCAAAACCCCAACATCTAAATGCAATTTCAGAGATTATAATGAATTAAATTGGATTCTAGTCCTTTTGAAGGACTTCTGGTGGTTCCTCATTTCTCCTAGAGATTAGCTCTTAGTGAAGTCTGCCAAGCTAGTTCTGAATTCTAGCCCCCAAAGCTACTCACATCTTTTCTCACTTATCAGCTTCTTAGCATCTCTTCTGGGATTTGAAAATACCTCTGGGGAAAAAAAACTTTTAAAATTTAGGGCTCATTTTTGGGTTTACTCTTGCAAATCTTATTCTCATCATTCTTTACTGCCTTGATAGCTCTCTGATATCCCCAAACAGATGTTTAAAATATACATACGTATTTTAGCCATCATCTCTAGTCATTATGAATAGGAATAAAGGTCCAAATGAGTGAGTCAATGTTCCTGGAAATTGAAGTTCCCTAAAACCAGACTCTGTAGTGCATTACAACATTTGTAATTATGATAGTACCTTCAAAATTATTCACAGAGAGGGAAGATTGTAAACAGAAGAATTTTAGGAAATTGCTAAGCCACTTAATACCAAAATCTGATTATTTATATTGGTCTGGATATATCCAGTCATTGCACCCTTTTAAAAAAGAAATTGCACCCTTTGCCTATCCATAGGCAATCTGATAATGTTTTTCTCTAAGCTATAGAAAATAAGCTAAGCTTCTCAAAGCCCAAAAGAGCTTGAAATGCATATTTATACCTGATCTTTCTTCTATTTTTCCCATATACAATGCTTCTGATTCCAAGAGTCCCACACTTGGAGCATCTGCCCTGTTAGAAGGAATCCAGTGTTAGTTTGTATTCACTCATCCCAGACTTTCTTGTATCAGGAGATCTCAGCCCTTATACTTCCTTCTTCCCCTTGATCTCCCTTCCCACCTATCTCTTGCAGCTCAGGATATATACATTTAATTAATTCAGCTTTACCTCCAACCTGTAAGTAGTGGGAGAACTGTCAGATTTATATGGTGGATAAATAACAAGAGTTTTCCCAGGAGGTTCCATCCCGGTGAAAGAGGGTAACTGTAATTTTCAGCCGTGAGTAATTGTACATAATATAATCCTAAATGATTTTTCTTCTGTAATTTCATTAGAGTTTAGAAATTTAATTAGATTTTGAATCACTCTGAAATAAAGTAGCAAAATACCGAGAGACAGAGAGCAGTGGTTATTTTGTCCTTGGAGGCCACATTCTTGGTCTCAAATTGGCATGTCTTCATTAGGAGGAAGTTTGCAGAACTTCTTGATATATTATTGTCTTTCAGAATGGACTCTGAATAGGTCTTTGGAGAGCATTAGAAGAGTACACAATTATTATGCACACTCTTCTTGAGGTTTAAGATCATCTGCCTTGCATATACTTAATAAAAATATGTCTCTAAAGTTGTTTAAGAAACTGTGGAGATAGGAAAGATGTTCCTTGAATGCCCCAATGCTGTTCCTGGATTATTAGCAACTACCTGTATGTTATGATGCAGTGTGGGGCTGTTTGCTTAACTTTAATGATTATGTAAGGTTTATGGTTATTTTTATTGCTGCAACATATGAACTGTCATGGTGGCTGTAATTAGAGGCAAGCTAAAGTGTTACTGTTACGGTCCTCTGGGACTGGGGAGAAGCTACTTCCTTCTTATCAACTTTGCCTCTGTGCTAGAGTTGGAGTTAAAAAAACAAAAAGGAATCAAAGTGAATGAACAGTCCCTACCTCAAACTGGATTATGACAGAAAAAATGAAAATATTAAAACTTCAGGCCAACAACTTAACATCTAATGAAGCTGTATGGAAATGATCTTCTGTACCCCCAGATAGTCACATTTGTTTAATTCTCTGAAAAGCCAATGACCATGTCTTCTCCCAAAGACCACCCATGTGGTAGAGTGCTTCCAAGAGCACCTCCCACACTTCTCCTTTCTGCAGAAAAGATATATGGAATACAAAAATGTATGGAATCCCCTTAGAGATTCCATCTCACTGCTAATATCTCTACTCAGACAGCCATTATCCATCCCACTCTGGAAATTCAGGACTGGATGAGATGTATAGAGATAGGAGCCTCACGGCACTGGGAGCCCATGCCATGGTACCAGGACCACAGAGAAAGAAGAAGTTCCAAAAGATAAGATGGGTGAGACAATCTGACTGCACAGCTAGTCTGAAGAAGCTGGGATGTTTGGATTGGAAGCTATGGACATGGTTATGGACTCAGGAGAGCTGAGAATCCTTGGAGTGCAAATGAGGATCCACAACAAGAAGGAAGTTAGAAGAGAGCATTTCTGCAGAAAGAAGTGTGGGAGATGCTCCTGGAAGCACAGGGATTAGGGAATGGAAATCTGGTCCTGGGAGAGCAGAGCTGCAGCTGTGTTCACAAGAGCTGCCCAGAAAAACATGGCATTTGGCTGCTCCTCCACCCCCACACAAGCCCCACTGTTCTATCATCTGCCTTCTGTTCCAGAGTGGGAGTTCTCTGGAGAGCAGGAAAGTGTCTGATTCCTTTTTGTTCCCACTGAGCACACAGCAGTGCCTGGTATACAATAGGAGCTTAATGACTGTTGAATGAATCGATGAATGAATGAGAAAATAACAAAGAGAAGCCATAGCCTAGGCTGCAAGGTTGACTCATGGCAGTGACACTGAACTGGGACTCTCTCCAGGGAGGCTTGTTTGTCACTATTAACAAATGTGTTCAAAATAGGTACACTTTTTACTGCTGGGGGTCTTTTCCAAGAAAATAACCTCAAATATGGCAAATAAGCCTATGTACAAACATAAGAGTGAAAAATTAGAAATAATCCAAGTGTTCAAAGAACAACACACCAACACAGGATGGATGGGGACACACACACACACACACACACACACACACAATAGGACACAGTGCAGCTAATAAAATAATTTTAACAAACTAATAACATGGAGAAGCCCTTTTGGTGGGAAAACAGTGTAGAAAGTTTGCTTACAGAGCATGATCTCAAAAGTAAATGGAGAAAAAAAAGACTTCTGAAATATAATAAAATGATGATAATTGTTTCATCAGGGCTGTATACCTATGGAAGAATCCAAGTCTCTTCCTCTCAATTTTTCTGTATTCTTCAGGCTTTTAATATGTCACAGACGTGATTACACTGTTAAAAGAGCTCTGAGCCCAATCCATCTCAGTCCCCACCCAGTGCTGCCACCTACAAGTCCTGTCACTCAGAGGAGCCAGCTGGCCCCTGGGGATGTTTTTCCACAACAATCTCAATATTTGGCCCCTTGGTGACTTCTGCCTACAGGAGCCCAAATCCAACCTCATTGAAAACAGATAGCAACTTTAAGTCATAGAGCTAAACTAAGTTCTGTGTATTATCCCTTGCTTTTGAGATTTTATCCCATTTTATTTTATGCAAGTCGCCGAGGCTCCATTTGTATCAAACTTCTGCCTTAGGTCCCCACTGGGACAATCATCTTCCGCTGATCTGCATCCTGCTGTCGTTTCCACTGGAATTGAGTCCTTTCATCATATCCTGCTCTGAGCTTTGCCTGCGCTGAGCAGTTGGGAAGAGCTTTCTTTAATGTCAAACATTACTATCTGGCATGGCCTTTGTGGTTCTGGGTGTGGCATTATCCTTTCCTCTCTGCCCAGAGGTTCATCTCACCAATTACCTGAGCTCTAAACCATGGGCCCCCTCCTCGGTCATCTCCTCTAGGAGGAACTGAGAGATGTGAGCCGTCCGTGCCGAGGGAGCTGGTACACAGAATGAGCTCATGAGTTGATCATGAGTGCTAATTAAAGTTGGGGGTGGGGGATGCTGAGGGAGAATGCAGAGCTCAGGATCAAAAATAAACAGGCAAGAGAAAGTGAGCAGCATTGGGTTGGAGGCGGAGCTCTCAGGAAAAAAAAATAGTGGAATCTGAGCTTTGTCCTAAGCTTCTGAAGCTGACACCCTTGGAATCCAAGCATTTCTTGAGGACTAAAGAGAGGTCCTGGGCTTTGGATTCATAAAGATCTGGCTTTGAGTCCTGGCTCCATCCCTTACCAGCTGTGTCTGGGAGCAGGGCTCACTGTGAAGCAGGATGAGATGTGGTTGTCTCACAGCATTGTCATGAGGCTGTGCCAGCCCAAGAAGGAGGGAGTGTGCAGTGTGTGAGAGCCAAGCTGCCTGGGTCCCAGTCTGTTTCCACTTAAACACACTGTCATTTAGTTCCCTGGGCCTCAGTTTCCTCATCTACAGAATCAGGATGATGTTAGTAAGATCTACCTGGCACTGACTGAGCTGACACCTGCAAGGTGAAGGGGCCCCTATGTGCCACAAACAGACTCTTCACTCTGTGACTCAGTGCAGTGTCTGATGCATGGTAGGGATGCCTGACACTGGTTCTCCCAGGCCTAGGTCCTCCCTGACTTCCTAGCCATCTGTGAAGCACAGAATATTTGTGGATCTCTGCTCCTGAATTTCCCTGGCTCAAATCCAGCTGTCTGGTTTGACTTAGTCACAAACTCCCAGCTTCCCAAGCTAGGGGACTCGAGCTCTTGATGGCCCACCAGGAGCTTCCTGGCCTAGTTCTTATCTCCTATCCTCCTTAAACTTTGGGCAAATAATGTGGGTACATGGAAGCCCTTGCACCAGGTTGGTTAAAGCCTCAGCACTCATAACCTTCTCTCCAGAAATGGGTTCCAACTACTTCACACTTCTCACCTCCCCCCACTCCTGGGACCTACAGTGAGAGCACACACGAAGCTTGTATCTGGCTTTCCACAGTCACTTCCACCCCCAGATCTCACACAAGCAGAGTTCCCCACCGGCCCTTCCCCTGATCCCTCAGGAGAGTGGAAAAGTAAGGACTCCATCTCATCCATCCTTGCTTCTAGGGCCAGCACTGGTCCCAGCACACATCAGGGCCAGCACACATCATGTCCACCATGTTCTGCCGTGCAGGAATGGAACCAGGTGTGGCACATAATCCCAGTATCATAGACAGACCCTCCCCGCAAAGAGGAGCTATGAGGAAACCATTCTCTGTGGGAATCTGCCACAGAGAAAGGCTGGGTAAGCAAACATTCTAGAAAGACTTCCATCTCAAGCCTTTGTCTCCTTCCTGAGGCAAATAATTCTCCATTCCTTGGGGGCCTTCTTTTGGGTGTCCCACACTCTCATGGGCTTTTCTACTCCCCCAAAACATCATGTATATTTGTAGCTACCATAAATATGTTGAGCATAGAGGGGTTGGGCTCTGCAACCCCTTCTTCAGACAAGGAAACTGAATTTCAAAGGGATGAGTAGATTGTCCGTGATCACTAGTGCTATGTGACTCCCAAAGCCATGGTCTTCTCACTACAGAAACCCCAAACAGTGCTCAAGGGGAGCTTGGAGGTCATTCATGAAATTGGATTCAGGAATAATAAGAGCCTTTCAGCCCATCTTGGTCACTTTGGTTATAGCATGGTATCAAGGTACTATTTTGAGGACAGGAAAAACGTCCTCAGAGTTTGCTTGGCCACTGTCAACCCCCTCATTACTAAGCTGAAACAACTGAAGAGCCAAATGATTTTCTTCCTAGCCTGCAGCCACACCCTAAGTGGCCTCTCCTCTGCACAGAACAAAATCTGGATTTCCCTAGTATTGTATCCTTCTCTCCCCCGACTGTTGAAAATCTAAGAAAGAAATTATTTTCTGACATTATGGATTAAAAACTTCATTCACTTGTCCTTTATGAGGATGTTCCTCCTGGGAAGATTTGAAGGAAATCCCCCTGATGAGGCAGACATATAATATATATTTTAAAATGTATATATTATATGTATATATATAATATTATATACATATACATATGATATATATTATATATATATTAAAAATATTCATTAAGGCTAGGAGATATTATATGTCTATTGTTACCAACCAGGGAAGATCCTGGGACACATATTCACATCCTCTATATAGTTCTCATGGAAAAAAGTCTCCTTTAATCTTTTCAACCTGAGCACAAGAGCCAGACCCTCAGTAATGGGGACTGCCTGGAAGAGACAGTACTAAAAAAGGCAGAACTCCTACAGCAATTCCTCAGATCACCTGTGCACCCCACAGGGCCTGAAGCCATTCACCCACTGTCTATATCTTGTGTAGGAAGTTCTCCACGTGGACTTCACCTTGCCTTTCTTCCTGAAATGGAATGGTAAAGAAGCAATGGCTGTGAATCTGATAGCTAATGGGTAGGAGTAGTCACTGGCTTAATTTAGATACAATTAATTACAATCCATAATTGTCTCAGCTATCATTTTCCCCAATAGCCATTGAGTCAGATTTACAGAAACTGCTTTCCATTTCAAAGGCAGGAGATATTCCAGTCTTTGGTTAATTTGAAATCAGTCATCTAAGACTAGTCAGTTAGTTGGCTGAAAAAGAAAACTAAAGACTTGAACTCAGTTCTTAGCATGAAAAGCAGATGTTGGTAACAGCCCTCCTCACCCTTCCTGAAAATCAATTTTCCTCATTAGAAAGGAAATTAATAACAATTCCAGGATGAACCTAATATAAACCACTCCCTACAAAGATTTTATTTGATCATATTCTTTCTCAGAATATAGAAAATTATATAAAAGAAAAAGAGAAATGTATCTGTATCTTTCTCTATATAGAGGGTTTGCAGCTTGGGTCAGATTTTATTGCTTTTGGCCAAAAGCCCATGATAGAATTTAGACTAAAGAGCAGATAAGCTATGATCTTCTGAGTGATTCAGGGTTACAAGGACTGAATGATTTTTGGAGCCCATCTGGAAAGATATTTAGCATTTCAAAGGCTGTTCATAAAAGGAATCATGGTATTTGCCATATTGATTTATCTAGGCCGTCTAAAATCACTTTAGTGCTGACTTTTTTTAAGAGTTACTGCACAGAAAGAGTGGCTCCAGAAACTGTACATATGTCTGTATCAGCAGTTACAATTCAGGCTTCTGTGGGATTGATTTCTATGAACTGCTCAGAGCATCAAGGGAACCAGTTATACATCAAGGATAAGGGGCCACTTGGGAATTCACTGTTTTAAGAAAGGTGGTGACACCTGTTCTGGCTCCCAATGCTGAGTATGGAAAAGCTCTGGATCATTCAAAGCTCTGGATCATGCTCCATCCTTCAACCTCAAAAGAATTTCCTCCTATCCATTGGTTCCCACAATGCTGCTTGCCTTCAATGCCTCTTCTGTGCTCCTTTGCCGATGGGCCTGTTCAACTAACCCCCAAGCAACTGATGCTCATGAGAACCTTTCCAGGAAAGGACACACTCACCAACCAGACAGGAAAGCACCTTAGAGAATACCTCAGTTCACCCACCTGGAGCAGGTGAGATGCCTCGAGATGTGAAGGATCACCCATGTCACATTGCTACTTGGTGTCTCCACTCGGGTCTCCTATTATCCCTGGTCTTAACAAAACTATGACTGAGGGCTTCTTCTCTTTCTCTTTGAATTAGGCAAAGTTTTGTCCTCTTAAAGTGAATCATTTGGGCAAAAAACAAAAGTTCACTGAGACTCTAATCGTTTCTTTTTTTTAATTTTAATTCTCTTTTAATAACACTGTGACAAGAAGAAAGTTTCACCTTAATGCTAATATGTCTTAATACCTCTTTGACAACTATGATTTTCTTTATAACAAAGAGTGAGTCAAGCTTTAGGCTCAGAATCCAAGAGTGTATAGATAGAATTTGATAGAAAAAGTTTTATAATCTTTCCAATGAGGCTACACTTGGCTGTATCTGAAACAACAACACAAGATGGCTCTCAGGTTTGCCCTTCATCCATCTGGGCTACCTCTAAGGGTTGACCTGTTGCAAGGAGCTGCACCTGTTTTCTCTCCTTTCCGTGCATAGTCCTGATTTCACCTTCTGTTCATTTTCTCTCCCTAAACACTCCAAGCTTAAAGTGGGAGAAGTTTGATTTGATATATTCTTCCAGACAGAAACCAGCTTGCCATATCTTTGATCTCTAAGTCTCCTTTCACTAGAGTTAGCAAATATCTAATTCCCAGAAACACAAGCCAGCAATGTAAGAACTGAAACCAAGCTTTGCTTCAGCCCTTAAATTGGTCAAGTACAAGCTGAGGTCACGAAAAGAGGGCACTTCAATTCAATCAGAGAGCCCTGGCTGGAATCCTGGCCCCAGCAGCATCCCATGGAGAGTCAAACAGAAAAAATGGAGGGAAGGGAGGAAGCTTTGCTGAGCTCCTTCTGAGGGCTGGGCACTGTGCTAGGCACTTCATGTGCTCTACTCTGTGAGGGAGACAGTGATAAGCACACACCCCCAAGCCTTGGGTCTCTTTGCTTTCTGGCTTCTGATCTTTCTCTAAAGGTATAGTAACCCACTCAGCTGGTACGCAGCCTGGAAACGTGGAGAAGTCACTGTGCCCCCAGTAGACATGTGACCCAGTCTCCTGAGTTTTAAAATAGATAATTTTGTCTGAGTCTTCTCAGCAGTTTCTGCAGTATTCATCCTTTGATGTCTGTAGAAGTCATCTTGCTAATATACATTTTGTAAGCATTTTCCTGTCTCACCCTTCTGACTCTTGCTTCCTGGCATCAATTCTAAAATGGATTCTTTGCACCCAAGGATTTGTCTCAGTTTCTGCTTGAGGACAGATACACATTCTCTCTCTCTCTCTCTCTCTCTCTCTCTCTCTCTCTCTCTCTCTCTCTCACACACACACACACACACACACACACATGCACACACACTATACTCAGCAACAGAATGAATATCTTTGTCATTTATATTTTTAGCTGCCTTTTTGGAAAGGCAGATGCTACTTAATAAAAGGCTATTTTGTCTGATGAGGCTTCAGATGGTTTGGGTGCAACATTTGAGGAGGAAAATTGGGAGTTACTGTGTCATCTGGAGTAGATGGAAGGACAGAGGTACAGAAGGACAGGATTGGGAAGCTAATCACTAAGACAGGCCAAGGGATGACCTTAGTTAAAGCACCTGGAGGGAACTTTTGGAAAAAAGAGGAGTCAAAGAAGTTATTTGAGTAGTTTGCACTTCGGTGTTCTGTGACTCTTTCCCCTGATCCTGTCTCAACAGTATGTCCTGTTGCACTTTGAGCAGTGACTAGGTTTTGCTCTTGCATCAATGTCATGCATAGAAACTCATCCCTTTAAAGGAATTCAGGATCTCCAGGATGAAGTAGTCAAGAAGACGAAGCTCCTGCAAAATCAGAATCTGGAGCTATGTAAGATTTTCAAGGCAGGTGGGATTAGGGGTTACCTATCCTTACCAGAGCTGGAGGGGCAATGTGCTCTTCTTCCTTGTATGGCTCATCTGAAGTCCTTATAATAGAGTTAGAGGGCTCCAACTGAAGACATCGGCCTGAAGTTGGGGAATTTGGTCCGGGTTAACACAAGGGGGAACCAAGATCCAAATCTGGCACGTCTGTCTCCAAAAACTTTTGCATTACACAACAAACACCTTGGCATTCCAGAGCAAAAACATTATTAACAAGGTCAGTGTAAAGGTCACCCTAAGGATATTGTCTGTTTCCTGGGTATTTTAGGAAATGTAGTTGCTCTGAAATGGAGCATTATTTCCATGTAGTATTTCTAAGCATGACTGCTAACAATTTGGTCACTTTGAGTAGCTCCTTCTGTTCCCTGAAATTGCTCTTGATGCCTCCTCTATTAATTGCTAGAGGGGAAAATGAGAGTCATAGTGTCTAGTGACTGCAGAAATGAAGCCAAATGGCTGTTGAGACTCGATTAGTGCAAGACAGCGAGGAGCTCGCACCTCTGGTCCCATAATCTTGTTTGGACTAAACAGAATACTCCTTTTTTTAAAGTGGGTCACCAATATGCCTGACAGGTAGACTCAGGGGTCTGGCTGCTGCACACATGATATATACACATGGTAGAGGGTATATACTATCCTGCTGGCATTAGGTCACAGAGATCCTGGGTGGATCCTATCTGGATCTTTTCCATGTTAGGCTCCTGTACTCTGTGTCATCTGTCATTAGTCATGTTCCCCAGTCCCACTCACAGTATTTACTCAGATGGTCAGGAACAGGTCTCACACATGGTAAACACACAGGTAAGAATTATAAAGAGCCACTATTCCAGACTTTTCTAATGCCTTTTTAGTATTAATTAATTGATTATTCAAAGGGGGAAAAAAAAACCAAAAACTAACTATGAAGTAGTATCAGTGTGAGCCAGCACTATAAGCGCCACTCATTTTACAGAGGAGAAACTGAAGGATTGCTGGATCACTGTCTGTGTTAATTTCCCATCACTGTGACAAACTATCTGAGATAGTCAACTTATAAAGAGAAAATTTTCTCTGGTCCTATGGCAAAGCAGCACACCATGGCAGTGACACAGGTAGAGCATACGTGCTTAACCCATAGCTAGGAAACAAAAGAAAGAAAGAAGATTCCAGGGTCTCACAGTATGTTTTGAGGGCATAATCCCCAGTGACTTAAGGACCTTCCACTAGGCCCAACTGTGTAAAGGTCCACAGCACCTCCCAATGGCACCATTCTGATGACCAAGTCTTTAACACATGGACCTTTGAAAGACAGTTTTCCAAACCATATCACCTTCCTTCAACTGCACAACTAGCAGAGAAATGGGTGGCAGAACTGGGATATAAGTCCAAGTGAACTGATCTGGATGCTGGATCTTAACCATTATTCCGAGATATCTCTACAAAGAAGGCATCAACAAATGGTGGATGGTGCCATGTCTGATATCCTCCCCACTATCCTGAGCATGGTTAACATTTCTAGAAGAACGTTTTTCTACCCAAATGTCGCTGTCCATTGGGCTGCTCTAATACGACACCACAGAGCGAGTGGCTTCTAAACAACAGGCTTCTATTGCTCACAGTTCTGGAGGCTGGGAAGCCCAAGACCAAGGCCCCAGCAAATTCAGTGTCTGGTAAGGACTCCTCTCTCATTTATAGATGCCACCTTCTTGCTGTGTCCTCCTATGAGCAGGGGAAGGGATCTCACTAGGGCCCCTTCATAAGGCACTAGCCCCACTCATGAGGGCCCACCCTCATGACCTAGTCACCTCCCAGAGGTCTTGCCTCCCAATCACCTTAGGGAGCAGCGTTTTAAAGTATGAACTTGGGGGAACCAAACATTCAACCATAGTGTCCAACTATTTCAGATCTGTTTAAATTCTCTCCTAAAAACCCCAGGAATAAGAGAGAAGATAGTGGAGGTAGGCAAGACTGAAGGCCATCAGAGGCCCTGGGGGAGAGTGTGCTGCTCCTAGTTAGGAGTAGGTAATTTCTGATCCAAAAGATCCAGAGGCCTTTGTCCTTGCTCTGGCTCAATTTTCCAGTCTCTGGAGTAGAACAACAAAAATGGATTCAAAGGGGATTCATCTCAGCAGGATAAATACCAAGAAAACCACAACTACAACATCTAAGTAAATCAAAGATAAACAGAAAATACTCAAAGAAACTAAGGAGTAAGACACATTACCTTCAAGGCACATCGATAAGACCAAACAGTTTTATTCTTCTCAATAGAAAAGATGGAACCCAGGGGGTTTATATATTCAAAGTTCTGAAAGAAAAACTATCACAGATCCTGGATTCCATGTCTAGCAAAAATATTCTTTGAAGATAAAAGAAAAATGAAGGTATTTTCAAGTAAACAAAAATAGTTTACCACCAGTAGACAGATGACTAAAGGGAATGTCAGAGGTTTTCTTTTAACAGACGAAAATGATTCCAGATAGAAGCAGAGAGGCAAAAAAGAATGATGAGCAACAGAAAGAGAAAATATGTGTCTCTATATAAATGACTCTTGACTGTGAAAAGCAGTAATAATAATGCCACGTGGGATTTACCAAGGGTGTACAACTGAAATGCAGGATAACAGAAACACATAAGACAGGATGGCAGGTGCAACTATAGGAAAACATCCTTATGTGGTGCAGGAAGCTATAAAGAAATTTATCTAAATTAGATGCTAATAAGTCAGTGATGCATGTTGCAATCTCTAGGGAAACAATTAAAAGCAGTAAAATAATATGTAAGAAACTTGCTAATAAAGGGAAAAGAATGGAATAATTTTTTTAAATGTTTATTTATTTATTTTTTTAGATTTTTAGGTGAACACAATACCTTTATTTTATTTTTACGTGGTGCTGAGGATCAAACCCAATGCCTCACACATTCCAGGGAAGCATGCTACCACTTGAGCCACATCCCAAGCCCCTGGAATAATTTTTAAAATACTTAATCCAAAAGAAGGCAAAAAAGGAGGGGCAAAAGGACTATTATAAAGCTAAATAGATCTATAAATGATAGAAGTAGAACCACAGTAAATATCTCCATAAAGATAAAGATCGTTGGACTGGAGGAAAAAAACTGCTATAAAATACACATGCTAGATGGTGCAGAAGAGTTAAAAGTAAAAGAATGGGCCAGGTGCAGTGGCACACGCCTCTAGGATTATGATTTCAAAGCCAGCCTCAGCAACTTAGTGAGGCCCTAAGCAACTTAGCAATACCCTATCTCTAAATAAAATATAAAAAGGACTGGGATGTGGCTCAATGATAAAGTGTCCCTGGGTTTAATCTCTGGGAAAAAAAATAGTTTTTTATGAAAAGTTTACATACTATATGATACCAAAGATGTGACATTTGGGAAAAAGCAAAACTATGGAGTCAGTAAAAGAAAAAAAAAAGAAAGAAAAAAATGTGATTGCCAGGATTTATTGGTGAGTGGGGATAAATATGTAGAGCCCAGGGTACTTTTAAGACAATGAAACTATTCTGTGATACTTCAGTGGTGGATGTGTATCATTAGACACTTGTCAAAACCCATAGAATATGAACACTAAGAGTGACCCCTAAATGATAACAGAATGTTGAAAAACAGTGCAGACTGACAAAAAATAAAAAAGAGAGAGAGAGAGAAAGTAATGTAAACAATAGTCTCTGAGTGACAATGATGTGTCACTGAAGTTCAGTAACAAATGTCCAGGTTGTTGTTGATAATTGTAACACATCCCACTCTGGTGGGGAATGTTGATAATGCATGTGTGGGCAGAGGGGTCATGAGGGAAATCACCTTCCCTTCTCCATTTTTACTGTGCAACCAAAGTTTCTCTTAAATAAAAAACAAAACCCTATTTTAAGAAAAAAAGTAAAAGTATAGAATATGCTATGTTGTGCAAACACTAAGCAAAAGAAAGTCAAGGTGGCTGTATTAAGATCAGCGTTGGGGTAAGAAGCATTATTAGAAATAAAGAGGGCCTTTTTCTAATAAGAATAGTGCCAACAAGCAGATAAAATAGTCCCAAAATTCTATACCTAACAACATAGTTTAAAAATATATATAAGAATAATTTAAAAATTGAAAAAGATATAGACCAATCCATGATCATAGTGGGAGATTTTAAGACCTTTCTCTCAGTAACTGACAAAACAAGTAAATAATAAAGCAGCAAGAAAAGAGAAGGCTTGGATGACACAGGTAAAATTAAATTTGTGTTTTATTGCATATCCCAGGAATGATAAATAAATAAATCTGAACATACTGATATTGAATCTGCATGTAAAATGTGTCAATGATGCATTTGAACGAGCATCCACCTCACATTAACATTAACATCAAGTTTTACAGAATTAAGGATAAAAGGGATTTTTAAATTACATACTCATTTTGATCCTCAACATTTTTTCTTTAGGAGCAGAATGCCTGGGGAAGGGGAGAGATTTATTGGGCAACTATTAGATGCCATTATATGTGGGAAAGTTGACTTTGAGAGGAAAGCTGTCTTTCCTGAGGACACATGGCTAATACGTGTGTAGGCAGATATGACAGATTCTAAAGCCTCCTTGCCCTCTCCTGAACCAGGCATGATCATGACTGTCATCATTGAGCTCTGCAGCAGATACAGTGTCAGGGGCTTCACATTCATTGTCAATCTAGTCCTCACAACAGTTCCATGTGGGATGGAGTCTAGTTATCACATGGTGGGGCCAAGGGCCAGGGCTATTACTGATTGCTCAAATCAGACAGCAATCAGTATAGGGTCTGAATTTTAACCCATGTCTCAATGATGCTATGACCCACACTCAGAAGCATGCCCTTATCTTGCCATCCCTACAGATCTAGGACTCCAGAGCAACATGATTTATTCCCCAGAAGTACAGTGTCCAGTGGAAAGGGGACTGGTATATGGGACAGATTCCAGCTAGGACTGGGGAGTCAGGACTAGAACCTCAAGGGTTCAGCATTTCATATCTGATGTCCACCCCCAACTTTGAGGCTCTGAGAATCTTCCTACAAGTCCTTCTCTGCAGTGAAGCACTATTTCTGGGGTCATCAATTCTTAGCTCACTTTGCAATAAATAGTCCATTCTCATCTCTGCCTGTCCTCCTTGGTGGAGCTGCTGTGGGGCTCCCTGTCACCTCATGCAGGTGACTTCCTTCTATCATAATACAAAGTCCCTTCAGGATCCCACAGTTCTGTGCCCTTCCTGCAGGTATGAACAGGCTGAGAGTAGGTCTCAGAGTGGCCAGTGAGGGAAGAACTTGATGGCAAAACTATCATAGTGATGGTCAGCCAGACAGGCTGGTGGGCTCAGATAGGATTCCAGAGGAACACAGATCTTGGGACATGGAGGTGCAAAAGATCAACTCAGCACCCAGAGCAGATGGGCAGGAAACCCTGTGTGAGTTTGAGGTTCCCACTACTCTGCCCATCCTTGGCATCTCCCCCTGCCCTCCAGGGTGCTATCTATTGTGTCAAGAATGTCCTCTGCTCATAGCACTTGTGCATTGACTCCCTAACATGCTGGGTGCCCCCATGAAACTCACTGCCTTTTCCTTCTTCCTTGTTTATTCAATGGAATGGGTGATGAATCTGCCTAGCCAGACCTTCTGGCCACATCTGACATAATGTGCTCACCGGAATGGCTATCATCTCCCCACTTAGAATCATGGACTAACAGTGAGCACCATGAACTGCAGTTGCTGCCTTGCTGAGTGACTCCAGGAAGGCCAATGTCCTGTGAGCTCCAGTGTAATAAGGTGACATCTAGAAGAAGGACCTTCTAGTCTTAAGATTAGATGGCTGTATTAATCTTTTTTTTCTCTCTCTAACAAAATACCTAAGGCTGAGTACTATATAAAAAAGATATTACTTAACACACAGTTCTTGAGACACAAGAGCAGGGTATCAGTTTCTCATCTGTTCTAGTGAGACCCCCTAGCAGATGGCCATTGGGGCAGGAGTGCACACATCAGGAAGAGATCATGCAATGAGACAAGAAACTGGAGAGATTCTGGGGCCAGGTTCACTGTTTTATAACAATTCCACCATGAGAACTAACTCACTCAGAGAAACCTCCATATTCCCTTCTTGGGGCACATCCCAATGACCTAACTACTTTTCACTAGGCCCCACCTCTTAAAGGTTCTATCACCTCTTAATCCCACCACACTGGGGACCCACACTTTTGGGGGAACAAACAATATTCACAACCATAGCAGTGACCAATAAAATATTACCATGAAAACATACTTGATATGTCATGGTAATATAGACTTCATCCCCAAGGATCTACTGAAACTTACCATTCATTTACCTATTGTTATAGCTTGTTTCAACTCTTATTTATATTTTTTATTAAATTATTTATTTATTCTAATTTGTTATACATGGTGGCAGAATGCAATTCATTTTTATATATTACCACAATATATAAGGAGTAGCAATGTATCAAACGTAACAACAAATTATTATTTAGTTTGCCTCTGACATAAATACCTATGTTTATTTTGCCAAAGAAAAGGAATATTTTCCTACCTAAATAACTACTAGCAATTATAAATTTTTCAAAAAAAATTGCTGAACTTATTATCAATAAAACACTATTAACTTAAAAAAAAATACTTTTTAAGCCTCTGCCAGCTCCCAGCCAGAGCTCCCTCCATACAGCACAGGCTATGAGCAGAACACCTAGGGCCATGTGGATTTAAGTTACTGAATGGCACACTCAGGGGCCAGGGTGCAGCCAGGTACTCATTCAGAGTCATCTTCATTTAGCAACTCTATGTCAAATCAGTCCATACCCAAACCCTCTCCTTGAGCTCAGCTTGGTCTCCCATACAGCTGTTCCTCAGCTCTGTCCAATCCTCCTTCTCTCCAACTTAGGAGAGCATTGCATCTGGGGGATCCCTTCCATTTTTAGCAGCTCAACATCTCTGTTGTCTTGCTGACCAAGACGTTCTTCCTGCTGAGTGTTATGTAGGTGTGGAAATCCACCAGTTACTGCTGGTTCATTAAATTCTAGTTCTACCACCGCAACATGGCATGCAAAAGTTTTCCAAACATGCATAACCCCCTATGGAACTTCTTACAAGATTCATTTTCTGGACATATTACCAAACCCACCAAAGCCTCCTGTGTCCCCTTTTCAGTCCTGGACATCACTACCTAGGCAATATTCTGCCTCTCACCTGGCAGCTATAGAGGAAACCTGGTGTAGTATAGACTTGGCAGCCAGCATCTTCAGTGCACTAGAAAACTTAACAGTCAAGTCCTGTGGCACTCTATGAGAGAGGCAGATGAAGCTCCTCTTTAAAGGTCAGTAAGCAAGGACTCAGCCACTAACTTGGTCAGCAGTGGGTGTGCTCTTGAGTTCTGATCTTTCCACCAATTCTAGCCCACTACATAAGATTGAGCAGGATCATATAAAACTTCTCTGTATCATCCCAATTTAATATATATGCTGAGTAAATGACATTGCTCAAGTGCTTAATTCCTAGAAGATGCTTTACAGAGTATTAAAGATAAAGTACTCGGTATTGAAGTATTAATTTTCAAATAATAGCAGGCTGTTGGCCCCAGTACGTGTGGGTGCTACCTCCATGGATATAACCAACCACAAATGGAAAATATTGAAAAAAAATTGTGTCTGTACTGATGTGTAAACTTTTGCTTGCCATTATTTGCTAAACAATACAGTATAACAATAATTTCTATAGCATTTACATTGTATTATAACTAATGGGGATATATTTTAAAATATCCTGGAGTGTGTACAAAGATTATATAAAATGCAATGCCACACTGTATAAGACTTGAGCATCTATGGATTTGAGTATCTTCAAGGGGTCCTGAAACCAATCTAACAAGAACATCCAGAAACAACTGTTAGAGAGACAGAGAGTGCACCTGAGGGAGAGTGCCAGGTTTCAGTTCTCACAACTAAAAGGCTCAGGGGTTACTCCAGTTGAACTGGGCTAACTGGGCTACACAAAATAACCACACAAGAGACACAAATACCTTTTTCTTTGGGGTCGCTGTGACAGCTCCTCTGACCTTAAGGGTCTGCAGAGAGAGAGAGAGAGAGAGAGAGAGAGAGAGAGAGAGAGAGAGAGAGCACTGCTGACCCCTTTGTTGAGGAGAAGTTATTTAAATGAGGTAAGGGATCAGGTTTCGGGGGGCTGAGTCTATCTTCATTATGTCCACTGTCAGCAGGTTGACTGACACCTGGGTAGGCCACACCCAAGGGCACAGGAAGAGAAGGGGACACACACAAGGCACTTGCATGGAAGATTCTATCCTAAACAGGGCAAGGGGTTATATTACAAAGGAACAGGTGAGCATAGCTTCACCCATGGGGCTGTAGCAAGACACACCCATGCACAAGACACTGACCCAAGAAGGGTGGGGAAAGCTCTGCCACATTTCTGCATCTGAGCGCCTCAGCACCCAGCCGGGGAGTGTGACTCAGTTACGTGTAAGGTTGGTCTTCCACAGAAGAGAGTAAGGATTATTGTGGACGTGGTGATGAGGTACAAGTACAGGTGAGAGAGGGAGAGCTGACTTGTAGCACAGTAACAAGAAAGGTGAGGGCTGGTTGAGTGCCAAGAAGGAACAGCACTGGTCTGAGTGAGTGGAAGATGGAAGCCATTTACTTTGAACAGAAACCTGGGAAGAGAAACAGTGTGGCAATTTTCTGTTTAATGTGGGCCAATGCTCTCTGCACCTCTAAGCCATTTTGGCAGAGCTCACAAGAAGACTTCAGGTCCCCAACAAAGATTCAGGGGCCATCAGACTATTAGAGAAGATTGTCCCATGCAATGAGCACATATAGAAAGAGGAAACGAAGCTGAACTTATCCTAGACTTTCACATGGCCTGGGCTGGCCCTGTGCTGAGCAGAAGCAGGGACATGGAATCAGGGTCCCACAAGAGACATATATGCAGCCAAGGTTACACTCAGATGCTCAGCTCTGCCCAGTGCCTTCTAAGCAGAGGGGTTCTCCCCACTACAGAGAAAAAACCATGGGCTGGACCACAAAATCGAAGCAGCTGCCCCTCTCAGAGGGATAGAAGGATTTATTACCCCGTGCAACAAGATTGACTAGAGCTTTGGATACCCAGAATGGGTACAAGCTGGGACCTCATGTCCTCCCTGAGCCATTTGCCACACAGTGTCTCTGGACACTGCCTAGATATACTCAGTATGATAAAGTTCTAGACCGACAAGCCTGGGCTCAGTATTATATGCTTCAGGAGAATGTTCTAGAAGCTCAGCAACTACAGTCTAGGATGAACAGACAGTGCATGGAACCATTAGCTCCAGGGAAGATGGCCATATGGAAAGGACAATTTGCCCCAATACTGCTGCTGGGAGAGACAGCCTAGCCATTTGTGACTAGGCTGAGTGCTGGGACCCATTCCCACTGGAGAGATCAGCCTCAATCCTCTACCCAGCCTCCCCAACTTTCTCAGGAAATAACTTTTCAGATGGCCAAGGAGTCATTTTCCAAAATGCATGGAACACCAGGTAGCATGGATGGACCGACCTGCTGAGCTTCGGAGAGAGCAGCTCCTCCTCCCGCTACAAGAGCAAAGTCATTTGGTTTAAAATCCTCATAAAAGCAGCAATGCTCATTTCCTATATTAGGTTGTATTTCCTAATTACTGTCCCAAAGGAAAACCCAGGGAGAAGCCAGGCCCATGGTCTTCGTTTGCACATTTAAATAAAGTGTGATTAAAAAGCACACCCTGTACATTTCCTGAAACACTCACCTTTCTGTGGACGGTTCTCAGGAACACAAAATGGAAATGCTTGAAAAACTTATTACTTCAGTTTGAAAGTAATTGCCACTTATTTTGTTTATAAGGCAAACTCTACTAGTGACATCAGATAAGACTTAACTGCATCCTGTTTTGATGCTAACTAATATTTGCCCTAATACTAAGCATAAATAAGTAGGAATTTCTCCTGAGACACCACAGATATTACATCTTTAATGGGACCTAATAGTCAGAGGCAAGCCAATTGCCCTGCTGTGGGATTATAATTATGTGCGCTCTTTTCCCCCCTTTTAAATTTCATGAACAGAGAGGAGCACTTGAAGCCATTAAGCTTTCTCTAGAAACGTGGGGTAAAAATAAAACTATTCATGTGCAAGCTCCACCGTCATCCATTCCGGAAGGTGACGGCATTCTGAACGCTCCCTCAAATGCACTGCCTTCTCTAAAGCTCCTGGGTAAGAGGCTGAGGCCACAGGCAGGAGGCTGGGCAGCTGGAAGGAGCCACGCCCCCACCAAAGCGGAAGTCCAGTCTTAGGTAGCCCTGCTACCAGAGGCGTGTTGAGCAGCCTCAGGTCTTTGAGTTTGACCCACTGGCTTGTGGGAAAAGTAAAGATAGGATTGAATCCGGAGTAAGTTTATATCAGGTTTGTGTCAAGAGAGCCTTAGACTGCAGGAGCCTGTCAGGAACTCATGAGAAGCCACCTTCCTAGGACTGGCCCCACCCCAGTGAGAGCTACCAGCCCAGAATGAGCCTTCTCTAACAGCAGCTCTCCTCTCAAAGGACCTGTTGAACGCACAAGTCTTTCTAGACACCTTTTTTTGGTTTGTTTGTTTTTATTTTTTGCTGTTTATGCTGCTAAATAGGGCCTTGCCCTTTTTTAGAATGTTTAGAATTTTCTAACACAGAAAAATACAAAGGAAAGAAAAACTCATTGACCCATAGTTCAGACCCTAGAACTATCTGTGACTTTTTTGGCATATTTCTTCTTCATCTGTTTTTGTGCTCACATACTTTTTAAAAATAATTGCACAAGTAGTATGTTAATTAATTATCCTCACTTTACCCATTTTTACTCTCTTATGACTTTTGTGTTGCCTCCAACACATTTTTATAGTTACATACCAGTCAGCTCTCTATAGCCACGCATTCCACCTATGGATTCAAACAACTGTGGATTGAAAACATTTGAAACTAGGTGCAGAGGCACACACACCTGTAATCCCAGCTACTAGGGAGACTGAGGCAGGAGGATTGCAAGTACAAGGGCAGCCTCAGTAACCTAGCGAGACTCTGTATGAAAATAAAATCTGGAAAAAAACTAGGGATGTATCTCAGTGGTAAAGTGTCCTTGGGTTCAATCCCCCATACTGGAATTTTTTTTTTTTATTCTTACCAAACATATACAGACTTTCTTGTCATTATTCCTACATAGTTCAGCATAACAACAATTTATATAGCATCTACATTGCATTAGATATTATTAATCATCTAGAGATGATATAAAGTCTACAGGAGGGTTGCAGAGGCTGTATGCAAACACTACACCATAGAAGGAACTTGAATATTCCATAGTTCTGAATCCCCTGCAGATACTGAAACTGTATAATAGGTACATATATATTCATAAAAAAATAAATAATATCATTAGTAAATTTTTCTGTTTTCATGACTGGCATGCAAATGGGTTTTTTGTACCTTGATTTTTTCACTCAACATTAGGGTTTGGAGACTTACACACATTGACCCAGTGAGCCTCGAATCTGTGCTTCTTGCCTGCTGTATGATCTGCTTATGTTCCCAGTGAGTAAATTGAATTTATCCCTGCACACACACTGATGCTTCCTACAAGGTGTTACTGTTCATTATCACAAACATTGCTACCAAGAATGTCCCAGCCATCTCTCCTGGTTTTTACCCTTAAACTAACACATCAAATCGTTTTTGTCTTTAAGGCCATGAAAGCCACAACCCTGAGAAAAGTAATTGTCCCACCGGAGCTGATACCTAAAGTGAAATTGTTGAGTGATGGGATATGTGCCTTTTAAATCCCTTCTCTTCTATAAAGGGATTTAACTGGCCACACACATTCCCAAAATAAACCCCACAGAGTTTGGAAACTTCCACTGTGCTCTCAGGGGGAATTAGTCAAGGAGATATCTGAGAAAAGAGATTAAAAACCTTTCGTGTGGATAATGTCATCTGGCCCCCACTTACTAGTGGTATGGGTATGAAATTTCACTGCTATGTATTTACATTTTTAATTATAAGTACATTGTAACCTTACACAGTGTGGAAATAGATGAAATGCCATTCCTATGGATTTAGAAAATCATGGTTTCATCATGTCCAGGCAATTAATCTTTTTGAAAAAATCAATTCACTTTTAATTGACACAGAAATTGTACATATTCATGTACAGTGTAGCATTTGAAGACACATATACAATGCAATGATCAGATCAAGGTAACTAGCATATATGTCACCTCAGACATATATCATTTATTTGTGTTAGGATGTTTAAAATCCTCTCTACCAACTATTTTGAAATATTTAGCTAATTGTTGTTGGCCATGGTTTTCCTACTAAGGCAATATGTCATGACAAAAATAATCAATGGCTGCAAATCTGTATGGTGAAAAATTGATAGGAATTTTCATGATAACAGGAGCTGACATCTCCTGAGCCCACTGATCAGCCATTACTTAGAGTGGGGCCGGCAGATACCATGCTTCTTATGATATCATTCAATAAGAACAAAACACCATCTACCTAGAAAGAGTTTTTTCCGAAACAAAATAAAGTTGACCCTAACCTTGAGCAAGTGCTAAGTCCAATTCCCCATTAAAGGAAGTCTGCAGGCTACTAAAACTTGTTAAGCAACATCATTTAGATAAAATCAGATAAATCCAGAATATGGAAAATTCTACAAAACAATTTAGTTCTTTCACACATAAATAGCTTGAAAAGGGGGTGTTAGTATAGTCTATTTAAATAGCTTTAAGACTTATTACCCAGCAAAAAAGTGCAAAATTATTTAGATTCTAATTAGAACAAATGAACAGTAAGTAAAATCAGGGAAAACTGAACATAAAGGATTGACATGTTAAGAAATTATAGTTAGTAGCCAACACTGTGATTGTGATTAAATCCAAATTTCCTAACTTACTTTCAAAAGAAGAAAAAAGAGCACAAGAACAAAAATTCATACCATCTGCAATTAAAAGTCTGACACTGTCCAAATTTCAAATGATATGGTGAAGCAAATAAATACAATTTGAGAATGGAAGCTAAATTTATTATGATCATAGAAAAACAGTTACAAATAGGGAAAGTAAGAAGTATAAATGAGCCTATGGTGTTGGATTAAAAATGAGAGATACCTGTATAAATTTATGGATATATTTTTCTATATATAAATGATAACTAAGTAGATGCATAGACATGCATATTTATGGGTACAAAGACATATTAGCATGAAACAATGATACCTTACCAGCAAGAAGCACAATTAGCACCCAGATTTAATATCTAAATACCCTCTCTACTCAGAGAAGCCATTAATGCTTGGTAAAAATAGCTGGTTCCAGGGCTGAAGTATGGAATTTACAAGATGATACTGGAACATTTTTTGCTAGAAAGTGCTCAAAAATCTATGGAGACATGTCTACAGGACAGTCAATTCAGCCTAAAGGGCTCTCAGTGACCAAATCTGGGACAATTAAAACATCAAAATAAATAATTGAAGTAATAGATAATAACCTATTGAATCCATCCTGATGTCAATAAATCATTCATAAGAAAGGAAAAACCCTTCCGTACAATAGAAAGACAACTAACAAAAATAGGAGAAAATTTGAAATCAGAAAAATCACCACTTAACAATAACCATGACAACTTCGTTCAGAAAGGAATCATCAATTGATGCTTAAAACAAGTGGGGAAAAGTTTGAGGACTAACAAGATATTTAAAGACTCAGGAAAAAATAGTACTTTATGGTTGCTTAACTGAGTAAGGCTAACATCACTGGTAATGGTACAAATTCAAACATGTGCCTCCTGATACAATGCACTGAAAAGAACACACTATCACTTCTGCAATATTCATAGCAAATACTTTATCCTAAAGCTAATTGTGATGAAAGCTAATTGTGATCCGAAATCACAAACTGAGGAACATTCTCTGAAGTAATTGTCCTATGCTATTCAAAAATGTCAATGTCATGGAAGACAAAGGAGGACTGAGGAATGCATTATTCCTAACTAGAAGTAGCTAAAGAGGCATAGCCACTGAACACAATATAGGATTTAGAATTTTTAACTATAAAAATACTATCAGGTAAAGTCTGTAAATGAAATAATAGTATTATAATACAGGCCAGCCACAGAATTTGTAGAGCCCAGGGCAAAATGAAAATGTCAGCCCCTTGTTCAAAATTATTAAGAGTTTCAAGATGTTAACTGCAGAGTTTTAAGCCAAGCAAAGAGTGCTTATGAGTGTGAGGTCATGTGCAATTGAGCAGGTCACATGCCTATGACTGTATATAAGGTTAATATCCTAGTTGTAACCATTAGATTCTAGCTATGCAAGAGAATATCTGGGAATTATATACATTGTCATGTTTTGGGGTAAAGGAAAGCATGTCTACAATTTTTCAAATGGTGTAATAATCAATTTTAATTGCTGTGATCAAAATACCTGACAACAACAACTTAGAAGAGAAAATATGTATTTTGTCTCATGGTTTCAAAGAATTCAGCTCCTAGCAAACTCCAAGGCAGAAACATCATGGGAAAAGTGCCTGATGGAGTAATGCTGCTCAGCTCATGGAAGCTGGAAAACATAGAGGGACCAGGAGAAAGATGAGCCCTTCCAGAGACCCACCTCATGGCAGTCCATTCAGTTATCAATGGATTAATCCATCCATGGACCTTTGATGAGGTCAGAGCCCATATGACCCAAACATTGCCTACAAGCCCCTCTTCTGAATGTTGCTGCCCTGGGGACAATGCTTTCAATACATGAGCTTTTGGGGGGATATTTCAGATCTAAACCATAATAGATGGTTCAGAAAAAAAAATAACACATGGAGGGGCAGTAAATACAGCACATAAGATATCATATTAATACTTGAAGATTCTAGAAAAAGAGTATTCAGGAATTCTCTTCACTATTCTAATTTTTTTTTCTTTTTTAATTGGTACCAGGGATTGAACACACCCAGAGTGCTTAACCACTAAGCCACATCCCCTTCCCTTTATTTATTTATTTTTATTTTTATTTTGAGATAGGGTCTTGCTAAATTGCTGAGGCTGGCTTTGAACTCTCAATCACTGTCCTCCTGCCTCAGCCTCCTGAGCCACTGTGATGACAGGTGTGGCCACTCTCTAGCTTTTCTGTAAGTCTGAAATTTTATAAGAAGTTTTCAAAATTACACATGAGAAAAATTATTCATTTTGTGACTACTGAATGTTGTTTAGGCTTTTTTTAGAAAGAAATCTATTAGATGCTTTTAAATATATATGAAGCAGATATTGCAAAAAGTAATTATGCAATCTGAAGGGTGGGTTTATTAAAGTTTGTTACCTTGTTTGCCCCATGTGTATTTGAATTTTTTCAGAATAAAAAGTTTTTTCAAGTCATTGTTAATTCCATCTGCCTGTCACCAACATTTTTGTGGACTCCCTTCAAGTCTTGATGCATATATTTTATGTTATACACACCATTTAAATCCTGCCCATTTTGCTTTTTATGTTGCCAGAGTCTTCAAAATTGTCTCTTCAGCGGCTGAATATTAGTTCATTTGCCATAAAATATGCTAAGGCATCCTCTCATTGTTGAAGTTATTGCTTGCTTATCTAGTCACTCAAGTGTATAGCTCTTTCCCCATTTGTAATCTTTTGTCAGGAAAGATTTCCAGGTGTGGTATTTCTGGATCACAGACATGATCCTGTTCATGAATCTTGAAATATTTTGCCAAATTGCTTTCCAGAAAGTAGTAACGATTTACACCATCTGAGACTAAACTTTGGGAGTTAGCATTAATTTTTTAACTGGTTGTATTGCATCCATCTCTCTGATTCCCCTTTTGTGAGTTATTCTGTCTCTACACCTCTGTTGGGGGGTTAATGCTTTTCAAAAACCTGCATGAGGTCTTTGAGAAATAAAGATATTACATCTCACATCATGTTTTCCTCCAATGTTTTCCTGAAAAAAAAAACAATTTAAATGGAAAGAGAATGTACAGCGGCATTCTAATAACTAGATGATTGTTATGCACGCCACCGCTCACATTCTAAGAAGAGTTCCATGTCCTGGCGAGGCCATTGTTTATTCAGAAAACAAAGTAGTTGTGTTTATCTAGAACATAAAATATTATGAAAGACCTCTCTCTTGAGATAATTGCTAAAAAAAAAAAAAAAAAAAAATACAAGAAAGACTGAAGGCCTGGGCTATGTTTTCATGTGAAATAACTAGCTTTTAAAAATGGCTGATTTGGTCTTCATCCTGTTTTCTTTTCAATCTATTAGTAACAATAGACCATTACGGTAGCCAAATAAACCAGATCCACAGGAGAAAAAAGTGATGATGCTTTTTTTTACATTGTATTTTCAGGGTAGTTGTGTTTCTTCAGGGTGGTATGTTTCCAAATAACTCAACCTGGATCTGACAGAAAGAGCACCCAGATGGGATCTGACACCCACATTATCCCAATATGCATTAGTGTTGGTCAAGTAGGAAACTGATGGATAGGCCAGACTACAGACCACCACCCAATAGATGGCACTCCCCAGCCTGTCACTTAGGTCTCCTACTAGGCCATGCCTCTTCTTCCTTATTTCTTATCTCTTCAATACTTATTAGATAACTGTATTAATCAGCTTTTCATTACTGTGACAAAATACCTGAGAAAAATAATTTAAAAGGAAGAACAATTTATTTTTGCTCACTAATTCAGAGGTTTCAGTCCATGGCTCTGCCATTTCTGGGCCATTATCAGACAGAATTCATGGCATGGCTGCTCATTTCTTGTTGGCCAGCAAGCTGAGAGAGAGAGAGAGGAAGGGACTGGGGACAAAATAAACCTTTCAAAGACACACCCCTAGTGACCTACTTTCTCTTCCACCTCCTGAAGTTTCCACCACCTCCCAATAGCACCACCAGCTGGTGACCAAACCTTCAACCCATGAATCTTTGGGGGATATTACAGACCCACTGTGCACTAATATGTAACAAAGTTAGTGCCATTAGCTAGAGAAGAGCTTTCATCTGTCACTGTCTTCTAAGGATGTCTTGATGGGCAGACGGAGAGGCTCCTCATGACCAGCAATTCCTTGACCTTCTCCGGCTTCTCCACTAACAACAGGGCATTCCGGAGACAGTAGCAAACTTCTGCCACCTAGATCACAATGTTGATTCTGGCTAGAGTCAGCTAAAAACAGTGCTGAGAGTTTCCTGAGCACCAGGAACAGGACTGGGCACTACGTTTTGCTAGGACCCCTCATGCTGGTTTGCTCAGATACAGTATCTGTATTCACCCCTCAGCAGCTGTGAGAAACGCTCAGCACCTCCTCACACACACACCCTGGAAGCATTTGATGAGATGCATGGAGTCAGTGGTTCATGTCATACAAGACACAGAACATCGGGTGACAACTTTCTATTTGTCATGTCTCTTCTTCAGATCTCCTGTTTCCCCACCCCACGCCCCTCCCAGGGTTCAGCAATTGCAGCCACCTGTTTTTATGGCTTCAGCATGCTCATTCATTTGTATCTTGTCTGGGGCTGCTGTTGAGCTACAATGTAGAGATGAGTAGCCATGAGAGGAAAACTTAATGGCCCACAAAGCCTAAAATATTTATTATCTGGCCCTTTAAGATAATGTTGCCAACCTCAGCTCTAAATCTCCCCTAGCATTAGCTCCACTTCTAGATTTTCCTCCGGACCACTCAATTTGCCACCTCTCTCTTACTAAGGAGAGCGATTTACCATATTCCAATTTCTCCCTTTAGACATACACACCTAAATCAACCCTACATTCAAGCCTTGACCTTCTCCAGCTTCTCAAGCCTATGGAAGCCCTTAGGCAGAGCATGATAATTGCATTCAGCAACACAAGACTTTCCAGGGAGCATCCCCAGGCTTCAGGAGGCAGTGGTGAGGGGAAAATCAAAGAGAACACTTGAGTCAGATGCCACCTACATTACTGCATCTTATCTGTTTAGAGACTGGCTTGGACCTTCTGGAGAATTTGTGATGTCTAATGCAAGAGAATCTGAACCCAGACTCCCCTCAGCCTCTCTAACATTGGCAGAATGGTTGTGGCTGTCTTGAGGCATGGAAGGAGGTCTGGGGAGGCCAGGCTGGGATGCAGGAGAGGCAAAAACCTAAAACAAGTAGGGGAAAGGATAGAGGAGGGAGTTGGCTATGGGGATTCTGCAAATTCAAGGGATTCTAGCTCTACCTAGCTAACTGAGTGCAGGCTCTAGGTGAGATGATCTCTGAGGGAAATAGGTGAGAGGAGAAATACCCCTATTACTACCTGGAATCTTGAATTTTCTAGTCAAAATGAGCAGAATTTGACCACAGCCAAATACTCTCTCCCAGGTTTTATTATCAAAAAATAGGAAAAGATGCTTGGCATCATTGGCCATCACGGAAATGCAGGACCAAAACCACAACGCAGCAGCAAACTTCACACTCATGAGGGTGGCTAGAAACCATCAGAGAATAACAAGTGTTGGCAAGGATGTAGAAAAAATGGAATCCCCATGCACAGCTGGAAGGAAGGTAAATGGAGAAGTCACTTTGGAAAACAGAGTGGCAGTTCCTCAAATGATGAAACTTAGAATGACAATGTGACTCAGTAATTCCACTCCTAGTTTTACACCCAACAGAAATAAAAACATAAGTTACACAAGAAACTTGTACACAGGTGTTCAGAGTAGCATTGTTCATAGTAGCCCAAAAGTGGAAACAACCCAAATGACCATCAACTGAGGAATGAAGAAATAAAATCTGATCTGTCTATACAGTGGAATATTATTTTCCCATGAAAAGCAATGAAGTATTCCATACTATATGAACGAAACTTGGAGACATGCTAAGTAGAAGAAACCTGTCACAAAAGACCACATATTACATGATTCCATTCAGAGCAAAGTCCTGTGGGTATAGCTACTGCAATAGAAAGTAAGTTAGTAGTTTCTTAGGGTAGGAAACGTGGACAGGGATAGAAGGCAGCAGTTAAATATAAGGGTTTCATTCTGAGGATGGTGAAAATGATCTACAATTGTGATGATGGTTACACGTGTATATGCTAAAAACTACTAAACTGCACAGCTTAAATGGGTGTATTATAGTGAATTATCTCAATAAAGGTAGTTAAACAAGCAGATAAAACAGGCACACATATAGATGGGAGAGAGAGGTGGTATATATGTGACTGACAAAGTTGAAAGACAATAAGCCATCTGCAGTGGTTATCTGTAATGGAAACATAAATAGGGAAGGGGTCATGGTTTAGATGTGGTGTCTCCCAAAAGCTCACATGCGAGACAATGCAAGAAGGTTGAGAGGAGAAACGATTGGGTTACAAGAACCTTAACACAATCAGTGAATTAATCACCTGATGGGATTAATTGCAATTAACTGAAGGTAGGTTGGGTGTGGCTGGAGGAGGTGGGGCATTGGGGGTGTGGCTTTGGAGTATGTATTTGTGTCTGACAAGTCTCTCTCTCTCTCTCTCTCTCTCTCTCTCTCTCTCTCTCTCTCTCTCTCTCTCTCTCCTTTCTGATCATCATGTGAACTGCTTCCCTCCTCCACACTGCCGCCATGATGTCCTGCCCTGCCTTGAGCCCTGAGGCATGCATCCTGCTCTCTGTGGATTGAGGCCTCTGAAACTGTGAGACCCCAATAAACTTTTCATCATCTACAGTTGTTCTGCCCAAGTCCTTTAGTCACAGCAGCAAAAAAAAAAAAAAAAAATGCTGACTAAAACAGAAGACTTTTTTTCACTGTGACTGTAACTGGTTTTGTTTCCCTCCAGTTTGTGTCTGAGAACAAAATCTAGGGATGAGAAGTCTTAAGCATCCACATTCCAAAGACTTGCCAAGAGTGGTCAGCAGCTCCTTCCTCAGAGCTGATGAAATTTGCAGACTCATCCAATAACTAGTTCTGATGGTCAATTTTATATGTCAATTTGGCTGAGCCATGAAGATCCAGATATGTGGTCAAACATTCTTCTAGGAGGGGGCTATTTTGAGATGAGATTTACATTTAAGTTAGTGGACTTTGGGTTAAGCAAATTGTCCTCCATACTGTGGGTGGCCCTTATCCAATCAGTTGAAGCCCTGCATCCAACAAAATAATTGACCACCCTAAACAAGAAGGAATTCTGCCTGCAAATGACCTTTGGACTGGAAGTACATCTTCAGCTATTTCTGGGTCTCTAGCCTGCTAGCCCAACCTGCAGGTTTTTGATGTGTCAGATTTCATAATTGCATGAGACAATTCCTTAAAACCTCAGTTTCTCCTGTCTCTCTCCCTTCCTCCCTCCCTCCCTCCCTCCTTCTCCCTCCCTTTCTCCCCCCACCCCCTTCTCTATTTCTATTTCTATCTCTATCTCTGATCATGTGCTGTGTAGGACACTTCACTCAGTGATGGACCATATATGATGATTATTTCATAAAATTATATCACTTAATGACATCATAGCCATCTTAATTTGTGTAACTCTATGATATCCACACAATGATGAAATTGTTGCATGATTTCTCAGAATGTATCCCCATCATTAAAAGAAGCATGACTGTATAAAAACACCACACACACACACACACACACACACACACACACACACACACCACATGCCCTTTTGGTCCTGTTTCTCTAGACATGCTAACTAATACACTAACCCTCATGCCAGCCCACCTTCAGCTCCATGAATGTCTATATAA
Organism: Marmota flaviventris; assembly: GCF_047511675.1. Classification (NCBI taxonomy): domain Eukaryota; kingdom Metazoa; phylum Chordata; class Mammalia; order Rodentia; family Sciuridae; genus Marmota; species Marmota flaviventris. Next base: position 74,708,257 of record NC_092501.1, on the reverse strand, counting down.
GTAGACAACCAGGTCTGGAGAGGAGGAAGATGTGACTCATTGTCCTTGGGAGGAATCTTCACCCTCCCTAGGGGAAAGTTCCTTCCTCCATCTTCCAAGCCAAGTGATGGGAACTCCATGAGACTTAGGTGCTTACTAAACAGACTGGTCCCTTATTCCCTGATTGATTGGTCACCTACCTGGGCTTGTTCACCTCTTCTACACCTTGCTTGGGGAGAGAAAATAAAATAGAAAGATGTGATGGCCAAGAGTGAGGATGGTGGCCAAGGAGCCCATACACCTGTCATCTGAGCAGCAATACCCCATAAGGTGGCTGGGATGAGCTGGCTTGCCCATGCAGCACCCCAGAACACAGCTTACCACAAGATGGGGTACCGCAGTAAGAATTTGTTGGGGCAATGGAGGAAATCGTGGTATCAGGAGTTGAAGGAGAGAGGCGAGGAGGGTTGTGCCAGAATGGGTCCTTACCTCAGAGAGCTATAAAACAGGAGCCCCTGCAGAGCCCAGGTGGGACACCAGTCACAAATGCAACCACAATGACTCAGAGAAATAGCAGCAATGCTCAATAGAAGGCGGCAAGGACCTGTCACTTCTGGAAAGACTTGATCTTTTTCCTTAATCATCCTTCCTTGCCTCAATCCTAAAGGAGCTAAAAACAAAAGAAGGGATAGAGAAAAGGTAGTAGAGAGCACACATACCTTCATACCAAAACGTAATCTTACCATGTGGTGGGCTCATGTGGCCTCGAAGGAGCTGGGCAAGGGGGCCTCAGACCCAGGCTTCTACAGCCCAGCTTGTCAGATCGCAACTGGGGCTGCTGACGATGGGGGCAGCCATTGATCCAGTCTGGCCTTGAGGACATCCTGTGGCACCCAACTCTGAACTCTGGATCCACTATTTTACTTGGCCATGAAGTTTCTACAATATACATTTCTCAAAACGGTCCTAAGCTGTGCTTCTCACCAGCCCCTCAGTGTCTAGTGTCCTCTAACCAGAGCACACAAATATTTCAGAACCCTGTGCAGTTAGGCGGAACCATGTGATTAAGTTCTGGCCAAACGTGAAAGAGAAATGCTGCAGTCCGTGCGTCAGCCAGGACCCTGAAATCTCGTATGATCATCCACAGGCTTTTCTCCCTCTTTTTGCTTATTTTTGTGTTTTTTTAAGAGAGAGAGGAGAGAAAAAAATTTTTAATATTTAGTTATCGGTGGACACAACATCTTTGTTTGTATGTGGTGCTGAGGATCGGACCCGGGCCACACGCATGCCAGGCGAGCACGCTACCGCTTGAGCCACATCCCCAGCCCTCTTTTTGCTTATCTTTGGAAAGTAATATAGCACAGAACCCAAAACTAAGGGCAAGAAAGGACCACTGAGTGGAAGAGTGTGGGTCCCTGATGGCTTTCTGGGACTTCCTGGCCTTGCAACCTGCCTCTGGCTCCTCATTTGAGTTGCACCCTCTGCCTGGGGCACATTATTGCTCCCACTGCAGGGTGACCATAGTTATGAATTAAAGCCTGTCTCCTGTCCTGTCTATAGTCTCCCGAGATAAAATGTAGAAAGTGAGCTAGGAATTCCTAATATTTCAGGAGTTGAGAAATATTTTAAGCATCCTCACCTTGCCAACTTGTATCCCCAAGAGAGGGAAGATGAAGACTCTGATTTGACCAATCTGTCACCTCTCCTGTCTTCTCTTTCTGCAGACCACCAGGATGGAAAGGATGGGCTTTTTAGTTTTCCTGTGTGACAGGGACTATGATCATATTATATTGTGAGCTTCTTTTCCCTGTGACTTTTCCCAAACTTGATGTTCCTTCTGGCTGGGCCTGGCTAGTACCTATTAATGGGAGTTTCAAGAATGTAGAAGAAAAGAAGCTTTCTCTCTTACAAATCCTAGCTCTCCAAATTATTGTCCTGTTAGGGGCTCAAAAAGCAGTTGACTTGAAAGGCCAGAGCTGAGACAATTCCTTACATAGTTTTCAAACATCTATCTTCCACCTGAAACCTATTGCTTCCATGGGCACTGTGGCCAATCCTATATGTTGGCCCCTCAGCCAACTTCCTTCTCACTGGACTTCCTGTTTTGTCAAGACAGAGGCCAGAAACTACATTTCCCAGGTTCCTTTGCACATGATTTCACAATGTGACCTAAGGCCCACCAAGCTGGAAATATCTTCAAGACTTGGAAAAGAAGGGAACAGAGGACCTGGCCACACAACAAGACCCGATATCTTTCAGAAAGCTTGATGACAGAAGCAACAGGCTCTCCACAGCTGAAATGGATTCTGAGTGCCCCAGTGCCACGGGTGTCAAGAAGTAGATGGTGGCAATAATGGTATTTTGCTACAAAACTTCTATGTATGCTCGGGTAATGTTCCTGGCTGTGTGGCAGCCAAGTTCATTCCCTGGTTTCCTTGGAGATCCTGTAAGCCAACTAATATGGTTTTAAAATCTCTAGTAAATCTGCTAGTAAAAATTCTGTCCAACACAGGTGGGGAGCCCAGGGCATGAAGAGTTCCTGGAGATGAAAATACTTCACAAATATTATCCCCTTTAAACATGTTCTCTGAATACAAGCCAAGTGAATTTACAAGCATCTTGCTGAAATTGTGAGGAAGAGATATCAAAAGTTTCTAGAGGGGAAGGGATGGTAAATGGAAATTAATTATAAACTTCCTGCGATTATGAATTTATGATGTATAAGAGGCCAATGCTTTTGTCTTTATTTAGTATGCTGCTTTTGTTTTATTGTATTGAAGATTAAAAAAATATATATGTATAAGTGCTTTGTGGGTTCATTTATGACCTCAGTCCTCAACATTATTTTTCTCAAAAGCTTTTCAACAATGGGATTTCAAGGAAATCACCACTGGGGCTGGGAACAGATTCCAAGTCATACATGGTCAAAATGATGCAACCAGCAATTAATTAAGCCAGCCTGGTAATTGTAGCCATTATCTTGAGTAGCAATGAGGGAGGTGGATCCGAAAATGGTGAAGTTCTCTTCAGCCAGGGCATATTAGAACACTGTACACACCTCTATAAATATAATTTCTAAGCCACTGAAGTGTTATTTTTCCAATCAGAGTGCAAGCTCAGAGCTGGCCAGAACATCGCTCTTAGATAGCTTCAAGATTCCTACGCAGATTGTCCATTAAGAGCCCCAGGGAAGAGATCTGGGACCCATGCTTTTCTGTCTTAGCTCTGAGAAGAAGGACTACTTGGGTCCATAGCATGGATTCCCCAGACAGCAGGAAGAAAAAGGGGCTCACTCTCCACCACCAGCCTGCAGGCAAATCTCACAAGGGAGATGGAAAAGGATGACCTACTGCAATGGGAGGAGCTAATAGCCCGACTGGCTCCTCACAACCACAAGATCCAGAATCCACTCCCCAAATCAATGCTTAGTAAGTGAACCCACCTGAGTCACTGCATTTCACTGAGCCTGTTGGAGTAACAGGATGTGGTGCACATGAGGGCTCTGAACTCAGCATCTGGAAGTGGTGATGTTTGCTTGGTGGTGCAGAACTTAGGCCAGAGGCAGCCCAGCTGCAGGGTCTTCCTGAGCACCCTCGCTGACTCTGTCACTCAGATATACTCTAAGAAAAGGCATTTGGGTGTCTTGTAGCCAAGACATGAAAAATCCAATAGAGATAGTTCTTTACATCTCAACTACCAAGGGTTTGATGACCCACTCAGCAATCTGAGTGGTCACCTCACTCCCTTTCTCACAGTCCCTCAGTGATGTCTCATAGAGAATGAATTCCCTTCTTTTACTCTGGTTTGGGGGCCTCTGTGTGGGCTGCTCCAGTTGTCCTTACACAGCTCTTCTTGCCATTCATGTCCTCACTTAAGCCACAGTCGTCTTCCCTCAGCTCCTTAGGCATTCTGAAGCCTTGCCTTCCCCTGGCCATTTGCACATACTCTTCCTCCACCAATATTCACTTCTCTCACTCACTACCTACCTAATCAGTCTTGCTTCACTCTTTAGATCTCTGCTCCACGAAAGCGAAAATTTTACCGCTTTTGTGTTTGTTTTGTTTTGTTTTTATTATTGGTTGTTCAAAACATTACAAAGCTCTTGACATATCATATTTCATACATTTGATTCAAGTGGGTTATTAACTCCCATTTTTACCCCGTATACAGATTGCAGAATCACATCGGTTACTTTACCTCTTTTGTTCACTGCCAAATACTTCACTCCTAAAGCTGTTCTTTCTTGTTATGGTTTAAACAGGAGGTGTCCCCCAAAAGCTTATATGTGAGACATTGCAAGAAAGTTTAGAGGTGAACTCTTTGGGTTATGAGAGTCTTGACCTAATCAGTGCATTAATACTCTGAAAGGAATTAATTGGGTGGTAACTGTAGACAGGTAGGGTGTGGCTGGAGGAGGAAGGTCACTAGGGTATGCCTTTGGGGTATATGTTTGTCCTTGGTAAAAGGAAAAGTTTCTCTCTGCTTCCTGGTGTCAAGTCCAGAGCTGTTCTCCTCTGCCACACCTTTCCATCACAGTGTGTGGCCCCACCTCGGGCTCAGAGCAATAGAACCAGCATCCATAGACTGAGACCTCTGAAACCAGAAGCCCCAAATAAACTTTTCCTCTTCTAAAATTGTTCTTGTCAGGTCTTTTGGTCACAATGATGAAAAAGCTGACTAAAACCTTGCTTTAGGTAGACACTTAGCTAACAATTGTTAATTAAAGAAAGAAAACTCTAAAAAAAGCAGTGTTGATTCTAACCAGCATGACTTACTGACATAAGGGAAATTTCAGAGGTTCTAACCTTGTCCTTGTCTTTACTTTTCTACTCCCAGATTCCTGAGGTAAAGGCAGGAGATGTGTCAAGTCCCCGTGGGTTCCTTTGATCCAGAGCTTTTCTTTGTATCATGTCCATGGGCTTGCTCATGTCACCTTTGAAAGCAAAAATCTATCCATGACATGACAGTCATCAGAGGCTTGGAGCTTACCAGTATTGAGCCTTTATTTTATGCAGAGTTCTCTCCATTTAATACTTCTATTCTTCCCAAGGGCTTTGTTGATTTTTCTATCCCTAATTGATCATTGAGAACCAGAGCTTCAGGAGCATTAAGAAATTCGCTGAAGGTCACAATTCTTTTAGGTTGCACAACTAGGTTGTGACTCTTGCTCGCTCCTCCATGCTCCAGTAAGTCATCAATTCAGGATGTTCCTGGGAGTATCGTGAGCCATCAATGATAGAAATCCCTTGCAGGGGTGCCTCACTGAGAAATTGAACAGGTTGATAACAAGTTTGGAAGAAATGAATTCTGAGGCTAATTCGTGGGTCAAAGACAGAGCCGGTGATGACTGATGATGACCTACCTACATAAGGTATGACCCTGGCTCTGAGTCACCCATGCTGGGTAGCCTTGGCCAGGACCACTGTCCTCTCCTGACCCTAGCAACCTCATTTCCAGGTGGGAGAGCATGGTAACCGAAGTCCACTGACAGCTCCAGAGTGCAGGGAGAATTAACTAATAAGTGATTGGGAAGCACTCGGCAAATGTAAAGTGCTATATAAATGCTTAATAGTAACAACCACCCTGTCGGGCATCCAGGACTGCTTTTGAGCTCTGTGGTCCCTGTGTAATGATACTGAACCCTATAAAGTGCTTTACAAATAGTAAATAATTCATTCTCAGAGCACCCCAGGGAAGCGAGAAAGTATTCCTCTTACTTTAGAGGAGTTGAGATCCAATATTTGCTGGGGCTGCTCAGCCAGGAGTCCTTGCAAAGCCAAGTGTGGATCCCCGTGGCCCTCTGGGTCGGGCCAGGCTGGGCCCAGCTGCTGGAGCTAGAAGAGCCAGGCTCAGGGCTGGGAGCAAATCTGTGCTCCCTCGGGCTCTGGATAGGCATTTGGAGCTAAAGGCTGTGGCTTGGAAAAGTGAGAGGCATGAGAAGAGCATAAATATAGCCTGGAAATGGAGAATGCACATGGGCTTCTGGCTGGCCAGATACTCTGACTTCAAGGAGCCTGGATGCTCCTTTTTGTAAGCTCACCAAAGCTTTGGTGAGCTTACAAAAAGGTCTAGGGATTTCCTCCTCCTAAGGGACTGTCCTGAGTGTACCGAGCCTACAGAGAAGCTGCTCCTCAGTCAGGGCTCATAGCCCTGGGAGGCAAAGCTGAGGGACACAGAAGAGGTCCAACTCATGATATAGAAAGCCTGCTACACAGGGGTTAGGTCCTAGAGCTTGAGGCCCAGGATGAAGCTGGGTTAGAACATTGCCCATTTTAGAGGACCTGACAGAGGGACCCAGGTCTCTTCATCTCTATTCCAATACTGTGCCCTTCTCAGGACCCCAGAAGAGTCCAAAACTCTGCCTAGCTTTCTTCTCCTAAGAAAGGGAACCAAGAGTCCTGACCATTGACTTCATAAGAAGCAGCAAGACACCCACAGGCTGTAAGGATCAGACCTGATTGAAGATCTCTTCACCATTCATGATGCTGTTGATGCAAATGAGAAATCTCAGGAGAGAGAGGAGAATATTGAACGTCTCCAAAGTAGGGCCCTGAGCTAATTGAAGATATTAATAACTGATTCCCCCTACTGATTCACTGCATGACACGAGACCAGAAGGAACTTCTTAGCCTCATTCCCAAAGATAAAATGAGAATAACCCATGTTGTCACTTTGCCATCCATATGGAAGGCAGATGCCCTGACATACTAATGGGCTCATGAGTCATGGTGTCCCGGTGTCAGGTCAGTCCCTGGTCCCAGGATGGTGTTTGTGTCCCTCTATCCAGGCCCAGAAGCAGCATCTGGCACATCTAACAAGCAACAATTCCAAGACCACAGGCCCACCCACAGGCAGCTATCAACCTTCTAGAAGGTGGTATTTTCATTGTTGTTTTCCTTTAAAGTATTGGACTGGAAGGATGGCAGTGGACCTGTCACTTAAGCTCAAGTCTCACACACATTATTTCACTTATTTTCAGCACATGAGGAAGCTGAGTTCAGAGGATCTAGCAAGTGTCCCCAGGGTTGTTCAGCACACCAAGCCAGTTGTGTCGCCTGATCCTTGTTCCAAGTTTGGTGCTCCTTCTCCTCTGCCTTGCTGCCTGCATGGGCCGGTGAGGCAATGGCAGAGCAAATAGACAGGAGGTGTGGACAGAGGGAGAGTGGAGCTGCCTAGCCTGGAAACACAAAGACACAGGGCCCTCTTCTGCCAGGAACCAGAGAGGAAACAAGAAAGAGCAGAGTCATCAGATTCCTTATATACTGAATGAAATTCAAGGTAAACAACTGTTTAACCTGTCCAAGGGAGTTGTCTTTATTGTCTACAAGTTTATTGAATGTTCTGTGTGTGCCAGGGACAGACCTGGGCGCCAAGGAAGAAATGGGGAACATTCAGGCTGGCTCTGCTCCCAGGATGCATGAGGAAAAACAGAGGCGAAAGGACAATAAGGAACTAAAACAGAAATTATAAAAAATAGTCATGAGGTATCCTGAAAAACTCCTGTGTGAATATTCAGGAATATTCAGAGGTAAAGTGATTGGACTGTGAAAACTGTAACCTAATCAGTCCATCCTAGTCTGAATGGGCAGATGGTGGTAAGTGCAGGCACGCGGGGTGTGGCTGGAAGAGCTGGGTCAATGGGCATGTGCCCTGGGAGGGTGCATCTTCCTGTGCATGGCCCTTCTCCCATCTCTGCCTGCTTCTCAGTAGCTATGAGGTGAGTGGCTTTCTCCTCCACAATCACAACTCCACCATGATGCTCCACCTCACCTGGGGCCCAGAGTGATGGAACAGCTGAACTCTGAAATCATGGGCCAAGATAAACTTCCTCCTCTAAGTGGTTCTTGTCGGATATTTTGGTCACAGCCATGAAAAGCCAACACAGGTGGTGAGCCATTTTGGAGGATAACACTGAAACTGACAAAAGAAATGAAACCTTTCCCAGGAAATATGTAATACTTGTAAATCTTCATGATCAGAAGAACATAGCATGAGACAAAATAAAGCCCACAAAGGAATATGAAAATAAAGGGGTAAAAAGGAAAACCGTTATCACTCTAAGTTCGGTCATACATCTTTTAACCAGTGAAAACCCAAGTGGTTAAAAAATAAGGGACCTAGAAATTATGAGAATTATAATTAATAAGATTGAATCAATAGGTAGAATTTAGGCTCTGTCCTATGGATAATACTATTTATCAAGCATCCAGTGAATTTATAAAAGAAGACAAAAACCCTAAAAAAAAGAAATTATACATGCTATCATCTAAAACAAAGTAAAGAAAGGTATAGTATGAGTAGCAGATAATTCAATTTAAACAAACAAGTGAAAATTTTTAAAAAGTTGGTGGGGTGGACTCTTAACCCTGAAATCATAGAAGTCAGATGTGTAATTACAGATTTGGGGGGAAAAGAAAGAAAGAAAAACCAAAACACTGAATTTCAAAGAATATAGATTGCAGCACAAAGCAGAAGCAGAAACCAGCTTATGATATGAAGCTTTCATTGTGTATTTTTTTTAAATGAAAGTTAATCAAGAGCAAGAGAAGTCAGTAGGAAAAAACAAATAAGCCAAATGCCCAAGTAGAACAAATAGGCAGAACCAACACAGATAAAAGCAGAAATTAATACCACAAGCAAAACAGAAAAGCAAAATAGGCCACATGCAAAGTGGAAGGAATTGATAGATTCTCCTCCACCAGGCTGTTTGCATGTGAGGATCAGGTTGGATAAAAATCACAGCAAAATAGGGAAATTGCTGGTAAAGCAGATGAAGAAAAGTGAGAGGTTCGAAAACAAATACAATCAGCTACGTGAAATGAGACATAACAAAGCTAAGGCTGGTACACAAATCAACATTAAACCCCACATAGAAATTTTCTCCAAAAAGTACAAACATGAGGATAACAATGATCACTTTGCTATGACAAAAGCAAATGATTAAAATTGACTTTAAAAAATAAGGAAGTCTGGGCAACAACAAGATTTATGTTTATTTTTTTGATTTTTTAAAAATGATTTTTCAAGGATGTACCATGACCAAACAGCCATGCCTACATCTTCCTTTTCACATTTGCAAGGAATAATTCATGCCAGGGTCAAATTAAATTTTCTGCAGGATTAAAAATGTAATAATCCATCCTATTCATTTTCTGAAATGATCAGAAACCTGATATCAAAACAAGCAAGACAGCACCAAGTAGCAAATATGGACCAATTTCAACATCTTGTATGCAAGAACCAAGACTATTACAAACTCCTGCCTTCTCTGCTTGGTTTAATCTTTGCTATCACCACTTTGAAATTCTTAATAATTTTTTAACAAGGGGTCCCGCACTTTCATTTTGCCCTGGGTCCTACAAGTTATGTAGCTAGTTTTGGTAAAAAGCCTAGCAAATCAAACATAGATAGTATAAGATAATCTGTACCTTGATAAAGATGATTTAATTTTAGGAATGCAAGGAAGAAGACAGGCATGTTGACCTGATACCTGTAGGTTGAGGCAGGAGGATTGCAATTTTGAGGCCAAGCAACTCAAGGAGACCCTAAGCAACTTAGCAAGACCCTGTCTCAAAATAAAAAAAAATAAAGGGGGCTGGGGATGTGGCTCAGTGGTAAAGTGCCCTGGGTTCAATACCAGTGCAAAAGAAAAAAAGAAAAGAAAAGAAATACAAGGAAGATTAAATTAAATTATTAGACCTAGTAATATACCTATAAGATGGATTATAAAATGATGATCTGAACAGATGCTGAAAAGACATCCAATTAAACTAAAACACAAAGTTGACTTTATTTTTAAATTTTAAAAACCCAATTAGGTGTTCTGGAATAGGTAAACGACAACTTTAAGCCAAAATAAATACTTAATTCATGAGTACACTATACTTCATTACCTTTGAAATTAAACATATTAAAAAGAAACTCACCCCAGATGCAGGGGCACATACTTGTAGTCCCAGCCACTGTGGAGGTTGGGACATGAGGGTGCCCTCTGTCCATGAGTTCAAGACCAGCCTAGGCAACATTGTGAGACCGCTCCTCGATAAATAAATAAATGAAAGTGAAACTAAAAAGAAGCTCACCACCACTACAGTTAGTGAATACTGATTGGGTTGTTCAGGTTGGTACAATAAGTTGTGGGAACCAGAACAGGAATGATTCCAGGAAAGGAGATACAGCATTATGTTATTTACAGACAATACAATTATAAGCTAAGAAGACTCAAGAGGGTTAACCAAAAAACTATTTAAATCAAAAAAATTGTTGAGTGCAAGAGAAATAAACGTAAATCAAGAATACAACTAAACTCTTGCAATAATTATTTTAAAAAGGCATAATAACAAACTGACTTCTTCATAATAGATTGTTAAAGCATAAATAACCAGGAATAACTATTCCAATATGTGTGCGTAATCGACAGGAAGACCTGACAAAAGGGTATGGAATCTATAAAGCAATACTTTGATAAATGGAGAAAAAATATTGAAAGTATATTGCAAAGATGCCATAGGGTGTCATAAATACGTACAAATAAATGAATGTAGATTCACGGCTCTCCAGTTAAATCATTAATGAGACCCTTATCAAATGCCAGTGAGATGTTTTCATGAAACAAATATTTGTAAAATAATTCTAAACTTTAAAAACCAAGCAAGTGAGAAAGGTTGGAAGCATTTCCTTAAAGCAGGGCGAGTTGACCTGACAAATTTTAAAGCATATTCTAAAGTTCCAACAATTAAGTGTTTTATTGGCAGAAGAATTTGCAAACAGATCAATGGAACTGGCTAAACAGGCACAGAAAGAAATCTCAAAAATATATAAGAACTAAGAAGATGATAAAGAGAACATCACACCCAAGGGGAAAGGAATACATTAGTCATCAAATAATATTTTTATTTATGAGGGAAACCTTAGAAAAGGAAATAAATGTATGTCAATAATTGCTGATGTTGGAATGGTAGAGGTACTTCTAAAGTCAACAAGAAATACCACAGAGGAATTAGTAAATTAAACTATGTTATCCATGTATATCATATACAGATTCTATACAAACGCCACATTTGAAAATAAAAGGTTAGCTCATGGGACTGGAGGGTGTTGCTCATGATAGAGCATGTGCTTAGCATGCACAATGCACTGGATCCAATGCCCAGCACCAAAAACAAAATCAAATTTAAAATAATAAAAGGCTAGGACAAACTAGAAAGGAGTATTTTCAACAAATATGGTACAGGAGTTAATAATCATGTCATTTAAATGACTCAAGTCACCAATAGAAATATGGGCTCAATATAAAAAGCAAATGGCAAGTAGTCCATAAATCTATGAAAAAAATGCTCAGCCCCACTAGTGATCAATGAGGTGGGAATTAAAACAATGAGACATTCTCTAGCGCTTATGGAATTGGCAACGAGGAAGGGAGTTATTTTTGTTCATGTTTTTAACATTGAATGAGAAAATTCAATACTCCTTAGGCATAATATAACAAGATCTGAGCATTTCTGCTCAGAAGGTCATCCCAGACAATCCTGCCCCTCACTTTGGACAGAGGAAGCAGCCTCCCAGCCTCCCACTTCATTGAGGTGGAGGTTCACCCCACATTCCCAGAACCTCGCAACCTTGGAAATCACCCAGCTGCAGCCAAACAACAAAACTGAAGTACTGAAGCCAGGCATGGTGGTACATGCCTGTAATCCCAGCGATTTAGGAGGCTGAGGCAGGAGGACCTCGAGTGCAATGTCAGCCTCAGCAACTTAGCGAAGCCCTAAGCAACTTAGGGACCCTGTTTCAAAATAAAAATGAATAAATAAAAAGCATTTGGGATGTGGCTCCATGGCCTCTGGGTATTAGTGTCAAAAAACAAAATGACAATAATCTAAAGATTTAATTGTCTTTTATTTGCAATTTTTGAATAGAATAGAATAAGTATTGAGCTGGGTGTGACAAGAAAGTTGATTTTTGTGAGAGGGAACAAGGAAACAGAAGAATGTGAAAGGTGGATTGGTTAAGAATAGGTACAACAGATCATTTTTCTTGAAAGGTTTAAAGCAGAGAGGACTTCCTTATTAGGCTAACTCAGACAGACCAGGATTTTTCTGATTGTTTGCTGTGAATCTCCCATTTTCAGGAAAAAATAGCTTGTTTGGGATCCTCTTTGAGACCTGCTTCTTTGATCTGCTGATGTGGCACTTAGCATGAGTGACTCCATTTTGGTTTGGTCTTATCCACTGGGACCTAGTGTAGGAACTCAGTCCAAAACACTTGGCTCCCATAAACTTGGTCTACATTAGTGTTGAGTGGTACTGAATTGATCATTGAACACACCATGCACTTTGCTCTTCTTAATACATCATTGAATACATGGATTTCTGAGTGAAGGTGAAAGAGTGCATATGTTCATCCTGACTCTCTTTTTCCTTGTCTACAGTAACTGATCCAAGGAGCCTACCATGTCCCTGGAGTGGGATAGTCCTGCTGGCCCTGCCAGAGTTGACATCAGCAATAACATCTTGACAAGAGCCATGCTGGGCGCTAATTCTCATGATGGTCCTGCAAGGTAAGGGATTCTGTTGCTACCTGGAAGACCAGGAACGTGAGGCTCCCCAGGTTGAGGGCTGATGTCAGTATAGTTGTGAGGTTTGAACCCACGGCTCTCCCAACCTGCACCACCCACAGCACATCAGGCATCCCATCAGGAACAGCCCTTTTGGCAGTCCCAAACTTTCTCATGACAACAGGTCACTGGCAGACCTGGACACCCAGGACCCTGATGGGTTGGTTCCTTAGCTCCATGTTTTGACCACCACGAAGCTGCTGAGGTCAAAAGCAGATCCACTCAGAGCCCAACATGGGTTATCACATGTCAGAATTGTTGTCTACACCAACATTTTTTCTCCTTTTCTCTTTAGTTAGAAAGCCCTGTTGTGTTGTGTTTTCAGCTACGAGAAGAGGCCCCTGCTAAAAATCTTTATTGACCTTGTTCACTTGCAGTTAAAAGTAATCATGTGATGGATCCTGGCCAGTGAATGAAAACGCATTGTCCCCTGGGAATGCTGGAAAGGCTATTCCCCTGGGAAGGGCAGTCTTTGGTCCCTAACGTCTGCCTCCTTCCTGTTTCCAGCTGGAATCCTGGCATTAAGGCTGGAGCTTTCTCAGTCAACTTGGATCATAAGGTGAACTTGAGGGTGAAAGCTACACCAGGGTGCAAAGAAAAAGGAGGGAGACCTTCTCCACAGTGACCCCATGGGAATCACCTTCCCCACGCTAGACAGCCTGACTCCAGACTTTTAAACCTCTGAGATTTTGGATTTCTCTATTGTATTACAGTGGAGCTGAAGGCAGATCATGAATTATTTCAATAATCCTGAGTGTTAATCAAGGAAGGTTCAGAGCAGATGGTGTAACTTCCTACTCCCTGGAAACTATGGCATTTGGGATAAAACCAGGGAGAATCTTCGGGCACTGCAGAGCAGCCCCCAGTATCATGCAGCTGTGTTCTCCCCCGAAGCAGTGGGAAACAATAGCTGACAGCCCAAGAATTGGGGTCCGTGATGTCCCACAAACTTGTCATCTGTACCCTCTGTCGGCTGCCTGTGGGGGAACTGAAAGGCAAAAGAGTTCCTAGGCTTAATCTTGAAGTAAAAAAAGAAAAGATATTTAAATATCCCCTTTCACAGACCATCTTCAGCTACAGAAGAATTAACCACCATTAATTATGATGGTGATAATTATACAATACATAAAATATATTATGTAGATCAAGCATGCAATTAAATAATCACCATTTTTATAAGCTCTTATGGGATTATTTTACAGGATAATCAGCAGGGTTAATAATGTTGTCCAATTAAACCCACCTCGTTTTCATGCCCATTGCCCAGGCATTTACCTCCCTGGGCCTCAGTGTCCTCATCCATAAAACCAGGGAATGTGTTAGTCAGATTTCCATTACTGCAACAAATTCCTAAGATAAATCAACTTACAAAGAGGAAAGGTTAGTTTTGACTTGATTTTGGAGCTTTCAGTCCATGATCAGGCAGATCCCTTGCTTTTAAGCCTCTGATGACAGGGTGTAAAGAGAAGCACATCATGGTGGAGCCCTTAGCAGAGCCAAAATCTTCACGTATGGCCAAGAGGCAAAAAAAAAAAAAAAAACAGAGAAAGAAGAAGATGCTGTGGTCACACAGGCCTCTTCAAGGGCACAGAAAGTGACTAGAAGACTGGCCAGAGGCCCACCTCTTAAAGTTTCCATCAACTCCCAATAGTACCAAGCTGGGGACTAAGGGGACTAAACCCTTCACACATGGGCCTTTGGGGAACATTCAGTATCTAAGCTGTAGCAAGGGACTTGAGCAAGATGCTCTCCAGGGTCTTTGGATCATGTAGATCTGGCACTTAAATTGTTGCTGTTCTGGGCCCTGAGAGAAATGGAGTCATTTCCTTTGGGACTTGGGATTCAATTTGGAAAACTGAGAGAGATCTTTACCACAGTACAGAAGTGGTTTTGAAGATGCTCAGCACCTTTAGCCTCCACTGTTCAAAGAGGACTTCCTACAGCAAAGGGAATCAAGGAGTATATTCCCAACCCTTCCTGGTCATAATACATGGATGACATGGGACCAAACAGATAAGGCTGCCTGTAGTTGGAGGGGACCAGCTACACTCCACTCACTGCCGCCAGGATCGAGAAGAAAAATACATTGGCATTTCCGTAACCCCTTCTTGGCACACTGAGAAGTGCTAGATTCAAATACCAGAAAATCTAGAAAAGGAATTGCCTTATTTGTTTAGTTATAAGATTTACCTTTTTGTTTTTGTTTGGCCTAAAATACAATCACGTATTACAATTACAGCAAATTGTCCCAAGCTATCTCAGGGCAACTTCCCTGAATCCCTGAGCATGTGCATCCACAGGCTCTTGTGGACAGAAGAGCCATCCTTCATTCTAAGACTCCTCAAACTCAAGGCCAAGTTTGTTCAAACCTGATGGACAATCCCTAGTCCTTCCTCTTGAAACCAATGGCTATCTTCCACCAAATAATGACCTGGGTTTAGGATCCAGGGAAAAGAATCGAAAAAGAAAAAGCCTTGTCTACTAATCAGCTTTGCATTGCTGTGACCAATATACCCAATAAGAACTACTGAGAGGGGGGAAAGTTTACTTTGAGCTTCAGGGTTTGCACTCATGGGTAGCCAACTCCATCACTCTGGACCCAAGGTGAGGCAGAAGGAAAGCCTCTTGGTACATGGCAACTAGGAAGCAGGAAGCAGGAGCCAGAGATAATATAAACCACAAAGGCCACTGTACAACCACACCTTACCTAGAGTTACTACCCATTAATCCATCAAAAGGATTAATTCACTGCTGATGGATTAATCCACTAATGAATCCATTAGTTACAGTCTCATAATCTAATCCTTTTGCCTCATATCCTAAGTATATCACTTTCCTCTCTTCTTTGGGTACTGAAAGATTAACTTGATTCTGTTTGTAGCAGGCGCCAAATGACCATCATCTGGATATTCCTCTTCAAGAAAGTGGCGAAGGCTGGGATTCTGGAGTTAGGGATCCTTGTAACTCTAGTTACACTGTTTACTTCACATTCTCAAGCTTTAATTTTCTCTGTGTGAAATCAAAATATGTTATTAAAACAATAAATATCTATTAAAACCCTACTATATGCCAAGAAAGATATGGAGGTCAAGAGCAATTATGACGAACAAGACAGCAGAAGACTTTATGATGGGCCACCCAGACACCCTACAAGGAAGACCTTGTTGTCCAACTGTTGGTGATGCTGTTAGCAAGGAGCCTGTAGCTGCCAAGGTCCTGCCTTTACCAGGGCAGCACCCATTTAATAACTGATCAAATCCAAAGGATAAAGACCCAGCCGTCTCAAACCTGCCCAGGACATCTCTAAAGTCCCACCTTACCCAGTGTTGTTACCCAAGTCCCTTTGCCCACTAGGCCATCTCAGTCACAGAGGTTGGCCCTGATGGCCCTCCTTAATACACACCTTGCCCACTAAATCCCACCTTAGGGTCTGCTTCGCCAGGAAATTCAGGTTGCAACAAAAATAATAAACTCAGGGAGGAAAACAACAAAGCAATTTTGTGAGAGCCATCGAGAGGAACACCTGAGATAGCACGTTGCTTCCATCACACAGACCTAGGATAGAAGCCGTGCATTACTTTTATTTTTAGTGTTTGGAGTGAACTGAGTTGCTTGGGGGAAAACAAACAAACAAACAAATAAAAATACCTTGCTAATCACACACCTTCCTTATCTTCAAAAGTTCATTCTTAGTAGCCTGTAAGGAGTGCCCAGCCCAGAGGGATGTGGCAATGTCTGCATTCCCATGGGGAAAGAGATTGGGAGGACTTTGGGTGTGCCGAGGAAATATCTCGGTCCATGTCTGCCAGTACCTGTCATTCATGGTGCAAACCCACTTCCAGAGGCCACAAAAGGGGAGCCACATGACCCCCAAGCCCAGTTGACAACTTTCCAAGTTCCAGTGTGCTATAACTGACTGCAGAAGCAGAATCCCTGGCTCCAAACTACTAATGAACTCCTTCTAGCTCCAGGTTTAATTAGTTTTCATTGCAATATTAATGATCCTAACAAACCATTTCAACTTTCCTGTGGCACAGCTGGAATTCTTTTATTTGGCATTTGGTCTCTTTATAAGAAAATCCCACACGCATCCTCTTCCCCGCTTGCCCCATCGAGAGGGAATAAGATCACATTCTTACTTTGCTTATCACTTTGGGCCAGCCCAGGGACAGTAGCTTTAATAATTTTGAAACCAGGAACATTAAACACATCACAAAGTGCCATACAAATAACATATAATATAACTCCAGGATTTTAATTACAGTGACTAATATATGTACCAATCCTGAAATCTCTGTAGGACCATTAGGCCACATGAGTGGACATTATTGGAAGGTTTAAAATTTGCACAAGGTGTGTCATTAGTTGATGTAAGACCTTCCAGATCTAGAGTTCTCACCTGGGACTCAGAATTCATTTGTTGGGCACTCTGAACTATCCAGCCAAAGGCAGTGCTATTTTCATTAGTGACAATGAAAAATGATTAAACTTTGCTACCAGCTTAGGTCAGTTTATGTTGAGGGCAGTTTGGCCGCATGGCAGAGCAGTGAGGCATTTTGGGTGGATTCCATTGGCTCTTTATTTTCTTTGCTTCTCCAAGAGAGAAGCAAAAGCAAACTGTCATGTGGTGGAACTTTGCCCCTGCTGACATTCTCTAGCCTGGCCTCAGTAAGTGATCAGAATTTATATTAGAATCCAGTGAATTTTAATACAGGGCCCTTCCCAGAAGAAACTGGAATGTGAGTGGAGATGTTGAATAATGACTTCAAGGAACTGAATTAAGTTCCTATATTAGTCTTTATGTGTTGCTATAACAAAATACTTGAGTTTGGGTATTTTATAAAGAAACAAGGTTTACTTTAGCAGGAAGCTGAAGGTTTAAAATTAAGTGGCTTTATCTGTTCAGTTTCTAGGGAGGACTCTACTGGGTGCATCACAACTTGTTGGAAAGGCAGAAAAGGAAAGAAACATCCATGTGTAGAAAGAGCTAAGCAAATGGAATGGCCTTGCTTTATAACAACCTGCTCTCATGAGAACTAACCTACTCCTTGAAACCAGAATACTTAGTGAGAAAATTTAACACTCAGGAACAAATAGAGGTGTCTGTTCTCCCTGCTCCTATTCACTAAAGTACCATGAGTTCTAGCCACTGAAACAAGATGGGGGAAAAAAGTCCTACACAGAGTACAGGAAACCTTGATTTTGGTTCATCTTCCTATTTGGGGGACATAGGTAAATTTGCATTGAATGAAACCTAAAATGCTTTTTAGCCCTAAGTTCAATGAGAATATTTCATAAATGATAAAACATTACTTAAACATAGTCTGCCTATATTTTATAAGTTAATTTATAAGAATACTATATGCTATAAGCTGCATAAACAATTCCTGCTATAAAATTGAAAGTACAATGAGCCTTCTTTATCTGCATATTCCACATCCTTAAGTTCAACCAACTGCAGATAGAAAATGCTTCTTAATTAATTTAATTATTTATTAATTTGTTTTTTTTTTTTTTTTGGTACTATGGATTTACCTCAGGGGTGTTCTGCACAGAGCTACACCCCTAGTCCTTTTTATCTTTTATTTTGAGACAGGGTCTCACTAAGTCACCCAGGCTGGCCTTAAACTTGCGATGCTCCTGTCTCAGACTTCCAAGTTGCTGGGATTACAGGTGAATATGTGTTTTTTTTAAATGTGTCTATAGTTTTGTTAGTCAGCTTTCCATTGCTGTGGCAAAAAGACCTGAAAAAATTAATGTGAAGGAGGAAAGATTTATTTTGGCTCATTATTTTGTTTCACAGGCTTCCATCCCTAGTCACTTGGCCCCATCACTAGGGGCTTGTGGTGAGGCAGAACACCATGATGGGGGGTGTACAGTGGGACAGACCTGCTCACCTCATGGTGGCCAGCAAGCAGAAAAAGAGAGAGAGAGAGAGAGAGAGAGAGAGAGAGAGAGAGAGAGAGAGAGAACAGAAGGGGCTAGGGACCAAAGATCTGCATCCTCCCACAAGGCCCCACTTTCTACAGTTTCCACCACCTCCTAAAAGTGCCACCATCTGGGGAACACACCTTCAACACATGAGATTTGGGGGAGACATTAAGATCCAAACCATAATAGTACTGAACATATACAGCCTTTTTTCTTGTCATTATTCCCTAAACAATATGGCATAATAACTATTTTTATGGCATTTGCACTATTTTAGGTATTATAAGTGAGCTAGAGATTATTTAAAGTACAGAGAGGATATGCATGAATTATGTGCAGGTGCTACGATTTTATTTTATTTAAACAATTTGAGCATCCACAAATTTGTGTATTGGCAGGGATTCTGAAACGAACCTGGATTCATTCAGATTAGAAATAAAGAAATAAAACTGACCTATTTGCCAATGGTAGGATTGTCTCCAAAATATATACATATAAAGTTAGAACTAAAAAGTGAATTCAGCAATATTGCAGAATATAAGACCAACACACAAAAATAAACCGCACTTCTACAGACACAAATGGACATTTTGAAACTAACATTAAAAGCAATACATCAATAATTTTCCTCTAATGGAAATGAAACATTTAGATATTAACTTGACAAAGCATTCACAGGATCTGTATGTGCTGAAAATTATAAAATGCTAAGAAAAAATCAAAGAAAACCTAAATAAAGGAGCCATACCATGTTCATGGGTTGGGAGAATCAGCATAATGAAGATGTCAGTTCTCCCAAAATTAACCCACAATTTAATGCAATTTCCTTTAAAATTCCAGCAAAGATTTGGGCAAAATTATTATTCTAAAACTTGCATTGAAATTTGTAAATAATTGAATAGTGTAAATGATCAAGGAAAACAAGAATAAAATGGGAGGAATCCTTCTACTGAATATTAAGGCTTACTATAGAACTACTTTAATTCAGCCCATGTAATATTTGCAGAGAGGTAGACACTAGCACAGTGGAGCAGAACAGATTCAGAAATTGACTCCTACAAGTATGTTTGTAGTAGTGGGCTAGAGCTGCCAAAATAAGACCACACAGGCTGGAGCCAGCCTCCTGTCTATACTGCCGCCCCTCTATCTGCCCATCCATCCATCTTTCCTTCCATCTGTCTGAACAACAGAAATTTATCTTCTCACAATGCTAAAGGCTAGAAGTTCAAGATCAAGGTGTCAGTGGAGTTGGTTCTCCTCTCCATGGCTTGTAGGTGATTGGTCTTCCCTGAGTCCCCTCAGGGTCTACCTCCTTTATGTGTCTGTGTACAGATTTCCTCTTCTTATCAGACATCAATCACACTGGACTAGGGCCACCCCAAAGAATTCATTTTACCCTAACAACCTCTTTAAAGATCCTTTCACTAAATATGATCACATTCTGAGAGGCTGGTGCTGAGGATTTCAACATGTGAATTTCAGAGGGACAAGATACAGCCTACAAGAAGGCCTGAGTAACTTTTGAAAAAGGTACAAAATCAATTCAATGGAGGAAACATAAACTTGAAAAAATGGTGTTGGAACAATCAGACATCAAAGTGAACCAAACCTAAGTGTCATGTAGGAAAATTAACACAAAATTGATCAAGGCTGAAACGGTAAACCCAAAACTTAGGTCTCTTACAATATGAGTAAATCAGTCAGATCTAGAGCTAAGACCAAGGTTTTTTGATCCTGAAAGAACCATTCATACAAGGAAAATACAGAGAGCCACATCATGAGCTCTGCAAAAGACCTCTGCTAAGAGGATGAAAAGTCCTAGAGGAAATAAATGCTTTGTCAAGTTAATATCTAAAAAATATCTAAAAAAATATCTAAAAGTTAATATCTAAAAATCTAAAAAGGATTCATATCTAAATATATAGAGAGCTTTCAAAACTCATTGGGAAAAAGCAAATACCCAATCAGAAAATAGACAAAAGGCATGACCAAAAAGAATATACAGCTTGCAGATAAATAAATGAAAACATGTTCAATCTCAATAATCATGAGGGAAAATCAAATTAAAACCATTATACAACAAATATCACTAATACACCAATATGAAATAATCAGTATGTCCCCAAATATAGCAATCTTTAGAAAGTGATACAGAAGACTGGTCACTCATACATTCTACTGCAAAAATCAAATATTGCAGCCACTCTGGAAAACAGTCTAGAAATTTCTTTTAAAAAATAAATAAATAAATAAGCAGTTATCACATGACCCTATGATTGCTCTATTTGGATATTCATCTCAGAGAAATGGGAATTTATCTTCATAAAAAATCTGTACACATGACAACCCAATCCAAGCTTGGGAAGTGTTTGGCCAATCCCAAGGGGCAAACTAGGGGAGAGGTCTGTTCAGAAGGAATGTGTGTGTCTGGCAGCCACGACCTGCTTTTCCTGAGACAGCTTTGAAGCACCACCGCCAATCTGTCTATCCACTCTTATTGCTCATGTCATTGCTATCTCCCCCATAACCTACAAGTGGGCTTCCCCCTGCTTTGGGAGCTGTACGTCCCCCTTCTGGGCCCCATCTGTCTGCCTCTCACTTCCTGTCTGAGACCTTCTCTGATGCCAGGGAATCTGGCCACACCTGGGGGACTCCACCAAACACAAACAACATAGATGCAGTTCCGAAGTGTAGGGGTGTTCACACCTGTGGGAGGAGGGGAGCCAAAGATGAACTGCAATTTTGTCTTGTGGAAAGACCTGGCTCTGAAAGGAGCAGAAGCCCCTTGGCAGTAGCTGGCCTCGTAGATGAGCGTGTGAACTGCTCTGAAGGCTCTGAATTACTGGTGGTCATTCCAGAACGACTGGAGCCCCTCAAAAGGACAAGGGATTTCAGTAAGTCATGGCCCTTCTGATCCAAAGTTCTGGAAATTAACATTGGATGAAGAAGAAACTTCTCCAGAAACCCCAGAGATCTTGATGCACAACTTGTCAAGCCAAGTGTTGAAAGAGATTTGAGAAGTTGCTAGCAACTACCCCACGTCACATGTGGCCTTGCATGTCTTCTTGAAACAGTGAAAGTGTGAGTAAAGTCCAAGTGTGTGAGTGATCACAATGTCATCTCTGTGCATCCGTCCATTCACCCACCCGTCTACCCATCTATCCATCTGTACATTCACCTTTCTACTCATCCATCTATCTATTCCAACCATCCGTCCATCAATCTACCCATCCATCTGTTCATCTACCAGTCCCCTCATCTCTCCATCTGTCCATCTCTCCACCCATCTATCTCCCCATCCATCTATCCATCTACCAGTCCCCTCATCTCTCCATCTGTCCATCTCTCCACCCATCTATCTCCCCATCCATCTATCCATCTGTCCATCGGTCCATCTCTCCATCCATCATCTGTCCATACAAACACATACACCCATCTACCCACTCATCCATCCATTCCCTCATCCATCCCTTCATTCATCCAACTGTCCATTTATCCACCCATACATTCACCTGTCCATCTGTTCTTCCATCTAGCCTCTGTCCATCCATCTGTCCAACCATTCCTTCATTAAGGATGTCTTTGCTGAGTTCTGGAGACCACACAGTGACAGGCCCTGGAAGAAGATATCCATGACTATGTCATGTCCTCAATTTTAAGCACCTGTGGCTTCCTCAGGGAGGGTGCTTCCATACACAGTGCCCTGGCTTTGGAAGTACCCTTGTCCTCTCATCCCACTTCCCTCATCAAACAGCATCACAATGTTGTGTCTTCCTCAACTTCCGATGAGAAGGTAAACACCATGATGGAAAGACACACTCTAACACACTCACACACACTGCACCACCCTTGGTGCTTGGCATGGACTCACACACAGAGACCTGAAGAGGCAGGAACTTTACAGCTGAGAAAAATGAGGCCCAGAGAGGTGAGTTGATTTTCCCAAGGTCCCCCAGACAGTTCAATCCAGATACTCTGGCTCCCACATGACCCTTGATGTCTGGTAGAAGAGCAGGTTGGGGGCACTGTGTTCACTGCAAGATCCCAAAACTGAGGCCAGTGCCCAAGCCATCAAGAGGCTCAGCAGGGTGGTGCTGGGAAGCCCGTCCTGCTGTATGGAGGCCTCCAAAGGGAGACTGAGACAGGTAGGGTAGTCAAGAAGCTCCTATAGGGACCTGGGTGAGGCTTCAGGTAGGGAGTAGTCAAGACACAGGCAGGACTCGGAGAGAGAGGAAAGAGAAGGAAAAGGGAGTGGAACAGTTCAGGCTGGTGTGGATGAGGAGAGGATGATGCTCCCCATACTGAAATCAAAACAACCATTACATGAATGCCTACTGTGTGCCAGGCCTACTGTGTGCCAGCCCTTAAGATAGCATCTGGCTTTGTAACTGTAACAACATTGATGAGGTGAGTTTTTTCTCCTAGTTTTCAGATGGGATAAAACCATCTGAGCCTCTCTAAGTGTCCAGGAGCAGCAAGGTACGGAGGGGATGCACCAAGGCGGTCCCTGGGACTCCAGAGCCCTAGGTACCAGGAGAGGACACCTAGGTCATCTGCACTCAGCAAAGAGCAGGACACGGTGACAGCTGACCTGGCTTTGGAGTGTCATGGTGGCTGAGCGCCAAGCTACAAATCATGCCACATCACCACGAAAGCCAGAATAACGAGCAAGTGTCCATGTGTGGTCTGCTGACTCCAGCTGTCTCAGCTCAACCGGATCTATTGACGATTCACTAATCCAGCCGATAGCTGGGCAGCTGATCCACAAACTCGGCCTCTGCTGAGTCCAAGGAAACACCCAGCCTGGGCCCAAGCCCTTGGATTAGTTGGTGTTAGTCACCACTAAAGAGTGGCCTTTAGAATGGGCACCACTTAGCTTACCCGGGCACACCCCAGACAGTACGGCAGCAGGTACTGCACCCCCATGTGTTTGGCTTGTGTCTTCTTCTTCCCAGGTGTCCTGGTTGACTCATCTCAGTGGCCATCTCAGTATATTTCATTTGTGACGAACTGAACTGAGCTGAATGGTGGTCCCTAAAAAAACTATGTTTGCATCCTCATCCCCAGAATCTGGAATTTTTACCCTATTTGGAAAAAGGGTCTTTGCAGATCTTAAGATGAGGCAGTGATCCCGACAGGCTCTAAATCCAGTGACAGGTGTCCTTTTAGGAGATATTTAAGAGACAGAGAAGGAGGCAAAGTGACCACGGAGGCAGAGATGGCATTGATGCGACCACAAGCCAAGGAACACACTGGACCAGCAGAAGCTGGGAGAGGCCAGGAAGGATGGACTCTGAAGGAAGTCCAGTCCCGTGGACTCTGTTCACACCTTGATTTCTGACTTTGAGCCTCCAGAACTGTGAGAGAATCGAGTTCTGCTGTCTAAAGCTGCCTGGTGCATGGTACCCTGTCACAGCAGCCACAGGCAAGTAACTAACACAAGCTGACGGGTTTTTACCACGGGGAGCCTGAGCTACCACTTGCAGGAGGATCTGTGATCTCATCCCTCGGGCACACTAGCCAGCCGGTTCCTGTTCTGCCCTTGGCCCGGAAGGGAATCCCGAGGTTGCATCTGCCACTTGGGTGTGGAGCCTGGGCTGTAGCTAGATGAGAAATGGGCCTATTTATAAATGAACATAGCCAGAGGGCGGACGTAGGGTCAGCCGAGGGCTTCACCAAGGTCAGAGGCCCAGTCCAGAGGGGACTGGGGACATTGCAGAGTAGAGCAATGCCCTGAGAGGAAGGTGGGGGCAGAGCAGGGGCATTCAGGGCCTCTCCAAGCAGCAGGGCCATGGTCCTTTTCTGAACAGGAATGTCCAGCTGGCTTCCAAGTCGTATCTGGTGTCCCGGGCAGGCAAAAGGCAGGCCCTGCTGAGTGGGAGCAGATTCTTTCCTGCTGTCTCATTGCCTCTCTGAGAAAGGAAGTGAGACGGGAGCACCCTGCGCACAGCCCACGGCCTGTCTGCGGCCAGTTGTGCCCACTGCACTCCTGCCAGCTGAGGAGGCACTGTCACGGCGAGGGGGCCTCTGTGCTCCTGTTTCCCCATAAAGACTGCTCCCTTGGCAGGGCCACGGCAGAGGGCCTTAGTGGGTGGTGTCTCTACCTCTGGCTGACATGCAAAGTGCAGGAAGCTATGCACAGTGCCAAGGATGTGGGTGGACAAGGACCCTGGTGTTAGTGACTGAGTTGGACCAGGGTCCAGTCTCAGTTCATCTGGTGCTGGGCACAGCTAGACAATAGGAAATCACAGCACACAGGCTACCCTGCTCACCCCCTTGCACAGGTCTGTGGGGGAGATGCTCCGGTCTCCTGCACCAGGGGTCCTGGGAGCTCGCAGCTGGCTGTGCTCCATGGCAGGAGCAACCTCTGAACTAGCTGGGAGCCCTGGACAGTTTCTCACCCATGACAATATCGGGTGCTGGCCTCTCAGCCTTAAATGCCTTTAAGAACTTCTTGCGGGGCTGGGGATGTGCCTCAAGTGGTAGCGCACTCGCCTGGCATGCGTGCAGCCCGGGTTCGATCCTCAGCACCACATACAAACAAAGATGTTGTGTCCGCCGAAAACTAAAAAATAAATATTAAAAATTCTCTCTCTCAAAACGCATTCTACTGTCATGTATGACTAAAAATAAATAAATAAATAAAACTTTTAAAAAATAAAATAAAAAAATTCTCTCTCTCTCTCTTAAAAAAAAATGGTTTTCTCCACCTTTAAAAAAAAAAAAAGAAAGAAAGAACTTCTTGCTCTGGCAAGAAGAGGAATGGTGGCAGTTTTGTACCTGATGGGGTTAAGAGACAATGAGTTTTAATAAACCTTACATCCCAGCTCCATCCCTTTCTTG
Organism: Marmota flaviventris; assembly: GCF_047511675.1. NCBI lineage: Eukaryota > Metazoa > Chordata > Mammalia > Rodentia > Sciuridae > Marmota > Marmota flaviventris. The sequence continues at coordinate 74,682,891 of NC_092501.1, read as the reverse complement.
TCTCCGTGAGCCTGAGCAAGTTACTCAATCTCTCTGAGTCTAGTTTCCTTGTCTGTAAAATTACAGGCCTACTTCCCCAAGCTTCTGGGGAAATTAGATGGAACAATAAGTGTGACCAAAGCTTTAATCTCATTCATGGACATCTTTGAACATTTATTTTTTTCTTAATCTTTCTCCTGGAGAAAGTCTGCCAGAGCTGCAGGGGTACACTCTACTCCCGCTGTGTGCATGGTCACAGGGAGCGCTCAGGCGGCATCATGTGCTCCCCAGGGTTGGCCTCTGCATGCTGGGGATGCTCATGGGGACACTCATGCAGCTCACATGGGACTGCAGGGCCCAGGCTCCTGCAGCTCCCCGTCATGACTCCAGGCTCAGATTCTGTTGGGCAGTCAGGGACCTGAAGTCTGAACCTGAAACCAAACCTGCACCTTTATTATTCACCCCTCATGCCTTGTCTTTCCTGCAGGAGTCAGATTATGACCCTCTTTGGGTTGAGTTGTTGAAGAAGATACAAAATGTGCACATGATAGGGACCACCTTTAGAAAAGGACCCGCCCCCTCCAGAGGGAGCCAGAGTGTGGCTGCAAGCTTCTCATGTGTCTTGGACAGTTCACTCTTCCTCTCAGTTTCTTCATCTTTCAAACGGATATCTTCATCCCTGAGTCACACGGTGACTGTAAACTGACCCTTGATCACCCAGCCTGGTGCCTGCTGTGTAGTAGGTGCTCAGTTACGTGACACCCTTTCCTGGGCAGGAAAGGACTCTCAGCCACACTCACACGGTTACATTCACTCACATGCACCTACACACAAACTCACACATGTGTGCACACTCTAACACACATGCACAAATCCACAATGGATTAAGAGGAAGGCAGAAAGGAGAGCCTGGCTCTCCCAGGTTTCTGGCCTAGAAAGAGGCCCTCTGCTTCATGGCTGGCTGACTGCAGAACTCCCCATGCACCCGTGGGATGGCCTGCACCTTGAGCTCAGTCTTCGTGTGCTCCTGGGGATGCTCTCAGGAAAGCTACTCCCAGACCTTCTGCACCCACAGTCCTGCCAGGCTGCCAGGGCGGAAGCAGTGGAGGAGGAGCCTACAGAAGTGGCAGAGTGAGGTCGCTGGTGTGTGGGATTCCCTCTTGTCCAGCCACGCCCAGGGCCCCAGAGTGTGCAGTGGAGCTCAGACAAGCTGGACAAGATGTGGACATGGCACTTAGCTCAGGTGCCTGGCGGTGTTGCCGCTCTCCCCGGCTCGTCAGCCTGGCCTGGGAACATGCTCCCGGCTATTCCTGCCATCCATGGAGGCTCCCAGTTCCTGCCAGCCAGCAGGGTCTTGGAATGTGCATGGGCATGACACTGGACAGGAAGGGACAGGCCCACCAACCAACAGTTCTCACAGCGAGGACTCACATCACCCAGGGCCTTGATGGACAGGCAAAGCTCAGGCCCCACTCTGACCTGCTCAATGGATCACTCTGGCGCGGGGCCAGCAGTCTCCTACGACAGGCTCCCTTTCCCCCAAGGCTGTTACTCAAGGTGAGAGGCCCTGCCCGTCGTCCATCCGCCACTACCATACCTGGCCTTCAGGACAGCATTCCACGGCAACTGAGCTGACCCTCTGTGTGTGTGTGAGCACCAGGCCCACCACGCAGCTGTCTTCCACTGGTCTCCCCGTGACTTACCCAGGCCCTACCAGGAATGGGTAGAGGTGGGAACCAAACCTAGACCTGGTTCCAGGTGAGAGCAGCCACAAATCCAAGTGAGCTGAGAATAACTCAGGCGAGTGGCAAGGAGGAACCCTCAGCCCCACCGTAGGAAATGGGGATGGGTCAGCTAGCCAGACCTCACACATCCACCACTGGGAAATCTGGCGATTTCCTCTCCTGAGTTGATCAGATCTGCAGTGCAGTGGACAGAGCAGCATCACTCTGGGAAATGAAGCTCTCAGGCTGCACCAAAGTTGCTGCCTCCCCAGTCCTCTCTGGCCCTCTCCGGCCCTCCCTGGCCCTCCCCGAGCCTCAGCGTTGTAGCCCATGGACCGCAGTGAGAAGCCCAGGCAGCCCTACTCAGGTTCTCCTCAGGACAGGAGAGAAGCCAGAAGCCGGCAGGGCCAGGCTGCTGGGGGTGATAGTCTGGATCCGGGTGGGGCTGGGTCAGAACAGCAGGCATTTCAGAGGGGTTCGCAGTCCTGCCCGGCTCTGAGCGTCAGTGTCCCACCAGAACTGGGGCTAAAGCCAGGGTGCTCCCAGGAAGATGGGCTGCAGCCAGGTGGGTGGAGGCCCACCCCTGGTGAGAGGGTCAGATCTGAGAATGAGGTGTGTGGGGCCAGCCTCCAAGGGCAATGAGACCTGGAAAGGGCAGGCAGGAGAGAACCAGTCGCCCTCCAACAAAGAATTTGTTGAAGTAAAAATGTCGGCAGAGGACTCTTGGATATGTAAAAGGATATCGGACAAATACTCTCGTATTAGGCTTCACACCAAGATCCTTGTGAGGTTGACCCAAGTGTCCCCTTTCCTGGCAGCAGTGGACCAAATTGTGGCTCCCAAAAGATGCAGGAATATCCTGGTCCCTGGAACCTGGGAATGTGAGCTTACTTGGAGGAAGGATCTTTGCAGATATAATTATGTTAAGAATCTTGAAATGAGAACATCGTAACTGTCCAGGGAGGTCCTACATCCAACAATAGCACAAAGGAAAGGGACACACGGAGACAAGAAGTCCAGAGTGACGTAGCCACAAGACAAAGAATGCTTAAAACCGCCAGAAGCTGGAAGAGGCAAGAACACATTCTTCCCTCTGGGCTCTAGCCTTTAGTGGGAGCATGACCCCGAGGACACCTCAATTTCAGACTTCTGGTGAAATGTAAACTCCTGGTGTTTTAAGCCACCCAGATGGTGGCAATTTGTTATAGCAGACACAGTACACTAATACAGAGACCTACAAATGGGGTTCATATCCACCTGTTACAGTTATAACCATTTTTAAGTCTTCGTAAAAGTAAAGATATACAGATACCACCCCCAGGAAATTGGAATATATTGTGTGCACATTTATACAAAGGAATACTATGCAGCTATGCAAAAGAGTTTGTGGACAATAGCTAATAATCAGACAAAGGTTCTCATACTATCAAACGGGAAAACATGATACCAGAATACCATATGATAAATGTATATGTGCCTAATTTTTTTAAATGTATACACAGAAAGGAAAAAATAACACAGTACATCTGGGTGATATGATGCAATGTTCTTTATCTTCTTAGTATTTTCTCTATTTTTTCAAAGTCCTCTCAAAGAGTACATATTACTTTTATTATCAGAAATAAGAGAGCAGTTCTCAAAATGGTGTCTTCTTGCAAATGTCATATGATTGTGCCAGCATGGCTAGAAGCCCACTTTTCTTTCCTTCTATAATCTCTTGAGATCCTTAAAGTGGTATCGCAAGAAGGTATTGGTATTATTCCATTTTGTAGGTGAATATGAGGATCCATGGGGCACTTGTCTGACAACAGAGCCAGCTTGGGCCCAAGCCTGGGAGTCAAAGGCAGCCCGAGCCAGCTTCTAACCTGCAAACTGGCTGTGCCTGTGGCTCCCACCACACCCTCCTCCTCCCTGGCCACACCCAGAGCCTGGCTGTGTCCTTCAAGTCAGATGGTTAGTAAAAGTCTCAAGTGCCCTCCAGGCAGAAATAAATAACAGAGAGCAAGATCCTGGGATTCCAGATTACTATTTTTAAATGGAATGAAGGATAAATCATTTCTGCTAACTGTTTTTACCTGGCTGCAGGAAATGATGCATCGCCATCTTTTAAAAGAAAATTAAGCCTTTAATTCCATGGCACATGTAATAAAATGGTACTTCGGCTCTCTGCACGGAATATATGGCCCGTCGCGTCCTAATTTACTATTTCGACACTGCCTGAAATGTTCTGAAGTTATTAATGTGGCAATATATCCATGCACAAAACCCAGCCTTCAAACGCTGTTGAAGCACTTAATTAACACAATGGATGGCCAAGTGGGAGCAGATGGGGTAAGAGCAAGGGGCACGCCAGGGAGCTGGGTGCACAGCTAGCCCTGCCATTGAGCGCCAGTGTCAGCTAGAACCTCAGTTTCAGTTGAAAGTTCTGGAAGACGAGATTATGGCATTTAACACACAGATGCAAAGCACCCAGCCTCAGCAGACCCTGAGGAAATTCCCTCCTCCTCTCTTACCTGGATCCCTGGCTGCACCACCATCTCTCTCTGCCAAGGATGTCCCCCACATGCCACTCTCCTTATTCTGACTCTCGCAGTCCACAAGGAGGCTGCAAATCCTCCCAATAACATGCAGATGGCTCGCATGTGCATGAACACACACGTGTGGTACAGAGCATCACAGGTTCTGAGCTGCCACAGGCCACTGTATTTTGGAGAATTGGCCTTTATGGCCACAGATCTGTCATGAAGGTCCATGAAAAGATACACCAGGGCAAAGTTTCAAACTTAGACAAAGGGCAGGGGCCCAGAGATTATTCTAGACTCATGTTCGTCTCCTTGCACACCTCTCTCCTCTCCTGGCCTCTTGTAAAACTGACCCAGATGGCCATCACCAATGTGACCTGGCCTCACAAACCCTCTCTGCTCCTTAGCAAATGAGACACAAACTTCACAGGTACATCTGGATGAGGACACATTGAGTGACAACCTTCCCATTCTAGAAAAAACTTCCTGATGAACTCTTAGGTGGCCCTGGGGTATCCAGGGTCACGGGCTCCAGCTCTTTCTGTGGGTCCCCTCAAGAGAGGGGCCTAGCTCCCTCGACAGTGCCAAGCCTCTCTGCCACCCCACACTTCTCCACAATGAGGCTGTTCCTTTATTTAAGGGGCAGATAATTGGGACCATTCATTTAGCTTTCAGCAAACTCACAAGGGAAACTGCAAACCTGTGTTTGAGGGGAAGTAGGCATTAAAGTCCTAAATGTAAACTTGATCCCTTAGCAACAGGCATGAGCTAAGTTCCCTCCGATGACCAGAGCTAATAGCCTGAGGAGAGGACGATCGCTACTACTGAGACCAATTTTCTGAAGGATCCAGGATGCCTGGACTACTAACCAAGTGACCTTAAGCAAACTACTTGGGTAACAATAGCACCTGCCTCCTAGGAGTGCTGTGATTATTACAATGAGTCAATTCGTGGTCACGTACACTCGGGGCCATGCCTGGCAGAGACACAGTCATTGCATATTAGCTATGGAATATGCAGCCCACTGCCCAGAGGACATCTGGAATTTAACCAGACCATGAGTGACATCCCTATAGACCAACATCCGAAGTGACCAACATCCGAAGGCCCATTTGATTCTTCTCTTCCTTACCCCTCACATGCAGGCCATCAGCAGGTGATGATACTCACTGAGAAGAGTTTGCAAAATTCAGGGGGAAAAAAGTTTCTATTCTGAGTGGTCCCTGCCCTCCCCTTCCTGGGCTTCTGGGCTACTTCTTTCTCAGCAGACCTCTGCATTGGGTGCAGCCCTGGTGGCTCTCACCTGAAACTCTCGTACTACTAAATTCTGTTTTCCATTGAGCAGATAGAGGTTGGGGGTTGGTTGTTTGAAGTGCAGCACGTCCTATCAACCCTTGATTAAAGTCACATTAACATTTTGTAGCACTGAATAAAATGTCCTATCTGCTTCCTGCTCTCTCGTGAATCCTCATCCCAGTTCCCAAATTTAAGTTCCATAAAATCAAGGACCCTGTCTGTCTTACTCACTGTTGTGTCCCCATTGTTTGGCCCATGTTAGTCACAAAAGAAATGTTTTTAAAACAAATGAGTGATTCAAATCCATGCAAAATAATTACACTGCGTTGTACCACTGCTCAGAGGGAATAGATGCTAATGAAAATAAATCACTTTGACTAAGCTCATCTCAGTCCCTGAAAGGAACCTGGGAGCTACTGGGGCTCAGAGAAGTCAAGAAGTTCGTACAAACACAGGATGCATCTCGGAGAGCCAAGGTGGCCACCACTTTCAGCTACACAAGTTGTGGACTGCACAAATTCAGGGTGCCCTTGACATACAGGAACATGCCTGAAGTTTTTAGATAGGGCAGGCAGTACAGCAGCCCTGGACTCCCCAAACTGCTCCATCAGACCAAGCTTCCACTGAGACCCCTTCCTTGGCCCTCTCAGGATCCAGCTGGGTATCTCAGGCCTCAACTAATTTCTTCCCCAAGAATTAACCGGAGAATTCAACATGATCATCACCTAGGCAGGAAGTGGTGGAGGGCAGGTAGGAAGAAGGGAGATTTTGATTTCCATAAAATGAAGCCGTAAGCCCTTTTCTGTTACACACTGGCTGAGCACCTGCACTCATCGTCTTTCTGAGCCTTGAGCTCCCAGACCATAGGGATCTTAGGACATTTTGGCCAGACTGGACTGGATGTCTGCATGGCAGGACTGATGGAGGGTTCAAGAAGCACATTCCTCTTGGCTGACTCAACACATGCAAATGCCACCAGCACGAGGAGTTGGCACCTCCCGGCTCACCTGATTCACCAGAGTGGCAAGCAGGAATGGTAACCATTAGTCCTTTTTGCACACAAGGCCTCTGGTAGCTCAAAGAGAATCGGGTCTGCCCACAGTCCTACAGCTGCAGATGGTGAGACCGTAACTTAACCCAGCCCTACCAATGGGCCCTTCATATCCCACTGGGCAGTGCTGTTGCCTGAGGTCATCGGGGCATAGGAGATGGACACTTTGATCTTCAGGACACAGCCACATTCATGGTGCAGTTCCAGGACCAGTTCTCTCTCTCCTTCCCACCCTACTCCCGACTGCCTTCCAGCCTGTGGGGTCTCTTCCTGAGCCTAAATTTGAAATGGGGAGGAGGTGGGACTCCTCCTGAAAATAAACTCCCCACCCCATAACTGACCTTGGCTGTCAAGTCAAAGCCTACCACTAAGTCTGCAAACCTGGGACAGTGCTGCTGACAGCCCCATGACAGCCCAGCTGGGAGGGTGGCTATATTTAGCACACTCTTGACCTAAGATGCTATCTACCCAGGCAGAAACACAGCATCGGGGGACAGAAGGGAAGTGGTGAAGAGGACCCCCACCCATTGCACCCTGGCTCTGCACCCTCACATAGCTGCTCCGGGAAAGCGTCCACTTTCCAAATGCATTTTTGTTTCCAGTTCTAGGGAGGTGTTAGGATTTGCCAAGTCCTTTTGGCCTGGAAGAAACAGCCGGCACAGCAACCTCGTTAGGAGGTGGAAGCTAAAAGCAATTGGCTCTGTGTGCCGCAGAAGGAATTTCAGCACAAGGGGGTGGCTGTGGGTCACAAAATTGGTTCTCCTCCTGCATCCCTGGGTGATTGCAACGAGGGAGTCCGTGTGTCCTAGGGTTGACAGGGTTCTTCTCTGGAAAGGGAATCTGGGCTGGTCAACAGGATGGATTCAAGTCCTGGACAAGCATGCTCCCACCACTTAGAGTATTTGAAAGACCAAATGAAAGAGAAGAAGTAAAGTACTCAGCACAGTCAATGTCACGACTCTTCCTCCCCTTCCTTTGATCTTCCTAATCTTTCGAGGTGGGTATTTCTCGATTTATACCCATTCTACAGACAAAGAAAGAGAAAACAGCTTTCTGAGACGGGGATTTGCCTGAGGTCTTTGCTGGGGATCTCAGCAATATTTGTGTTTTGCAGACACATCAATATTTCCCACCTCTGGGGTTGACCTGTGCCAAATGGTCCAAGAAAATCAGGGGTGGGGGGCCGGAAAGCTCGCTTCCCAGAAGTAATCTTACCTCTGCTCTTTGAAGTGTCACAGAATTGGCCTGAGACTGCTCCTGTCAGCAGCCCCGCGCAGGAGGCTGCTGAAAGCACTTTTAGCACCTGATTAAAAAGGAGGCTTTATTTTCCTGAGCAATTGTCAGCCTGCATCTCATGATCTCATCCCAAAGACAAGGAGCAAGAGTGATGGACAGCTCACCAAGGGACGCTCAGCCTGGAAAGTGCTTGAGTGGCTTGGCCTCACCTGTGTGCAGGGTGAGAGGCTCGGCATGGGTGGAGACAGCCGGAGTGGCAGCAGGATCTGCCTTTGGGAGTCAGTTGTGTCCGCCTTCCCTGCTCTGACAGGTGTCTTCCATCTGGGCTGCATCAGCTGAGTCTCAGGCTGTGACCTGGCTGCTGGGGCTTGGGGAACAAAGCAAAGAAAAGAAGGGAACTAGCCTACGACAGCCACCTGGGGAAGGGAGGGGGTGTCATCTTTACATTCCCCACAATAGCTCTGCTTGGGAGCATTTGGAGTTCACAGTATACTCAAATGGAGACTCAGGAGATGACCTCTTGCCCCAAATCATGCCCCAGAGCATAGCAGAGAGGAGACTCAAACTCGGGGCTCTGCCCTAGCCAGCACCCTGATTCACTCCACTTGCCCCTAAGAGCTAGGTGCTGCCTTCTAAGAGAAGCTTGGGACCTGTGTTCACCCCGGCTCCATCCCACTGGTTTCACCAGCAGCAACTAGGAACCCAGGTAGTTTTTCTGCCCTGAGAGTGACTAAAAAGCCCCCTGCTCCCCTGCTGTGAACCTGCTACAATGCCCTACTTGGCACTCCACCCCGGCCTCTGGCATAACCTGGGAGGTCTGTGTACACGAGGCTCTGTTTCCTGTAGCCCATATTAACAAGGACTCACAAAATTAAAACACCCAGTGCTGCCAAAGATGCAATGAACAAGCAGGTGCACTCAGTGATGGTGTGATGGAAAGCAATTTGGCAGTGCGTATACATGGAGAGCTTAACAAGGTGTATTGCTCTGCCTCACTAATCTCTCATCTGCAGATATATATTAAGGCAGTAAATCTGCCTATCTAAAAATAAGTCTTCCTATAAATATCTTCACCATGGCATTTTCTAAAGATCCAAATAACCTCAAAAGATCAAAATAACCTCCCATCATATGAAGCCATTAAAAATAGTGCTTCAACTTAAATTCAGTGATACAGCCCATCACAATGGCCAAAATATGGGACCAACCTAGATGCCCTTCAATAGGCAAATAGATAAAGAAATGTGGTCTATATATACAATGGAATATTACTCAGCCTCAAAGAAAGAAATTATGGCATTTGCAGGTAAATGGATGGAGGTGGAGAATATCCTGCTAAGCGAAATAAGCCAATCCCCAAAAACCAAAGGGCCAATGTTTTCTCTGATATACTGATGTTAATGCTCAATAAGGGTGGTCAGCTAGGGAAAAATAGAGATACTTTGCATTAGGCAGAGGGGAATGAAGGGAGGGGATGGGGGATGGGGTAGGAATGATAGTAGAATGAACTGGACATTATTATCCTATGTGCATACGTGTTTACACAACCAGTATGATTCTATATCATGTACAACCAGAAGAATGAAGTTATTCTCCATTTATGTATGATGTGTCAAAATGCATTTTACTGTCATATGTAACTAATTAGAACAAATAATTTTTTAAAAAAAATAGTGCTTCAAAGAAGAATCCATAGTAACATAGAAATGCTTTTTTTGTAAAGTTTAGTGACAAAAGAATGTTATTAAATTATCTAGATGGCTTGATCATAACTATGTAGAGGGGTAGAAAAAATAAGAAGTAAAAAAATAAATGAATGAGTGAATTGATACTCAAATGGTACATGGGACTAGGGGTAGAGCTTTTATTTATTTTTTGCACATAGAACTTATTTTTTAAAGTAGTTTCAGATTCACAGAAAATAGAGCAGAAGTGCAGAGCTTTCCTCATGTACCCCCATCCCCACACATGAAGGTGGGCTTCTCTCCCACTTTCTCCCCTCTTCGTGCACATTCACAGTCTCACACACACATTCACACGTGCACACACACACCTACATACCTACACACCTGTCTTTTATATATATATTAAATCATATATATATATATATATATATATATATATATATATATATATATATAAATAATATATTTTATTTGGGATGAAAGAAGAAAGGGGAGGTGGGAGACAGGGAGAGAGGGCGGGCAGGCAGCAGGGGACAACTTGTCCCAGAGTCAAAACCTGGGTGGGCTCAACCCTGTTTTTTGTTACACCTTTTTGTTTCACCAGCTTTTGGAATTCCTCACCACTTTAAGTTTGCAATCTCAATGGCCTGTGCACACATACTCTCCCAAGGAGGGGAGACCATTTCAATGTTTTCTCAAAACCCCAATCCTCCTGAAATCCCCCAATGCAAACCACCTACCATAGGAAGCCTCTCATCTTACTCTCTTGCCCCCTGTATCTTAGGTGAGTTTTCCATAAGATGAGGACCAGCTCTGTCACCTGCCACTGAAGCCCCAGAGAGACTGGCTTTGCCTCAGTGGGTAGTTAGTCCTGGGAATTCAGGCATGGGAACAAGGACATGGGAACTAGAACTTGAGAACAATCTGACCTGCAGATCGGCTTCCCCCCAGCAGGGGGCAGAGTGCTGTGCCTGGACAGGGCCCCAGCCTATGCCTCCACATCTAGAAGCCCTGGTGCCCCAGAGAGGCTCAGGAACACTGGCTGGGGGAGCCATTGTGACCATGGCCTGGTGTCAGCACTCTGGACCTTTATATTAAGAAATGGGTTTCCAGGACAGTAATACCTTAGATCATCCTACAAAGGAGAGTCAATGTCCACCCACTTTGGGTCTTTTAGAGGCCATCCTAAGGGCCAGTCCCAACCAACTGAAGAGAAAGGCGAGGATTGGGATTTGCCTTCCTCACACCAGGTAGCCTGAGAGCAAGCTTTTTCCCCTGGGGGTCTCAGCTTTCCCAGGAATAGATTGACAAAGTGGCATGACCTAGCTAGACCCACCATGATGCTGTTCTATGAGCTGACTATTCCATGATCCTTGACTATATAAGGAACTCAATATGAAATCACTTCAAAAATATGAGACATTTTGGAGGACACATTTTCTTATTTATGGCATCTATCACAACACCTACAAAGAACTCAGGGTATAGGCCTCATAAAATTAGCCCCGCCAAAAGCATGAATCAACTTCTTCTCATTGAGATGTCAATGCAAAATCTGACCCACAAACTTGACTATGCCACCCTCATGCACACACATATACCCACTCTCAGCCACACACACACACACACACACACACACACACACCTTCAGCCATGCAGACACACACCCTGAGTCACACATGCATATACACAGTCTCACACACACATTCACACATGCACACACACCCCTACACATATTCCCACCACCCCACAAGGGTAAATGCATCTGGACAATTTTTAGGAATGGAGCTGCCCAACAAAGCTTGAAAAGGGAAAGGTGAAGCTTAAGTCTGAATTCATACAAATGGTCCTGGGAAAATGAAGGCAGAAAGCTCTTTGATTTAAATCAAGCACTGGGCAATCTGGGGCTTTAGGGGGAGGTGAGCCTTGAGAGGTGGTGATGACTTAGCCCAGTGCACTTACTGGAAGATGACAGCCCCTGGAACCACTTCCTGTGGCTGAGACTATCTACCTAGATCCCAAAAGGCAGGCTTTACAAAAGGAAGCCTCCTTCAAGGACCACAAATAGTATGTCACTCTCCTAATCTGAGCTGCTTTCTACTAAGTAGGGAAATAAGGATTTAACATACACTGTCTTTAATCTACTCAAAATGCCAGGTCAGTGGATTCGACAAAGGGGAATGGAGTGAAGAGAGGGGGGAGGGAAATGGGAAAGACAGCGGAATGTATAACTTTCCTATGTTCAACTATGAACACACAACTAGTGTAACTCCCCATATGTACAACCACAAGAATGGGAAGTTATACTCCATGTATGTATAATATGTCAAAATACACGCTACCGTCATGTATAACTAAAAAGAACAAATAAAAAAAATTAAAAGGGGACTGGGGTGTGGCTCAGCGGTAGAGCGCTCGCCTCGAACATGCGAGACCCTGGGTTCCATCCTCAGCACCACATAAAAATAAATAAGTGGAATAAAGATCAAATGTATGAAATATGATATGTCAAGAGCTTTGTAATGTTTTGAACAACTAATAATAAAAATGATAATAAAATAAATAAATAAAATATTTAGAAGATAAAAAATAAATAAATTTTTAAAAAACCTAAAAAATGAATTTTAAAAAAATTAAAAGGTGGGGAAAGAGGGAAGGAAGGGGACAGGAATAGGAAAGACAGTGGGATGAATCTCATGTAACTTTCCTATGTACATATATAAGTACACCCCAGAGAATCTCCACATCAGTACAACCACAGACTGGGATTCTAATTAGAATAAGATGTATTCCATGTTTGTCTGAATATACTAATATGCTCTGCTATCATGTGTAACTGAAAATAAAAAATAAATTTTTTAAATGCCAGGTCAAAAGACTTACACCCACTCTCCAGATGAGACGACCGAGGCGGAGCATGGATAAAGAGCTTGCCCAGGCCCACACAGCTAGTAAAAGGCCACACTGAAATTTGAAGCCAGATGACAGACCTGTGTCTTCTGACTGCCTGGTCCGCAGTCATCTGGGGTTGGCGGGGTGTGGAGGGGCGGCCAGCATTCCTCAGAGGAGGTGGAACACATTCCCTGAGGTCACAGCCCTGCTTTAGGCCTCGCTGCCTTTCAAGCCCAGCCGCTCTGGAGGTTTCCTTTCCGCTCTGGACTGACCCGGCATTTCGACAGCAATAGCTATTAAAATAGTTCCCGAGGGTGTGGCCTGGGTTTCGTGTTTTTATCTTGCTCCAAATTAAAACTCTGGTCCCTGGCGGTCCAGTTTTCTCATGGACATTGTTCTCCCAGATGCCATCAGATCTGGGTCTGACTCGCCTCCTTAGGCAATCCTTTTTCTTAAAGAGTTCTTCCTCTGTGATCTAATGGAGAACTCCAGACCCAAAGGGTGGGGTTTGGGTTTGGGGTGAGAGGTAATCCTTGTTTATGTGGCTACTGCCCACATTTACTCTAACCCAGTGAAAGTCCTTTCTGATTGGCACCTAGTTCATTGACCCCCGTTCTTGGCTCTTTACATCCCTTGCAGAGAAGTTGGAATTGGGGCTAAGACTCATGAACACCCTCAGCTCCAGGCCCCTGTCTTTACCTACCCCTGTGCCACTGGGAAAGGAGTTCAGGAGAGTCTGGATCCAGAGTCTGGATCCTTGCTCACTGTCTGATTCTGGGAAAGTTATGCCTTTCTTCTAGGTCTTGCTTTCCCCACCTGAGCAATGTGAGCGCTGAAGATGCTTTTTTGCAACAGTGGTTGTAGGAGAATCCCCTACAAGGCTTGTCACAACAAAACATTCTGGATGCACTTCCAGGATCTCTGATACTGGAAAGTCTGAGAATCTGCATTTTTATACAGCTCTAAGCTGGAGTGTGAGGACACTTACTTTATTTTTTTTTCTTTTTTTATTAATTAATTTATTTATTTTAATTAGGTATATATGACTGCAGAATGCATTTTGATTCATTGTACCCAACTGCAGCACAACTTTTCATTTCTCTGGTTGTACACGATGTAGGGTTGTACCATATGTGTACCATATGTGCAGTCATACATGTACCTAGGGTAATGATGCCCATCTCCTTCCACCATCTTTCCTGCCCCTTGTACCCTCCCCACCCCTCCCCTTCCTTTGCCCAATCAAAGTTCCTCCATTTTTCCCATGCCTATCCCCGTTACGTATCCACTTATCAGAGAGAAAATTCAGCCTTTGGCTTTTGGGGATTGGCTTACTTTGCTTAGCATGATATTCTCCAATTCCATCCATTTACCTTCAAATGTCATAATTTTATTCTCTTTTAATGCTGAGTAATATTCCATTGTGTATATAGACCACAGTTTCTTTATCCATTCATCTATTGAAGGGCATCTAGGCAGAAAAATGAAACTAAACCCCTATCTCTCACTATGCACAAAACTCAACTCAAGTGGACCAAAGACTAGAAATTAGTCCAGAGACCCTGCGCCTAGTAGAGGAAAAAGTAGGCCCTAATCTTAATCATGTCGGATTAGGCCACAAGTTCCTTAACAAGACTCTTAAAGTGCAAGAAATAAAATCAAGAATTAATAAGTGGGATGGATTCAAACTAAAAAGCTTCTTCTGAGTAAAAGAAAAAATCAATGAGGTAAAGAGAGAGCCTGTATTTGGGGAGCAAATTTTTGCTACATGCACATCAAATAGAGTACTAATCTCCAGAATATATAAAGAACTCAAAAAACTTAACACAAAAAAAAAACAAATAATCCAATTAGTAAGTGAGATAAAGGGCTGAACAGACACTTCTCAGAAGAAGATATACACTTGATCAAAAAATATATGAAAAATGTTCAACATAATTAGAGAAATGCAAATCAAAACTACTCTAAGATTTCATCTCACGCTAGTCAGAGTGGCAGCTATTATGAAGATAAACAACAATAAGTGTTGACAAGGATGTGGGGGAAAAGCACACTTATACATTGCTGGTGGGACTGGAAATTGGTGCAACCAATCTGGAAAGCAGTATTGAGATTCCTCAGAAAACTTGGAAAGGAACCACCGTTTGACCCAGCTATCCCACTCCTGGGTCTATACCCAAAGGACTTAAATATCAGCATACTATAGTAATGCAGCCATATTAATGTTCATAGCAGCTCAATTCACAATAGCTAAACTGTAGAAGAACTCTCACTTAAAAAGGAAACAAATTAAGTCATGTTTGGATGCTTCCTTAGAAACTATTTTTGAAAAGATGCTCAATATCACTAATCATTAGGGAAATGCAAATCAAAACCACAACGAAGTATTACCTCACAAAAAAACAAAATACTATTTTCAAAAAACAAAAATACTAAAAGAAGTAGAAAACAACAAGTTCTGGCAAGAATGGGGAAAATTGGAACTCTCATGAACTATTGGTGTGGATATAAAATAAAGTGTGGCAGCTGCTATGGAAAACAATTTGGCAGTTACTCAAAAAGTTGAACAGAATTGCCATGATCTAGCAATGGCACTGCTGGGTATAGACACACACACAAAAAAAGCCACTCAAAAATCAAAACTACCTGAGATTTCATTTTAAACCAGTCAGAATGGCAGTCATCAAGAATACAAACAATAATAAATGCTGGAGAGAATGTGGAGAAAAAGGAACACGTTTACACTGTTGGTGGGATTGTAAATTAGTACAACCACTATGGAAGTCAGTACAGAGGTTTCTTAAAAGACTAGGCATGGAACCACTATCCGACCCAGCTATACCACTTCTCAGTATTTACCCTGAAGAATTAAAGGCATCTTACTGCAGTGACACATGCAAACCCATGTTTACATAGCAGCACAATTCAAATTACAGCCAAATTATGGAGCCAGCCAAGGTGTCCATCGATAGATGAATGGATAAAGAAAACGTGGTATATATACACAATGGAGTTTACTCAACCAAAAATAAAAATGAAATTATTGCATTTGCAGGAGAATGGATAGAACTAGAGACATTATGTAAAGTGAAATAAGTCCATCTCTGAAGGTCAAGGATGTATGTTTTCTCTCATATCCAAAAGGTAGAGAGGAAAAAGGAAAACAAAGCTCAGAGTGGACCTCATGAAATCAAAAGGAGATCAGCAGAGGGAAGGAACCAAGGGGTGGGAGGCAGGGAAAAAGGAAGAAAGTGCTGGGGCGTGATATTGCACAAATTATATTGTTATGGTGTGTGAGTGTACAAATATGTAACAACAAATCTCATCAATATATACAACTCTAATGCATCAATAAAAAAGTGAAAAGAAAACAGGCTCTCAGATGTTTGTAGCAGTATTACTCTCAGTCACCAAAGGTGACCCATCATAGATGAATGGATAAATAAAATGTAGCACATACATACAATGGGATATTACTCTGCCTTTAAAAAGGAAAGAAATTCTGACACATGCTACAACATGAACGAACCTTGAAGACTTTACGTTAAGTAAATAAGCCAGTTACAAGAGACAAATGCTGTATTATTCCTCTTATATGAGGTGCCTAGAAGAGTCAAATTTGTAGAGATAGAAGGGAGAATGATTGTAGTCAGAAGTTGGGGGGGAAAAGAGTAATGGGAGGTTATTGTTTAACGAGTACACAGTTGAGTTTTGCAAGATGATGAAGCTCTGGAGATTGGTTTCACAATAATGTGGATGTACCTGGATTGTGCACTAAATATAAGATATAAATTTATATATAAATATAATTTATATATTTATATAAGATATAAAATTATATATAAATATAAATATAAGATATAAATTTTATATTGTGCATATCTTACCACAACTTAAAAAAAAATCACAATATTTTTAAAAAGTCCTTGGTATCTATGGAAATGACTAGGGTCCATTGCTTGATTAAGTGGATGGTGTCTGAACCAAATGTTTGAGTCAGGGCTAAGGCCAAGGGAAGCCTGGCCTGCAAGTGCCAGTTTTCAAAACATCTCCTTCCAAAGGCAATGGGGCACCTAAGGGACATTCTACTCTCTCCCCAAATGCAGGACTCATCTGCAAGAGGACAACTTTAAGCACATTAAGTCAGCCACGGCACTTGTCTGTCAATGCCAGCACTCATTAGCTTCCTCCCTTCCTTGACTTCACCATTCATTCATTTTCACTCTACAAACACTCCCCAGGCACTGGGCCCCACAGAGGCAGAGGGAACAGGGTGTAGGCTGTGGCCTGGGGAGCTCACCCAGGTCCTTTTCTGGAGAAATGGCCTAGGGAGGGGGATGAAGAAAGAAGATAAGAAGAGAGAGCCAGGGAGAGAAGAGAGCACACAGAATTCACAGAAGAATTTGGAGCAGTTGGAGAGGGCTCTCAGTTTGAGTTCCCACTACTACGAAGGACATAGTACTGGAGAGATATCCCTTCAGGGCCTGGTGCTGGGAGCTGATTTTGGGAAGTCCTGGGTTGTGTCGGGCTCCCCTCTGTACCTCTAGTCCCTGGTAGGGACCCGGCAAATGCTGGCTTGCAACATGTCAGAGTGGGCTACTTTAACGAGTACCAACCAGCAGCTCCATCTTGGCCCGGGGGGTGAGTTTTAAGTACAGACCTTTCCCCAATCCACCTCTGGATTCTGAAAAGCCACACTCCTAGTCTGAAGCCACTTTTGGTGACAGTCCCTTCGCATGCCTCCGTCTCTTCTGAGCCAGCGATGGATAGTTTTCATTTCCTTCCAGTTGAACTGTGAAACTAAACCAGGCCCAATTTCTGATCAGCTTCATTTCTCAAGCTTGCTCAGGGAAGGGGAAAAAAATCCATTAAACTCCCCCTTTCTCCCCTGTAGAGGCACAGATCTCCCCATGGCAGTGAGGTGGGAGCTCTTAAGGGTGTAGACTCATTTTATGTGGCTCAGTGGCTGGCTTACTGTAGGTGCTTAATAAATATTCAATCATAACAATCTTAATTACTGGATTACATCATGTCTGTCTTATGGTAGGATATAAATAAATAATGCCATCATAATAATGAGGCTCTCACAGAGGGCTCTCAGTTTGAGTTCCCACTACTACGCAGGCGGTTTTAATAAATTTGGGTGGATTTCATATTTCATGAAGATTTATCTGCTCACAGCAGGTAAACGTTTCTGAAGATAAGAGTTATTTAGTATTAATGAGAACAGGACACTTCCTTGTTTCCTGTTTCCTGTTCTCCTGAGGCTTAATTCAACTCAACTCAATGTGGCACCCAGCTCTCTGAGGGTTGGGGGGTGTCCGTAGGCAGGATTGAGGAAAGTGATGGAGCTCCGTGTTTTGGGGGTCTCACACTCCAGCTGAGTCAAGGTAACATGGTGAGGCAGACGGCTTTATTGTGATCGGGCAAGATGTCTCCCATCTCCCACACAGCCCAAGCCATGCTCTGCTTAGAACCAAACTGCAGAAGCAGAAGTCTTCTAGCTGGGGGTGGGGGGGAGTTGTATGTGAGGGAAAGTAGCAGGTAGCCAGCAACAGAGACCCCTCAGGTCTAGCCCTGTCCCTTCCTGGGAATGCCACCCAGAGGGGCCCAACCTCCCATTACAAAGTGCCAGATGTACACAAAAAAATCTCTTCATTTCTAAATACTACTAATCGATCCAAATTTTTCAAAACCAAGCCACCTGCCATGTCTGACCCTGGGCCATGCTAGACAGCATCGGAGTCTAGAGCTGACAGCCAGGGGTATACAAAGCAAAAGCAAGTGCTGATCCCTTCAGGAAGGCCAGGAGAGAGCAAAGTCCTAGGACCCTGCCTAGGAGTCGGGTCCCCAAGGTCTGGAACCAGTTCTATTACCCACCGGACTCCCCGTGTGATTCCAAGCTCCCGGTCCCTCACTGGAGTGTGGAGGGTGACAAGGCAGTGGGGCATTCCTGAAAAAGTGTGGGAGAAAGCCCTCTGTAGACCAACCAGCCCTGTACCCGACTTGAAAGTCTCACACCTTCTTGAGTTCTGACCTCTGGAAGCCTCTGAAAGCCTTCTGGAAGCAAAGAGAGCCTTGGGGAGTGTGGACATGAATGCCAAATATCAACCCCAGAAGAGAAACGGTGACCTGCAAAGCCACTTACCCTGAGGGCCCACACAGAGGCAGTCTGCCTCTGCCTGCCCTCACACATCCCTGAGCCAGGCTGAGTCCCACTGTGGGAATCTGTTTCCCACTCTCCTCTGAGGGGAGGAGCCTCCCCTGGTGGAGTCGAGGTATGTGAGGGTGGGAGCTGACTTCACATCCCTGTCACCACAGGAAGCTGAGCAACCCTGACAGAGGAAAGGTAAATGCATCAGGCTGCCTGTCCATGGACATGATCAATCCTACCACCCTCTCAGGGCTGAGGTACCCTCTAAAGCAAAGACCACACAGGAACCGTTGGATCTGCAAATCTCCAAGAAGCAGTTCCTTAGCTCTTGTACAATCACCATTACTGGCCCCTGGTGAGTGACCCTTGACCAGCTCTTCAGAGAAAGTAGACAGCTTCAGGACTCTCTGGAAACACGCTACCCGCACTAGGGTATTTATAGCCCAGGGGAGGGATTAGCCATTCACCTTTGCGTGGCTCCAACAGGAAAAATCAGGATGTGGGGTGGGAGAACGGAAAGTGTCTTGTCAATAGTAGGACCAGCTTCTCTTCACCCTGCTACAAGTCACCTCAATGAAAAATACCTTACAAAATGGTACCAATTAGTTTTAAATACTTTTTTTATCTAATGCTTGGCAATTTAAGTATTTGAGACATTTTTATATATAAATACATTTTACACTTTTTCTTTACATGAATGTACATGGGTTTACACGACTGTATGAAATTCATTTTTACTTGGTTATGTAATAATCCACCCTAACCATGTTCTCCTGTTTTAAGTTTTTAGTTTGTAAGGGCCGCCTTAGGTAACCAGACTCTCAGGTTGGACGTTTAATTGTCTCTCTTGCTTCATGTACTTGCCAATATTGGTAGAGATGTTGGCTTCCCCGAAGCCACTTTATATCAAATAACCCTAAGTGAGGTTACCAGACAGACTGGAGTCTGAGGGACTGGCCAGGAAGGCCCAGGTGCCACATCCTCTGCCACATGGCTAGAGAGACAGCCCCAGATCTTGCCCCGTCTCAGCCCCTCCCTAGTTCTCTGACTCTGGCTGCATGTCCTTCCTGGGAGCTCCCACCTCCCTGTTAGCTTCTTCTGATCCTCTTTCCATCGTCTCCAACTCAGGGAATTTTTCATTCTTTTTTAAGTTATGGGGCATTTCAAATAAATGTATACGAAGTTCATAAGAAGGTCTAACAACTGCTCAACTTCAAACATCTTGCTTCTCCTATGCCTCAGCCCATTTTCTAATACATCATATCATTTTGAAGTAAGTCCCCGGTTGCATATTATTTCATTTATAAGTGTTAGTTCTCTGTGCACTAAAGCCTCTTTTTTCAACTTAATGCTACTATCACACCTAAAAGTAGCAGAAATTCCTTAACCAAATCCCCAAGCAGTGGCCATACTTGTATTATACTGTTTTCTGGGATCAGGATGCAGAGAGTCTGTGTCCTCCTGGCATCTTTTAATCAATAGGTTCCACCTGCCTTGTTTTCAATAATTTCTTTGTTAGAGAAATTGGCCTCTTGTCCTATAGAGTTTGCCACTGATTTTTCCAATTTTCCCAGATTTAGCTGATTGTTCTCAGGTGGTGCCATTTAACAGTTTTCTCTATACCATTGTCCTTGTAACCTGGTAGTTAAATCCGGTCTTAGAAGCTTATTCTGCTTGAGGTTTATTTTCTGGCAAGAGTGTGTCCTGTGTATTTTCACAGACAGCCCATGGACCATCACCATCTTGAGCCATGGTTTTATGGAGGTGGTGGTGGGGGGTGGAAATTATAATATTCTAATTCTATCCCTCCTTCTTATTTATTAGGGAAACTTTTGTTGATCACTTGATGCTTGGGATTATTCAATACAGTTTATACAGGAGGATCAGCCTAAGTCTCCCACCCTGTCCCACTTCTAAGAAGAATGAACCTGTGCCAGGCTTGGTGGCGCACACCCGTAACAGTGGCTCAGTAGGCGGAGGCAGAAGGATCCCAAGTTCAAAGCCAGACTCAGCAATTTAGCAAGGCCCTAAAGCAACTCAGCAAGACCCTGTCTCTAAATAAAATATTTAAAAGGGCTGGGGATGTGGCTCACTGGTTAAGCACCACTGGATTCAATCTCTGATAACAACAACAACATCAACAAAGAATCTGCTCCTTCTCTCTGCCAAAGGGAACACAGAGAACTTTGTGAGCTGTATTTGGGTGTGTTTTGCTGCTACTGCTATTGTTGTTGTTGTTTGGTTGGTTTTTGTGGGTTTTTTTTTTTTTTTTTTTTGGTATCATTATGAACTCATGGGTTGAAACCTATTTTATTTGATTTTTATTCATTGCCATTTTTATTCTTACTGATCCACGTTTTTCCCTAGTGGAAGACTCTTCAAGTTGGCACCTCAGCTTTTTTAATAAGGTCCTGGGAAGGTTTTGAGAGCTGCCTGCCTTTCTGGTATAACAAGGTTTTCCAGACTCTTATTTTTCATTTTCTGTTCATTTTAAAAAGAAATGGTAGTTGGAGACAAAAAAAAAAAATCTAGGTTCAAGTAATGTGGATTGCTATTCTGTCAGATAAAATATTTTCCTTTTATAAGACAATGTACTTCTCTTTTTAACAGATCATAATTGCAAGTTGATATTGAGATTCAAGTAAAGGAATACAAGACTTTAAACATTTTATAATTTGCATTTTTTCTCTAAAACCAAAAAAAAAGAGCTTTCATTCTAATGACATTAACATGCCTACTAATTTGCTTTATCTCCATCTACCTCCCTATATTTCTGTGAATACTCTAACATTTTATTTTACATTTAATTTTGTGTTGAGGTATATCCCCATTATGGATGTTAAATCAAATTGCTGTATTTAAAAAGCCATTTATGTAATTCCCCTGTTTGAAATTGTGCCACCTATCCATTAAGCTCATTCATTTCATTTTGTTGAAAAAAAAAATTTCCTCAATTTTTAAGAACTGCCTTTTTCTTTTTAAAAAAAAAAAAGAATTATTTAAGGGAGATTTAAAATTCTGTAAGATATTTGCCTGGGTCCAAGACAAATCCACGCCCCCCCCCAAAAAAAAAAAAAAAAAAACTAACAGAATCAGAGACATGGAACTCCTGTACCTATCCCAACACTCCATCTCCCTTCCTTTCCCTTAGGTAACTATTTTTTGTTGTTGTACATGCTGTTGTCTTCTGATGGACAGATCTCTTGCTGTCCACCACCTCAGAGACGTAGTGTAGAAAAAGAATTCAGATGAGAAGGCCCTGGGAGTACCACCTCATTGTCATTAAGAGCAGAGTAATTGTTGAGTCAAGTTGAGCAGCAACTCCCGTGAAATATATGTATCAAGAGTGGAAGGGAACTTTGGCCCAGCTCATCTGGTGGCCCCTGCTCTTTCCTCTCAAGGGTGGTCCCCAGAACAGTGCCATCAGTGATCGGGCCCCACCAAGGATCCACTGAAGCTGAAACTCAGGCAGGGTCCCAGAAATCACTGATCTCCACTCCAGGAGATTTGAGGACCACTGCTCTAAGAAAAGCCCAACAGTTGACAGCACATGTCAGGAAACAATATGAGGCAGTCAGGAGTCCTCAACCTGGGGAAGTGCCCCCCTACTCACTCACTGGCATCTTGGGTACAGGGAAGAACAAGGCAGGCAAAGACAAAGTCCTCCTGGAATTGCATTCTGGGGAAAGGGCATTCGGCGACACAACATAAACCTGTGCTGAAGAAGCAAGATGATTTCTGAGAGTGGAGGGAAACAGGGTGGCATGATAGAGATTGGCTGGCACCAAGGTGGGGGGCTTTCTAGAAGGGATAGTCCAGGAAGTTCTTTCTGATGAGATGACACTTTTTCCGAAGTTTTAATGGCAAGTAGGAAGTAGTCATGTAAAGATCAACAGGTGCAAAGGCCCTGGGACAGGATGGAGCTGCATACATGAGGCGGGCCCTTGGGCCTCTCTAGCATTAAAACAATCCTGCTACCCCTGCTCAGAAGTGGGTGTGGAACAATGAGTGGCCTTCCTTTCCCCACTCCACTGCACAGAAGAAAGCAGGCACTGCCCAGTGTACAGAAGGGAGTTTCTCACTCCAGCTCTCATCCCCTGCAGCCAGGTGCTCTGGGTGACGCCCCAGGCCTGTCTGTACTGGAGGGAGAAGAGATTCTTTAAGGAAGGCCCTGCTTCCACTGGCATGATAGTGACATGAAACCAGGAGGAAAAACACATTCTGGGGAGACAGAGAGCCCAGGCTTTGAGGCCAACTCTGCTTCCAATTACATAATTCAGGGAAAGGGATTTCACCTCTTTGACCTTGTTCTGCATCTGGAAATGGAGCTAAGAGTATCTCCCAGAGTGGTTGGGAGGATCAGAATATAGCCACTGTATAAGAGAGCTATGCCAGCAGCCAGTGTTTCTTAGGAGCTTCAAAAAATGGCAATTCTCACATTTTTTTTTTCATTAGAAGAAAGTTTAACTTCTTAAGACCCAATATTTTACAGAGAATAGAAGAAACAAATAGGAATAATACAGTTTCCAAAGTTCCTGCTTAATGTCTGGACTCAAGAGTAATTACCCACAGAGAAACTGAGACCCTCTCCTCCAAGCACCTTAGCCCTGCACCCAGGCAATCCAGCCTGATGGAAATAGTGGGCAATGAGGGTGAGGGTCCACTACCCAAAGAAGAGCTGGCCCAGCACAGTGCAATAGAAACAGAGTGCGAGTCTCATGTCATTTTAAATCTTCCAGCAGCCCCATCTGAAAAGGAAAAAGAGATGTTGAGCATTTCGTCATATATTTGTTGATTGATTGTATATCCTCTTCTGAGAAGTGTCTGTTCAGGAAATGCGAATCAAAACTACTCTAAGATTTCATCTCACTCCTGTCAGAATGTCAGCTGTTATGAAGACAAACAACAATAAGTGTTGGCAAGGATGTGGGGGAAAAGGCACACTCATACATTGCTGGTAGGACTGCAAATTGGTGCAGCCAATATGGAAAGCAGTATGGAGATTCCTTGGAAAACTGGGAACAGAACCACCATTTGACCCAGCTATCCCTCTCCTCGGTCTATACCCAAAGGACTTAAAAACAGCACACTACAGGGACACAGCCACATCAATGTTTATAGAGGCACAATTCATAATAGCTAAACTGTGGAGCCAACCTAGATGCCCTTCAGTAGATGAATGGATAAAAAAAAATGTGGCATATATACACAATGGAATTTTACTCAGCAATAAAAGAGAATAAAATCATGGCATTTGCAGGTAAATGGATGGAGTTAGAGAAGGTAATGCTAAGTGAAGTTAGCCAATCCCAAAAAAACAAATGCTGAATATTTTCTCTGATATAAGGTGACAGCTCATAGTGGGGTAGGGAGGGGGAGAACCTCTCAGCCAGGCCGGGCCCTCGGTTGGCTGTGACAATCACCATCCCAATGCCAGACTATGCAGACACCTGGACATGTGGGCTGCTTTCAAGTTAGTCCCCAACAAGGTCCTGCTCCCCCCAAGTCCAGTCTTGTGAGCTGGACATTGGACAGGTGTGAGCAGGCAGCGTCCTTCCACATTGTGTCTGAAGAAGGGGTCCACTGCTCAAGCCCCTCAGCAGGTGAGTGGCCCTGAGCCCTGAGGTGCCCGCCTCCAGGGAGGTATCCTCTTGCCATCAGCCCTGGGAACACATTTGAACTGTGCCAGCACTGGGGCCCAGAATCCCCATGGTTCCCATAACAAATCAGTGGCTACGGAGGTGCCTGAGCCAGACTTTGCTTCTCACCAGACTGTTTGTCACAAGGGAGAAGAATCTGGTGAGAACCAAGGTGAACAAGTATGTGGAAGGAGGCTGCATCCTGGGCTCGAGCCGGTGGAGCTGTTAGCTGCAGGGTGCAATGAAGACATACCATACCCACCAGAGAGGCAAGTGGACAAACCCGCTTCTATTTCTGTTAGCTGTGAGGCATTTCAGGACTCTGCAAGCCTCAGTTTCCTCATCTGAAAAGAGGTTTGCATTAGGGAAGAGGAAGGGGATTGAAAGGGAGGGAGGAGGGGAGGACACGGGGAAGAGCAAGGGAATGAAATCTAGCAAATTATGCTATGTCCATGTACAAAAATACCACAATGAGTCCCACTTACACACACACACACACACACACACACACATACATACATTAAAGTATAATGCACTAATTAAAACAATAATAAAAATGATAAGAGGGAGATCAGTAGAGTAGCTCAAGTGGATCAGGTGGGGAAAGGAATGAAGGGAAAGAGAAGGTACCAGGGAGACTGATAAAATTACATTATGTGTGTACTCCAATATGACATAATGATCTCACCATTGTATATAGTTATAATGCACCTATAAAAAAGATGGGAGATTTAAAAATAATAATAAACAAGAAGAATCATCAACTGTCACAACACAGGAATAGAGTGAGAATTTAGTGACTAAAGGGCAAAAAGTGATTTCCTGCAACATAATGAAAATATTGGTTTCCCTAACCATGTCTTTCCTAGCTCTCTGATAAGCAGCAATTCATGTTGGTAGAAGAAAATGGTTCTAGGATCAAGAGTGTACAGCTGGGCATGGTGGCACATGACTATAATCCCAGTGACTCAGGAGGCTGAGGCAGAAGGATCACAAGTTTGAGGCCAGCCTCAGCTACTTAGAGAAGCCCTAAACAACTTAGTGACACCCTGTCTCAAAATAAAAAACAAAAAAGGTTGGGATGTGGTTCAGTGGTTAAGCACCCTGGGTTCAATCCCTGGTTCTTAAAAAAAAAAGCATATCATATGGAGGTTTATGTATATAAAGACTCACAACAGTGTAAAACACTGAGTACTCATTCTGCATGTGCTAGCTACCATTTTTATTTTATTATTATCAAGCCAGGAAAATGCACCAGGTTCCTGAAGAAGTTTACAGAAATGATTCCTAAAGAAATCTGGGCATTATCAATGACATGTCACCTGACAAGAAGTCACATACAAACAGGTCCCAAGGGTAGAAGAATCGGGAGAGTTATCTCAGGTTATTTGGAGGAATGGGAGCTTCCAATAACCAGAAACAGAAATTAACTGCAGAAACCATTCTGCATTGCCCTCATTACCAACACTTGAACATATCTAATTAATACAGATGCAGAGCAGATTAAATTTGCTGTAAAATTAAGTTATTGATCATTATGCACATCGAGGTGATAACTAGGCCATTTCACCAGCACCGTTAGACAGATACAGTGCTACCACAGTGTTCCAGAGGCCCTGCTGAAAGCTGTGGCCACTGAAGTCACTGTAAGCATGGGACACTGTAGCACGCTGCCTGAGGACAGCTTTATTTATGCTCTTGCCGAATGTACAAGCGGGCCTTGTTTTTCTGGGCCATTAGGGAGCATGCTGGCTCACATAGTGTCCATGATTCTACATTTAGAATTGTGTCTTCATTCACATTCTTTCCATGCAGCTCACGGCTCCTGGACTGGAAGAGAGTGGTCACTTTGCCTGGGCCAGGCCCCAGGAACGATGCCAGCTCCCCACTCTGAAGACCCTGAGTTCCTGGTCTAGAGCCCAGCTGCACTCTTCGCTAGGGGTGGTCCATGCCAATGTGCCCACTGTAACTGTGGGACCCATGGCTTGGGGAAGGCGGAGGCATTTTCCAGGGGAAATTGGATTCTGCAGTGGTCAGCTGGGCTTAGGTTAGCTAGATGGAGCCTTGAGCCAAGCTCTGAGGGTCTTGCTGGGACAACTGTGCTTTCTTGTTCCATCCGACCCCTCCTGCTGATGTTATTGACAAAGCTGCCTGCCACTGCCCAGCCCCCTGAACGTTCCTTCCCCTGGTCACCCTCGAGATTTTCTTTTCTCCGTCAACAGCGTGAGGCAAACACCACCAGCTCCAGCTGCACTGCTCACCGTTACTAGGATCCTAAACCAGACATGAGGTCATGCTCTCCACCTGTGAGGAATTAAAAGTAAGCTGGGGAAGAAGGAAAACTGAGGCGGGGAGGAAAGCGAGTTAGGAAGAGCAGGGGCCTCGCTGAGCGTGCCAGCTCCTGTTCCTAACAGCCTGTGTGACCTCCTGCGTAGAATGGGATTCAGTAATGCAAGATTTCCTAACATCTGGGACAAAATGATTTGAGTCAGACACAGATGACATAGGAACTGGCTATAAAATTGTTTCCATGTTGTAATAGGGGGGAAAATTAGGCACTGTTGTTTTTCAGGTTTTATTGTTTACCATAAAGCTCTGTTAAAAAAAAATTGACTTAAATGTTCTTTAAAGGACAATAGTAAGCAAATGATCTTACAGGTGGTTGAGACTGCAGCAAAAGTGGTGAAAGATAACAAATAAGTGGCTAACATTTGGGAAGCTTTGTAATACATGAGCATATTTGTGTTCATGAGCAACTGTGACTCTCAATCCCACAGAGCCTGGGCACCCCCTCGACTAGGGTAAACTGACCCTCAAGAGCTGAAATGATTTGATTGGTGCCAAAATGCTAGGAAATAACAGAGCCCAGATTCCAAATCCTATGTACTATTTTTTTAATGTTGGTTCATGTCTCAAGTTGGCTAATGTTTGTTTTGACAAGCAGGGGAGGTGGGTGCAGTGGGTAACATTAAGGGGTTCACTTTGGGCTTCTCTGAGTCATCTCTGAGTGCTGAGCAGGGAGCAGGTGCAGAAAGGCAACAGGCAAGGCTCACAGGAGGAGAAGGTCTGCACCTTCCTGGGGGTGGGGGTGGGGGGGCTGACACCTCAGTCTGCAAGACAATGAGGAGCTCTTCTTTCTGACTTGGTTCAAATAAAAATACATAAACCTGCCACCAGCAGGTTCAAGACTGGAGGTGGTGGCAGGCCCCAGTTGGGGCTGGGACAGAGGTTGCTGCCCTTGAGGAGCCCAGAGGAGCAGGAGGGGCAGTCCACAAATAGATCCAAAGATACAGTGTGCTGCAGACTTCCAGGGGCTTTGAACACCACATGGAGCAGGACACCTGGTAGAGGCTGGTCACCTCTGCTTTCTCAGGCCACAGGGAAGGGGAGCATGAAAAAGAATTTTTGGAAAAATTAAAAATAAAAGAAGAAGAAGAAGAAGAACTTCTTGCATTAAATCCTGACAGTGAGTGGATCCTTATAGGGCCAGTTTGGGGAGGGGAAGGAGTGTGACCTGGGAGATGGCACAGCACAAGCAAATGCATGGCAGATAGAAGTTTGGGGTTTGTGGGCAATTTGGGGGACTAGTGGCCCCAGGCCAGGACAGAAAGCATCCATTGAGAAGGCAGGCAGTAGTTCGTCTCAGGGTTGTAGGTTAGCTAGATGGAGCCTTGAGCCAATGGTCCTAGAGATGGAGAGGGGAGCCCTTGCTTGGCACAAGGGATTTGTCCTCTGACACTCAGGCCTTACAAACAACTGGGCTTGCGGTGGCCAAGCTCCCCAAGCGGACACTTACCTTGCCTCTTCCCCGATTATTTCATATCCTTCTGCAACCCTCACCCTGAAACCCAGCCTGGCCTTCCTCCAGCCTGCAGCTGGGCAGATTATTTTGCTCCAAAAGCACGGCAGAGTACGGCTCCTTACTCGAGGAATGCAGGCTGTGGTCGTCCAGAGCCGATGATGAAACGGGCTATTTCTGCTCTGGGACATCAGCAGGCCTCTGGGCGCTGGCTCCAAGGCACACACTATCGTGTTTTTAATGTTTCCCTAGACAAATGCTTTCTTTCCCACCTTGAGACATTTTTATTTGAATCTAGGTGCTGGAATGCTTTAGAAAACATTGTGGATTGAAGTTGGAATCGTGGGGAGGGTCCAGCTAATCGGCAAGCAATTTCTCACTCCCCAAGTTATCTATTACCCGTGGCTGATCTGGATGTAAAAATAGCCACTGAGGCTGTTTGTTTAATCTGACTGTTACTTGACACCACGCGGGTGTTGCAGTGTGGACTGTTCGCCTCTTCCCCACCAAGAACACCATTTGGTTTCCCCCGTCCGGGTCTCTATTTAGGTAAGCTTCTCAGACTTCCAGTGTCTGGCCAACTTCTGGTCACTGATTTTCCTCAGGTGGGCAGGTTTGTGAGCCATAGGAAGATTGGGTCTTCAGTCCACTCTCTTCCCATCTCTGGGCAGCCCAGCTAAAGTGGGAAGAAGAAGTTCAGGCTGCTGGGCAGAGTCCGACCGCTCTCCGTTCCTAGGGAGGCCTGAAGAGCAAGCAGCTGAGACACGCGGAGAACGGAAGGTACAGTCCACGCTTGCCCGGCTCCATGGCGTAGGCAGGGAGTCTCCAGCTCCTGGCAGGAGGAGCATTTGCTCTGGGAGGGCCGGTGGTGTGTTGGATGTGCAGGGCAGTGTGGGAGGCAAGGGCATGCTGAGCGCTGAGGTTCCCGGCATGCTAGATCGTACAGAAGACGTGGTATATATATATATCTATGCATGATTTTGCCCTTCTGCGCCGGCTGTCGGGCACTCTGCCCCTTCATGGCTGAGGGAGCACATGCCTGTGGATGGGTCCCAGTCCTGTGTTGTATGGCAGTTGGAGATGGAGGTGGTGGCTCCCTTGTCTCCCCCAGTGCTATGCCAGGCAGGATCATACCTGCTGTAACAAAGAATGACAGTGGTTTTTGGAATATCTGGCCTGTGGACCCTGAAAGCATATGTATGCCCAACCCAAAGTGCTCCACCTATTGCCTGTCTTCACACACTGGGGCCCAGTGTAATATCATCCCATTTTCTTTTTTCTTTGTTGGAGAATTAGTGTGTGAGAAGAAGAGTTTGGGATATGTGTGAAAAGCTAGATAGCCTTAAGAAAAATTATTATTTAGGACTTTAAAATACAAAATTATTGGAATCCCAGGGAGTAGATTAAACAAATGTGCATGTGCAATGAAGTCCAGATTTCCAGCATTTGAGAATGCTTTACAATAGTGGTTGGTGAACTCTGTATGCCCTCTGGGCTCGGTGCCTGGTTTTGTAAATAAAGTTTTATTGGCACACAGCCATGCTCCTTCATTTACATATTGTCTCTGGCTGCTTTTACACCATACCTGCAGAGACCATATGGTCTGCAAAAGTGATATCATTTTCTACGCGGACTTTTACAAACAAAGTTTGCAGAATGCTGTTGTACAAAAAAAGCTTCTTGAAATAAGTCAATTTATACACTCACACCTACAGCCCCCAAATAAAGCAATAAGTTTTTGCAGCCAGTAAAGCCTGTGAAGAGGACCCTTCAGGACCAGTGGCTGGCTGGCTCTTGGACCTCCTACCCCTGGGGCCTGTATTTCAGGTGTGGTGGTTACAGAAAATATTCAGTCTACTCTAGTGGCCCTGGGAGGGTAAGCTGTGCAGTCACCAGACGGACAACGTGTCTGTGTGGCCCAGGCTGAGCAGGGCAGATTGTGCTTATCGGGTAGTTTATAAATAGCCACCTCCGGGTGACCCAAGTCCAACCAGCGTCTGTCCCTGGGTCCTTGGGTTGGAAACAATTGTGCCTGCTCTTGGTAACCAGAAGCTCAGTGGAATGAGAGCGAGCCTGCTGGGGAAGAAGCGTGGCTGGTAGAACGCTGTGGCTTCCTGGAAGCAAAGGGCTCCCGCCCCCTGGAAACCCAGGGAGCCAGAGATATGCGGGGGAGGCAGGGAAAGCTCGCCTTCCATCCTTGGAGGAAGAGTGCATCCGTTCTCCTGCCTCTTCCAGGCAGTGTCTTGGTGTTCCCTGTCCCTTTGCTTCTGACCCTAAAGAAACCCCAGAGACCTTTCCTGAAGAGGGGAAGCCTCATGTCTTGAAATAACCTGTTCCTCCAGTCTGCCAGTGTCCGTAACCGAGACCTGCCCAAGGCACCAAGGCTGGGCTGCCTTCCTTGTTGGCTCTTGGGGTTTTGCTCTGTCTAGGGTTAATGGAGAGACGCAGAGGGCTCTGAGGGAAGGGCACCTGGTTAGAGGCACACAGTGCTCACATTCGCCAACAGGGTCCATGGAGGCTGCTGGGTCTTGTTTTGATTTGCAGTTGAGGATTTAAAGCCCATTTCACCAAACCAACGAATCCACAGCCCTAGAGCTCAACCTTAAGCTTCATTTAGTTAGTTAGAAAACCCCCAAAAGCCTCTTAGTTTCTGCTTGGTTCCCAGGGGTTCTGTGACATGAGCTGATGGGAGTGGCCAGAGGCAGGAGGCCAAGGGGTCAAACAAGGATCACAGATCAAGACCTAAAAGTGGAGCACATGGAGCATATGCTGATGCTAAGGTGTGGCCGCCCAGCGTAAGGCATGCTGTTGTGGAACACGGCTGGATGTGTGACCGGTGCAAAGTAACGCACAGCTCCTGAAGTCGGGTGGAGGGGAGAGGGACATTCTCTGGGAACATGGCTCATGAGAGTGGGAAGAAGCTTTCCATTCTCTGCTTGGCCAACCCTCGAGAGTCCAGCCCAGACAGGACTCAAGCACAACTCAGGTATCCAAGCTCCAGTAGGGCTCCCAACTCCAAAAACCATAGAATTTCTTCAGTGGGGGTCCAGGGCTTCTTTGAGCCTCATTCTCTTCTTTCCCTGCAACACCCCTTCTCCATTAGGCTCAGCTGCTGGGGACCGCAAGGCAAGGCTGAGGAAAGGATTTCATCTCAGCCATCTTCCATCTCCAAGTCTTCACCTGAAGCTGGAGGAAGGCAGTGGGTAGGGAAATGCTTAGATTTGCTTGAAACGCATCTCGGGGGTGTTCTGAGGCCCACGTCACTCTTTCTCACTCCTTACCATGTCTGAAGGCTGGTTTCAGACCTGTTACTGCTAAGCCCTCTCTGCAAGGACCAGGTCACACTGGTGCTGCCCCTTGGCTCTGTTCTGGGCCCCTGGGTCACATGCAGCCCCACCAGTTCATCCCCTTATGTGACCCTGTCTGGCCCTCTGAGAGGCAGGTCAAGCCTGAAGACTGCAGAAGTCAAGGGAGCAGAGTTCAGAGCAGGGTTAAACCCACCACATCAGAGCCATTTTTGCCCTCAGTCCCCCGCCCCCACCATGTCCATCACAGCAGTCACTGACTACATTCCTCCTATGGGCAAAGCCTTAGCATGTCTAGTTTTATTCTTGAGGTTATTCAGCATGGTAGGCTTTGTAATACTCTTCACAGGGGCAGGCACTGGCTCAGAGAGATTAAGTAACCTACTCAAAGAAGCACAGCTAGAGAGAGGCTGAGATTAGAATTGGAGATGTGAGTCCAGAGCCTGTGTCTTTCCCAACTGCCTTCCTAGACTAGAGCTCACATCAGCACCCAACGGGCATGCTAGAGAGGAAGCCATGCCACTCATCCAAGAGTCAGAATCTTCTTAGAAAAAGCCAGGTGTGCCTAAGAAAACACACAGGCCTCGTCCTGTCTCCTGTACTTCAGAAGCTGCCCAGGGCAAAGCAAGATTCCACACAGTGTCTCCAACACCTGTGCTGGCTGTACAGGGTCACAGGACAAATAGATCTGAGGCACAGGCCAGCTCTGCCTCTTCTCAGCAAGACTCCTGAGCCTCAGCTTTCTCCTCTGCAAAATGCAAACAATACCAGCCCCCATCTCAAAGGCACCTATGAGCCTTAAATGAACAAATGCATGAAAAGCACCATGAGAGAAGTTCAAGAACTGCTTTCTGCCCCCAATTGTCCTTTGGTAATTTTTTTTTTCTTCTGCTTAAGCTCCAGCTTGGATCTCCACCTTCCAGAGGTCAACCAGGAAAAATTCTGATGCTTCAGAATTTAGCTGATTCATGCTTTTGCTCAGCTGGTGAGCAGCTGGAACCAGGAAGGACTGACCCCATATGTCCATGGTGACCACTGAACACTTTCACAGGAGTATCCATAATTTCTTTCCCTCTTATACTAAAGAAGGTCATGGATCTTTGTACCTTCAGCACATGGGATGGATGACCTAATTCTAAGTGATCATGATGTTCCCACCTATGTAGCAATGCTTCAGAGCACACAGCCATCAGCCAGGATACCCTACTCTACCCCCACCATCCATTCCCAAGGATAAGAAGAGGGTTAAAACTTCAGAGTCACATTTACAGAAGTTGAATCTTAAACCTGAAGAGCAAGTGCAGTAGTCTGCATTTTAACTGTGCATACAAGCTTTCCTGACGTTGGTTAGGTGACTACCTAGGAAATGCAGACATGTATTTCAAGGGGAACAACATTCTAGATGCACACATGGGGGTCGCTGAGCCATCAAGGAGGAAAAGTGTGTTCTAAGCAGTGAGGGGGATGAATGGCTCACCAAGGCAGAGGAACCAGACCCCAGAGGACAAACCCAGGAGGAGCTTCCAAGGCAGGAAGCCCTCTAGGGCTCTAGTCAGTCCCAGTCCAGGGACTTTTCCTGGTTTCTCTCTTCCTTTCACGTGGGGAAAGGCACAGCTATCCCTGTGACTCTCATGACCCCCTTGGCCCTGGATTAACTGTGTCATATGATGATAACAACAATGATGTCTATTCAAGAGTTGCTAGGAGCTTGTCTACTCCACAGACACAAGGACCCAGACACCTCACCCTCATGACAACCCCATGAAGCAGGTGCTATTTTTAGTCCCACTTTTCAGATGAGGAAACTGAGGCATACACAGCTAGTTCAGCCAAGATCCAAGCCCAACAGGATCTGGCTTCAATCCAGATCCTTCCTACTAGGTTATACTGTCCCCATCTGGGGTTACAAATGATGAGAACTGACATTTGGTGAGCAGTGACTATGTGCTTCATATACATGAGCTCCTCTGACACACGTGACAATCCTGTTGGCAAGTGTTATTACTGCCATAGTAGACATGGGATTCTTCCCTGCACTGTCTGCTTCAAAAACCCTCGTCTATTCAGGCTGCAGTAACAAAAATACCATCAACTGGCAGCTTTATTTCTCACAGTTCTAGAGGCTGGGAAATCCAAGATCAAGTTGCCAACAGCCCCAATATCTCATAAGGGCTTGTTCCTCATAGATGGTGCCTTCTTGCTATGTCTTCCCTAGGTGGAGAGAAGGCAAGAGAGCTCTCTGGGGCCCTTTCATAAAGGAACTAATCCCAATCATGGGCGCTCCACCCACATGACCTACTCACCCCCACAAAAGGCTTCTAGTGACACTTTCATGCTGGAGAGATTAGGGTTCAATATATGAATTTGGCAGGGTCCACGTCAGACCCCAGCAGTCTCTAATCAGGGAAGTTTCCATTTATCAAGTCCTCACTCTATGTAAGTCTTTCTAGGTTCTTGTCACTTTTTACCTGTGTCCTTCACAACCACCAGGGAAGCAAGTACCAATTATCGCGGATGAATGAACAGAGGCTGGGAGAGGCCATATGAGGGGCTGCCCAGGGCTGAGAGGTAGGAAGCTGCTCTGATTCTAAGCCCCACACTCTTTCCACCACCACCCTCTGCCCTGTGCCCAGACTGGGCCCCCCTGGGTGCTTGTGCACAGACTGGGAGCTAACGCTCTCCCCTAGCTCCTAGCTGCACAGGAACAAGCTGTCCCATTAGTCCTCTCTCCTTCTGCCCTGTGGACCCAGCAGCCTGCTCTCCCCTTCTAGAGCACAGTCCCTCAGAGAGGGAGGCACTTCTAATTCATCTCTGTACCTCTCTATCCTGAGTCAGGCACAGAACAAGAGCAGACAGGGCACACGCCACAGTGGACGACAACCACTGCACCAAGTGGCCCAAGCAGCTATGACCAGTTCAAGTTCCAATGCTAGAACAGCTTTCTTCAGGTGTGACCTCAGGCCTTGCAGCAACTTGGCCCCTGGGACTTACTGGAAATGTGAATGCCCTGGCCCCAACCAGAGGCCCTGGCAAGGCCCAGCAGTTTAACAAGCCCCCAGGACACTCTGGGACGCCCAGGGACTGACCTGACCCCTGCCTTAAGAAAGGAAAGGGGACAAGTTTCTGTCGTTCTCCAGCTCACGAGAAAACTCTCCAAGGAACTTATTCACATCAAGGGGGACTACTGTTTTAAGTTACTTAGCTGTCTTTCAGTTTAAAATCTTAGGTAGGCAGGCCTGGGTAGCCATGTCTGAAAGCCTGTACTTGCTATGAGAAAATCCACAAAGAAGGCAGATGTCATTCACCTCTCATGGCCATGTCAGTAACAGCCCTGAGCCCCTTCCGCCTCTTCTTTTACCCCATCCAAACCCACCCTACCATCACAATCACACAGATTGAAGAAAAGACGGTCACCATATACCCACAAGTCCTCTGCCATCTCCTTCCCAGCCTCCAGCAGGGAGGTGAGAAGCTCTGACCCTGTGTGGAAGGGTTAGAAATCCCCAGAGGTGCTCTGGGTAGGGTCCCTTCTCCTCATCCCAGATATGCACAGCTTCTAGGGGCCAGAGCAGCTCTCCCATCCATGGGAGAGCCAGATCCAAAGACACCTTCTCTACCAAAGGCTCCTGGTGAAAAGAATAACTGTGTGAGATAGAAGAGGAGGTGCCAGGAGAGAAGCTGCCACCCACTCCCTGCCCTGTGTGAGCAGAGCAAGCACCCACTGCCTCTCTCGACCTTCCCTGCAATCAGAGGGGCACAGCTGTGCAGCCCAGAGACCTGGACCTGAATCCTGACTCTGCTGTTCTTTGCCTGTGTGATCCTGAAAGAGTTCTTCAACCTCTCTGATCCTCAATTTTTCCACCTAAAATTCCTTTGGCACCAGCCCCGCCTAACTTCCCACTGTTATACTATTGAGTGAGATTATGGATAATGGAGTGTGAGATGGGGATCAGGAGGTCAATAAGCAGGAGGATACCCCTAAGTTACTGATGCTCAATAACAGATCTTCTACCTCTGCTTCTCTGCTGTCACCCAGCTCTGGGAGCCATTTCTCAGTTGGGGGAATCAAGTCATAGACAGTGTATAGAACTCTGCAGCAGTCCTGACCTCCCATGATTCCAGGGAACCCTGCCTACAACCTTGTCTCTCTGCCACACCCGACACACTACAGAGATACCTGCCAAGTGTCCCCTCCCCACACTGATTCCCTTCCCAGAAGCTAGAGAGAGGATGATTGATGATGGACAGCCCTGCTCCCACCAATCCAAATGCCTCTTCTTCAAAGAAGCCCTCAGGTGGGCTCCTCCCTAGACAGAGCTCTTCAAGATGGAGTCCCTCAGGTACAATTGTCCTTGCCTACTAGAGGGCTTTCAGGTAGTATCAAGCTGCCTGGTTGGCCATTCCACTAGACCCAAGGTGTCCAAAGCAAGGCTGAAGCTTAAATTGAATGGCTTGTCCAAATTCTCTCTGATTGTGAAGCTTTTAGCCAGAGATTCCTGTGTCCTAGTCAATAAGGGCCCCACAGGGTTCAAGGTCTTATACCCTGTGCTGTGGAGTCCCAGGTGTGTTGAGTGGGATGCAGAGAATAGAAGGATATCTGTGGTCAGACACCTTAAAACAAGCTCCAAGGAGACCTGAGGGTAAGAACAGGGGCTACAGGGCATGTTTGGGTTTGGATGGGAAATGTCCCCAAAGGTTCCTGTGTGGACGCATGTTCAGAAGTGGGAATCAGGGATGTGATTGGAGGGCTCTGGCCTCGTCAGTGAATTAATCCATTGACAGGTTCATAATTGCACAGCATTATTGGGAGATGCTGGAGGAGGCAGGGTCTCCTTCCTTGGAGGAAGTGGGTCATAGAAGTCTTGTCCTGGAAGGATGTAGCATGTCGCTGGCCCCTTCCTGTTCCTCCCAACTCCCATGAGCACAGCAGCTTTCTCCTGCCAGGCCCTTCCACCATGATGTTCTGCCCCACCACAGGGCTAAAGCCAAGGAGCCAATGACCATGGACAGAAACTGCAGAGATACCTAAGGAGGCACCATGGTAACCCTGGCAGTGGGAGGCCTGGTCTCCTTCCCGATGGAGGGAGCACCCAGACACCCTGCCTTGGCCATGACCAGCCCCCTGGCCATTAGCACTGTGAGGAGTGATGGCGAACACCACCCTGCCTCCAGAAGTGAGCAGAAACAAGAATGAGGGTGGGCTCATAGCTCACAGGTTAGCCTTTGTGGGTGAGACGATACCCCAATTAAAAGCAAGCATAGCCAGAGCCTGCTACCATTCAGGTGTGCCCCAGAGCCCACTGCACCTCAGAAGAACCACCACCCACACTTCATCTCTACCTCAGGGTATCAGGTTGGCTTCAGAAAATTGGTCAGGGCTACAGACCAACACCTTTGCCCCAGAGATCTGGATTAAACATTGCTCAGCCTGCCGAGATTGTCAGGGACCAGGCACAGAAGGTACAAAATGGGCGGGTGTTAGAAGACCTGAGCCAGACTATTTTTCTTTTCTCCTGTGATTTCTCATTTCTCTGGAGACTAGGTCTTTCCCTAGGTCTGTGATGCCAGGAACCAGGCATCCTTACACCCTCGTTAGACCAGGCCTGGCCTTCCCTGTGCCCGGCTCCCTGGCTTCTAACTTCAGACTCTGCCCAGATCTCAGCAACATTCAGGAACTAATGGGCAAATGATCCTTCCAGACATACAGACTGACTACCTAGGCAGAATCAGCCCCCAGTGAGACTGAGCTCCACACGAAAGCTCTTCCCAATGGTAGCAGAAGATGGGCAGCCACAGTGCCATACTGTCACAGGCAGTGCCATGAGCCGCTTACTTCATCTGAGATCCCTGGAGTGACCTGGACTCCAAACAGCTGCAGAGTTTAAAGAGCCCTACACATGCAGCATTGTTTGTGGAAGACTCATACTCTTATCAGGCTGTGCTAACATTGGGGTCCCCAAGACCAACCACCTTATATTCCTGGGACTGGACAAAGCCAGCCTTGCAAAGGAGCCTCAGGTTCAGTTTGAAAGCCCTTAGCTTTTGCACTCCAGCTCCTGCCTCAAAGGTTAGTCAAGTCAGGACAGCCAGGACAGCCAGGCCAGGTTGCAGGCTGATGAACCTCCCCTTGGGTGCCAAATACCAGATCAGTGAAGCAAAATGGTTAAGCCAGATACGCAATGATACAGGTGCAAACCAAAGCTGCATTTTACGTGGCAATAGAAGACAATTTGCAATCAGAGGCCAATGTGCTTTAACAAATCAACACCAGGATTCATCCAGTCCCACAAGGAAAGGGCACATCCTGCACATGGCTAATCTCCAGTACCAGAACAAGGTGTGTGTGTCTGGGGGGCACATAGTAGGTGCTCAGTGAGTAGTTATTGAATAAATAAATACATTAAAGATCTTCAAGTTCAGTTTGTGAGAGCCCACATGTTCTTCCAGGAGAGTCTTAATGAACTAGAAATTTTTTTAAAAAATTTATTTTTTTAGTTTTTGGTTGGCACAATGTCTTTATTTTATATCTATGTGGTGCTGAGGATTGAATCCAGTGCCTCATACATGCTAGGCGAGCACTCTACCACTGAGCCACAACCCCAGCCCAAAGTAGATATTTTTGATTTCCAAAATCAAGAGGGGTTTTAAGGACAGTAAAATCACCATATCAGGTGAATAGCCAAAGCAGAATCATCATGGGGCCAGAGAGCAGGACACCAAGGTCACGGTGAGGCATTACCCAGCTCTGGCACTGGAGGCCTCTATCACTCACTTATCCCTTGCAAAGGAAAGGACAAACAACTAAATGAGGAGGCCTCAGTGTCCCCCACTGTAAGATGGGGAAGGAGGCTTATTTTACCAAGTTTTATTGGTGAACCAATGAGGGCCTGTGGACTCAAAGCCTACTGCTCCATAGACATCTACCTGTGTCTGCTCCCTTCTCCTGAAGGCCCCCAACTAAGGAAGCCAATTTTGCCATTTTGTCACTCATTGCTGTGGACCTTTTGTGTCCCCCAAATTCATATATTGAGATTCTAATGTCCAACAGAATGGTATTGGGAGGCAGGCCCTGTGGGGGGTGATTAGGTTAGCAGGGTGAGTCCTTATGATGTCATCACAGCAGGAAGAGCGAGATCAGCAGACAGCAGATCTGTTAGTGTCTTCATCTTGAACTTTGCAGCCTCCAGAACTTTGAGAAAGAAATGCTCATTGTTTAAGCCACCCCGTCTATGGTATTTCAGCTCAAGCCAACTAAGATACTCACCTCCTAAAATACAGAATGAGGACAAGGACATTCCCTTTGAAACAGGAGGGCTGTTGGCCCTTGAACACAGAGGTCAAGAACTTGGCCCAGGACTGGCCACCAAGTCCAGAGGAAGGGGCTGGCGTGGTGTGGGGTGATGGAGGCTGTGTGTGCGTTCACAGCTAGAACGAGGCTTCAGGCTGCACAGAGGAACCACCCCAATTCACTACACTGAACCCCTTCTTAAGGCATTCCCAAGTCCCTGCCTAAAAAAAAAAAAAAAAACCAGAAAGAACAGCAAAAGGAATCAAAGGAATCAATTCCAATTTGTTAGGGCCTTCTGGGTGCGATAAAGCCAACCTCTGTCATCTCCACTGTCTTCCTGCTTCCCCTTTACTGAGAAGTGAAAACACCATTCAATTAATGTAATTAGATCTACCCAGAGATCTTGGGCTCAAAACCACACCACAGGCAAGTGGTCAAACTCAGCAGCCAAGCAAACCCCAATGGCTTCCTGTGGAAAGGCAGAGAGGGACGAAAAGCAGCATGAAATGGCAGCTCAGAAGCATGGCCTGGGCCAGAGAGACAGCCCTCCCAGCTCTGCAGGGTCCAGCCCTGAGGCCGCAGAGCATCAGAGCCCTCCTAGGTCCACCTGTCAAATCAGTACTTCCACTCCGGGAGTTGCCACAAAAAGCTGAGCAGAGAAGACCCTTGGGAGGTGACATGACAATGAAATTAACACCCTCCTTTCGTCCACCAGGCCCTCCAATTCCTCATGCACTCCAGCCCAGAAGCGGAGAGCTGGTGGAGGGTGTCTCCCAGGAAACACCCTCTGAATCCTGAGCCCAGGGGCCAGAAGTTCAAGGTTTCCTCCTGGAGAAAGTGCAGGGTAGTCAAGTGGCAAACCCAAGCTGAGTTTCAGCCCTAATTCTTTTTCTTTATATGCTGTGTGACACAGAGCAATATTTGGTACCTCTCTGTGCTTCATTTCTCCACTAGAAAACAATGACAAGGCACACTCCACCCTCCTAAAAGGGCTTGTGAGAATCAACAGGATAGTGAATGTCAACATGGGTCATGAGCCATCACTGTCACTGTGTCATCTCAGAATTGACACATCTTACTGGCTTCTACTGATGGTGATCCACTTTGGGTGCTAAGAGTTGATGAGGCCCTTGGGTTATCGGTTTTAAAACAAAAATAAACAGGAAGTCCAGTGGAATTTGAATTTCAGATGACTAATTTTTTAGTGTAAGTATATCCCACATGTTGCATGAGGTCTCCTCGAGTTTTTAGTAAACTTGATATACTTTTTAAGAATGTATCATTTATCTGAAATTCACACTTCACTGAGTGTCTTGTATTTTTAACTTTCTCAATCTGGTGAGGACCCCAGGACCACAAAGGCCTGGGTCCCAAGCCCTGGGTCCCAAGCCCTGGGTCCCAAGCCCTGCTCTGACACTCACCAAAGACAGAAAATATTTTTGTCACCTCTCTGAGGCTCCATTGTCTCATCTCATAACGATCATGCACAGTCACATCAGGGGATGGTGCTTGACCTGGACCCTCCAGGGTCACCCATCAGGGCTTGGTCTATGGGACCATCACTCCTCAGTTGGAGGGCTCAAAGCAGTAGCTGTATGTGATGTATCTGGAATGGGGCCTGGCACAGAGGGGTTGGCATGCAGAAGTCGTCTCCCATGGCCACTTCCTGCGCTCACAGCCTGGAATGCATGAGGGTCTGGGATGGACCAGCAGAAATTGGCCTGTGTGACATTCGCTGGCCTGAGATGACAGGCGGCCGAGAGCCCCAAGGGAGACGTGGAGAACGAGGAGTGGCTGAGCTCTCAGCCCTTCCTCCATCTGTATGCCACACACTCCAGCAAACCTCTGTCATCACATCCTTGTGGCCCGAGAGAAGTGCTCTCAGCAACAGCAGCTGGACACTTTTACAAAGGACTACCACACAGCAGACACCATGTCAGTCAAAGATGGACGAGGCCAGGGCCCCCCCTCCAAAGATCTCAAAATCTAGTTGGAATCATAGCAGAAAAAAAGTGGAATTAAAAAGTAATTAAAGAAAAATAGATTCTACAAGGAATAGGAGGAAGTGGTCAGTAGCAGAGCCAGGGACATTCCAGGCAGAAGAACTACCACTCAGAGGAGCCAGTCCAGGACACATCCAGTGCGTCACAAGCTAGAAGTAGAGAGCATGGAGGGAGGTCAGGGTCCCCTCCAAGAAGCCCTTGAGGTCATGCATATGCATTTGTGAGGGGTTGGGAGAGAGGGGAAATACCATATCTGCAAAAAAACAACCCACACTGGTCCATGACAGTACACCAGCCCCGTGCAGTATGGCATTCCAAAAGAGCATCACATGAGAAAACATTTTGGAAAAGTGATAACTATGCAAAGGATATTTTGGTGCTCATCTTGAGAAAAGGCTGGTTTGTGGGGAGGTGGGCTCAGATTTGGCTTCTTTGACATACTCTGATTCACAAGGAGAAGACAAAATGTGTTCCTCAAGTGTGACTCTCCCACCTCAAGACTCTGTCCTCAGTGTCCCCCCCGAGCGCATATTCACCACGAGTGTCACCAGTCCACCCATTTCTCCCAGGGATCCTGTTTCCCCTTGTGTACTGTGAGGTTTTGTAAGGCCTGCTCGTCCTGATGCCTGCTTGCTCTGTGTCCCATGTCACAGCATGAGGGGACTGGAAGTCTGTAGAAAAGAATGCTGTTGAGTTCGGCAGGGTTGGGTTTCACAGGGCAGAGGCAAACATCTCATCTGTTGATGCCCATCATTCACATCATGTATCATTTGATGAGCATGTGCAATGGCGCTGTAAACAACCCCATTAACCCATGAAACTCCAAGTTACCAATTCTACAAAGATTTCAATGAAAGTGATACAGTTGCCTTGCAATAGGTTACAAGTAATAATCTAGAGCTTATATGCTAACTAATAATATTAACAATTAAAATTAGTACATCATACCATGAATGACATACAATATTGAAGTTTTTATAGTGTTCTACATCTGGGATGAGGGACAAAATAGGGTGTATTTAATAGTAGTTACTAGACACTGGCCCTCAGAGCATCTCAAAACCACTTCCCAATTGGAACATGGAAAACAGAGAAACAGGTAACTGGCAAAGTCATGAAATTGCTACTTCTCCCTGATATGAATGTTAATCAATATTGAAACTCAGTCCTAACTTAGTGGTATGTGCTGTGGTGTAAATGGAGGTCTTCCACCCAGCCAGCCTGTGAACACTCTATAAGAATAATCGGGTTCACCCACTTCCATCTTTGACCACAGATAAATTTCATGCGTTTTAGGACTTGGAAGCAAAAAGTAATTAAAATTCATTTGGATTCAAATTCACTCATTTCGAATTTGTGATCATGCTACAATTACTAGATTATATTTGACTCAATAAAATAAATCCTGCTAAGTCAATTAATAGCATGAATAATATCATGGGGGAGAGATTTTCTCATGTATTTAAGAGATATCTCATGCTGTGCACATGAGCTAGACAGATGAGCACCCAGGCTAACAGGACAGATAAGTGTCAAATAACAAACCAATAAGTTAAGTAGCTGCAATTTTGTTAAGTGCTGCAAAGGAGATGGCTATAACCTATTTTAAAAGTACTGATGGGAGCACTTGAAATAGCCTGAGGAGTTGAAGGTAGCCTAGGCTTTGAAGTATATGTAGGAGTTAACTAGGTAACGGAAAAGAAGGAGGTAAACCAGGCAGAGAGAACAACATGTGCAAAGGTCCCAAGACAGGAAGTCCTATAACATGTAGAAGAAGCTGGAAAAAGGCCTGTGTAGCTGGAAGCCAACCATAAGGGGAGAGAGTTCAAGATGGGGAGGAAAGGGAGATTCCTTCTTAGGAAGATTAATTTTCACTCTTGAAAACTGGGAAGACATGGAGAGTTCTAAGCAAGAGGTTGGCAAGAGCAGATTTGATTTCTAGAAGCTACATCTGAGTGGATGAATATGGGCTCCTGCAGAAGTCCAAGGAAGACACAACAGCTGCTTGGGCCACATAGTGACCATGGAGATGGAGACCAGCATAGTGGGGCCAAGAGACCCTTAAAGATGAAACTTGCAGAACTTGGAAATGGTTTGGGTAGGGAGAGGCTCAGGGAGAAGAGAAAGGGAGAAGTTGTAGGAGATTCTCAGATTTGTGAGATCTCCAGAGAGAGAACAGGCTGATGGGAGTATGAAGGCCTAGAAGACACAGGCAGAGAGCTGTCCACTGGGCAGTTGGAGATGTGGATGGCGCCAGACAAGTGGCCTGGGTGCAAAATCAGTGTGTGGATGTGTCTGCTAAGACCAGCTGTGGGTGAGATCATCCATGTCCACACTACAGAGCAGGAAGAGAAGCCTGAGTGCTGGGAGCCAAGGAAACCCAACCATCAGGGAGAGGAAGACAAGAGGCTGACCAGCCAGACAGGGAGGGAGAAGTAAAGAGTCAAGGTCCCTCACAAGAGGACAGTGCCCAATAGTCTTGACTGCAATCGAGAAGTCATTCAGCAAACATGAGTCATTGGAAGACTCATCTGGGCCAAGCAGAGGGGTGATGATGAGTGGTACCAAGCAGAGCAAGGAGGGTTAAGTAAATAATGAAGGTAAGAGTGGGACAGGAGTTGAGAAGAAAACTGCTTTTGAAAGCCATAGACACACATAAGGAATTTATCATGCTTGTGATTAAGTATTTACTTTTGTTTCTGCGTGATCATTGGATCAGATTTCAAGACCTTGTTTCTAACATGACTCAGCCCTATTCAGCTTATCCTCACTCACGTCATCTGAAGGTACTCACACCCTCCTACCTGCAAAGGGCTCTGTAAGCCACAATTTCACCAACTCAGGTTGGCTTCCTTCAAATAGCTCAAAGTAGTGAGCAGGACAGGGGAGAGCCCAAGCACAAAGCAATAGGTACGCTGAATGTCCATAATATAACTACCACATCATTCCACTCCTGTGGAAATGTGTCCAAATGTGACACAAATTGTACAATTATCCTTCTTCTTCAGTCATATCTCAGTGTGCAAACGTGTCAATCTGAATTTTACAAATGGCCTTAAGATCCAAGGTCATGGTCTTTTTCATTAAAATTTCCATTATCTTGCTCCTTTGTTTCCTGTGCCTCCATTTTCCATCCAGGAAACACTAATCAGAATTAAGATAGCCAATTCAGAGCATTGCCACAAATATGGAGCTTCTATGTTGATATGCTTAGCATACAAAGACATGTAAGACCCTCGTCCAGGATTCAAGAAACTTTCTAGTTGAGGAGAAAAAGAAGCAATCATCAATTTCTAAAGCATATGGGTTCAATACAGCATGAGCT
This sequence comes from Marmota flaviventris, assembly GCF_047511675.1. NCBI lineage: Eukaryota > Metazoa > Chordata > Mammalia > Rodentia > Sciuridae > Marmota > Marmota flaviventris. Next base: position 74,638,993 of record NC_092501.1, on the reverse strand, counting down.
ATGGGAAAGGTAGCCCCAGTATGATGTGGGGACAGGAAGGAGCCCATCCAAGCCAGTCTGGGGAGTCAGGATGGGGCCTCACCGTATGGTGGCAGAAGCATAGCACCTCTGTAATTCTCTAAAGAAACATACTCCCCAAATTTGAGTTATTATGATTATTAATATTATTAATAAACTATCTTAGACTAGATTAATATCCAGGAGCTACAGTCTAGGGAAGGTCTTGTGAAAGCCCCAAGGGTCTGCATTTAACATTTGCATAGTGAGTTTATTTTAATTAGTTTACACTTCATCCTGAGCACTCTGAAAATTCTCCTGGGCAGCTTTTTGGTTCTTTTAGCTGTCAAAATAGATATTCAAGCCTCCTGCCAACAATAAATCGAACAACATGCTGCTGCTGGCTGAGTGGACTTGAGTTTGGCCACTCTAGTTTCTATTTCCTGTAAAACCTAAGTTATTCATTCAGTGGGAAAAGGGCCTTTGCTCAGATTTTACTAGCAAAAAAAAAATCACAACTGGGTCAAATATATTAGAAATCCCAGAGGTTTAAAACCGTTTCTGAAAATTTCTTGGGCCATCAACAAGCTCATCAATATTAGAAGAAATAAATTAAATTTGTGTTACGATTTTTGCAAAAAAAAAGCCTATGTTTGGAATTTTGTTGGGTTCAAATATGAATTTAAAACAAACAAACAAACAAACAAAGAAGAGATTGAAGGCCAACTGCCAGCTATATTACTGACATTTAAAGATAGCTTTCCCACTGAGCATGTTATTGGCCTCTGGTCAATTGGGTTCCACTAAAATTATTTTTCCTCCTCTTTCTAGATGGGCAGTGATGACACCAAATATAAGCTTAAAAAGAAGTTTTAAAACTACAGATCCTAAAACGCAGCAAGGCAGGCACCCACAGCCCCCACTAATGTAACAGGTATGTGTGTTCTCTTACTGTAAGAAATACCTAAGACGATGAACTTTAAAAGATGAAAAGTTTATCTTGGCTCACCATTTGAGATGTTTTAGTCTGTGGTAGGTCGGGCCCCATTGCTTTTGTTCTGTGGCAAAGCAGCACATTGTGGTGGGAGCACATAGCAGAGGAGGATAATCATCCTCCTGTGCGAAAGGAGAAAGGAAGAGGAGGGACCAGGATCCCAATATCCTCTTTAAGGGCACATACCCAATGACCTAACCTCTCATTAGCACCCCCCTCTTAAAGTTTCTACCACCTCCCAATTGTGTCAAGCCAAGGACTATGACTTTAACACATGGGCCTTTGGAGAATATTTCCGATCCAAACCAAAGCAATATGGAACGAACCCAAAAGCCAGGAAAACACTTTCTGTGACACCAGAAACACTTTCTGTAGTTGGCCACTGTGCTGAAGGATACCAATGTGTAGTGAGAGAATGAGGCCAACATTATGACAGTCTCATATGACTCCAGGTATTCCAAATCAGAATTGGCAAAATTACCTGAAGACACTGGGAGGGAAGGCATCTCTCTTATTGCTGAGGCAGAAGTAAGGTGGTTATTTTCTGAATGCTCTATCAGTGAACATCCTTCACCACTATTTGGAATTACAATGTAAATCCAAGATCAGTTAGAGTTCTTTGACCACAGGCAAAGGGGAGGAAAGGTGAGGGACCAGGCAGCCCCAGTGCATACTGAAAGCTCCACTGCAGAGAAGAATGCCCAAGCCCATTTCCATCCTTGCATGACTCCCAAAGAAATGGACAACACAGGGCCCTGCCCTGAGTATCACATCCACATGGGGAGCCCTGGCAGCTCCTTGACTTTCATACCCCAAGACTAAACATAGTGGCAGGGAGAAGAAATGCCCCAAAAGATATCAAGTGTTTTTACTCAGAGAGGAATAGAAGCTGAGTGTTCAAAAAATACAAAGAGTTCCTGTTAATATAATAGTAAGGGGCATGTGATTAGCTAGGGACCATTTACTTAACTCTAAGATGCTAGATTTATCTGCAACTATCTTATTTCCATCTTAATGTAGAAGTGTAGGAACACCAGTATTACTGAGTCCATCATTTATCATTACCAAAGTCCCAGCATTCAGGATACCAGGAGACTCCCTGACTGTATTAACAGGATCTCAAGGAGCAGAAAACCTGATTTATGGTAGCAACCATTAAGTTTCCTCTCAACCCTGATAACACAAACCTCAGAGTGTGTTTGTCACTCTGCAGTACTACTGAGGACCTGGGGCTACTCAACTGCCATCCTCAGCAAGTTGGACTTTGGTGGTCATGGGTTGTCCTTCAGGGTTGCAAAGTGAATGCCTCATGTTATGGTTGAATGGCACCCCCCCAAAAAAAATTCATATGCTGAAGTTCCAACCTCCAATACTTCATATGGAAATAGAGCTATTACTGATATAATTAGATAAGATGAGGACATTGGGAAGGGTACTAAGGTACAAATCAAGTTTGGCTGATGTCCTCATAAAAAGGGAAATTGGGACACAGAGACAAGCATGGAGGGAATGTTAACAGACACAGGAAGAGGACAGCATCTAAGTACCAACAAAGGAGGTCAGCCCTCAGAAGGAACCAAACCTGCTGACACATCAATTTTGGACCTCCATTTTCCAAAACTGAGAGACAATGTATTTCTATTTTTTTTAAATATTTTTGTAGTTGTAGTTGGACACAATAACTTTATTTTATTTATTTATTTATTTATATGTGGTGCTGAGGATCAAACTCAGGGCCTCGCACGTGCAAGGCAGCATTCTACCACTAGGCCATAACCTGTATTTCTATTTTTTAAGCATCAGAATATGATACTTTGTTAGGGCATCATAGCAAATACACAGTTTCAGGCTTCCTGTCTACATTCAAAGAAGGAAGAATGGGAACCAACAGGGTTTGTTCCTTTGATCAGAAAGATAGGGACATTTCCCAGACATCTGGCTGTTTCCATCCCTGTGGCCAGAACTACATACTCTAGCCATGCCAGCTGCATGGGAGTCTGTGCCATGAGGTTATATCTCATCATGATTTTAATTCACATATCTCCAATGATTAATGATCTTGAGCACATTTTCCTATACCTGTTGGCTACTTGTAGTTTGTTTGCTTGTTTGTTTGTTTTGAGAAATATCTATTCAGTTCATTTATCAATTTCTTGATCAGATCATTTGTTCTTGTTTTTTTATATTATTTTTACTATTGAGTTGAAGGAATTCTTTGTGTATTTTGGATATTAATCCTTTATCAGATGTATAGCTCATAAATATTTCCTCCCATTCCACAGCTTGCCTTTTCATTTTGCTGTTTTCTTTGCTACACAAAAGTTTTATTTGATCCCACTTTTCCATTTTTGCTTTCATTCCCTGGGATCTCTCAGTCATTTTTCTCTCTTAAGTCTTTCAAAGATGAGGCTCACCTGCATTATGGAGGATAATCTGCTTTACCCAGAGTCTATTGACTTTAATGTTAATCACATCTAAAAAATACTATCCTAGCAACATCTAGACTGGTTTTTAACAAAAACTATGTGCAATGGACTAGCCATGTTGACATATAAAATTAACCATCACAGAATGTAGTTCTTGTCCAAAGCTATTAAGCAGGATGTCCTGTTCATACCATGCGCTTCTTTCTTCTGCAGAGAAAAATAATCCCCACTTTGTAATTGTAACTGGTCAACAAGAAGCTCTAATTTTGTGGGAAGTGGTCTGCACCTACTCCTTGCCAGAATCATCACCCAAAGGCACCCACCAGCTGGCAGAGACAATCTTCCTAGAGCCAACAGACAATGCAGGGGAACAAGAAGTGCACAGATGGATTCAGCGACTCCTCCAGCATCGGTAGCGTGTTGGATGATGCAGACAGGGAGGTAAGCAACCTCACAGACCGGGCGTTCCGGAGCTTGTGCATCTCAGAGGATGCATCCTTCCATGATTCCAATCTGTCCCCAGATATCACCCATCAGGTGTTTGGGACTTTCCACCAGGGAACAGTGAGTCACACCCACAGAAAAAGTGGCATTTGGAGCCAGCTTCCGTCACAAGGTACCGAGCATGCAGGCTGGGCAGCCACCTTCCAACAGCTACCCAAGTATGTTCAAGGAGAGGAAAAGTACCCCAAAAGCAGCCCCCCACCAACACCATCCCAGAGGAGACTGGAGATGCCAGTTTCTGGCTTGAGGAGCAGCAACAAGCCTGTTTCCAAAGTATCATCGCTAATCAAGTCTTTCGATAGGACTGAGAGCCAACATTGTGATAGCAGACCTCCCACCAGCAAGCCTCCAGCTCTCAAAAATCCTTCCAAGTTTGCCCCTCTTCCAGACAGTGGTGTCAACTTCTGCTTTGATTCTGCTTTTCTGACTGTCAGGAGGGTTCCTGCTGAAGTCTCCAACGCCCATCAGAACAGCCTCCAGCCTGGAAGGAACCACGGAGAACAAGAGTCGCCTAAGAATCCTGAAATGGCCTGTCATGGCTCCGGCAGCTTCCTCCCCAAACCTGACAACTCAGCCAGCTCATTTGAGTCAAGATTCCCCTCTCCACCCCACAAGCCAGCCAAGGCCGAACCCGTAAGAGGCAAGGAGTGGGCTCACAAAGGGACTTTTCTGCACAGTGAAAACAGTGCTTTTGAGTCATGGAACGCCCACCAACCAAAGCTGCTGGAGAGAAAGGACATCGCAGAAACCATCCCAGAAAGCAAAGTTCCCAAACATTATGAGGAAACGCCCTTGTCAAGAGAACCTTATCCCCCTGAGCACAAAGTCTCTCCCTGCCCTGTTCGGGCCAGCTGCACTCAGGAAGAAAGCAGATTAGCAGCAGGGGCTCTGTCCACATCTGGACCCTGGGGCTGCAGAGATCCAGGACCCCCAGTATTCCCTGCAGAGGGAAAAGCTTCCAGCTCACAGCCTGACCCTCAGCTGAAGTCAACCCAGCCTCCATGGAGGAAACCAAAAACTGGCAAAGGAGGTAAAGAAAGTCTTCAAGACACTTTGGAAGAAAAGAAACAGACCAACAGGAGAGGCCCGCCTCTGCATTCAAAGCACAACCTCCAGGGGCAGTTTCCAGAAGATGAGGCTCTGGACATGCCTGGGGACCCTAATGAGCATTACAGTCCTCCTTTTAATATCAGTAAGCTCCTGACCCCCATTATACCCACCAAGCATGTCCTGGAATCATCAGACACCCAGTCAGGGGAGATAAGCCCATCCCCCACAGGACAGCTGAACGGATACCAGGAGAAGGAGCCCAGTGAATGTCAGTCAAGAGACAGCTACAAATCCAAAGCACCCAGTCTGCTGTTCAACCTCAAGGATGTGCGGAAGCGTGTTAAGAGTACATACAGTCCCTCACCTCTCTTGAAAGGCTTCGATGAGAAAACCAGAATTAAGACTGATGGCAAGCAAGAACCTGTGAGCAATGGGGTCATCCTCTCCAATGGGCTTGAAGAAAGCCCTCCTAGTGAACTTTCTAAGGAGAGACCAGCCAATGTCCCTGGTGCATCACATAGCGGTACCCAGAAGGACCCTACCACAGACCCCAGTGAGCCCTCTGCAGACAATCACCTCACCCTCAGCTCACCTCCAACTGTCACCAAAGCCCTCTGTGTCAATGGGGAGGCTGTAGAAAGGAGCAGTGATGGGAAGGAAGATGCCAACGGAGAGGCAGAGCTGTGTCCCACCAGGCCAGGCTGGAGTCCAGACTCCAGGGAACGCCACCCCAGGAAGCACCTCTCCTTGAAACTTTGTAATAGGGAGCTTGAGGCCGGACAGGCTGCAGAGCAAACCAAGAGCCATCAGCTGGAGAACAGGCTCTCAAGATCCATCTCCCAAGAGACAGAGCCAGAGAGAGACCTAAGACTTCAGAACCCACTCCTGAACCAGAAATTCTCCCCAGGGCCCCTCTCCCCCGAGGAGGAGGATGTGTTTTACAGCGACACCCAGTCCGATTTTATGCCAAGCCTCCAAAGTAAGGCCAAATTCAGCACCAGCTCTTCAGATCAATCCTTTGCCTCGTTTGATGATCAGCAGAAGTCGTGGTTTACTGAGAGCCAGCGGGAAGACAGGAAGAAAGATGTGAGTGCAGGTGACAGTGAGAAGGAAGAGAAGGAAAAGGTGATGGGGAAAGATGAGCTACAGCACTGTGCTTTAAGAAACGGACACGTGTTCATGGAGGAGCACAGTCAGGGGGAAGCACTGCAGAGAGAAGAGGAAGGTCTGTGTGGAGGGAGACCCAGGAAGGCATCGATGGAGGAAGGAAATTTCAGAGGCTCTTGGATTGGGGGAAATAAGGACATGGCCCTTTCACATGCCAAAGACTCCACCCCCTCTCCATCTTCTGCTACAAACAAGCACAAACTGTTTTCGATTAAAGACAACACCCTTAGGGCCACCCCTGTGATCAAACCTATCATTCTGCCTCTTCTGCGGACTGTGTCCTCAGAGGACTCACTTGGCAGTAGCTACAAAGAAGAAGAATTACCAAGGCAAGAGTGGGGTGAAGATGCTGCTGGTCTCTGTGCCCATGAAAGCCAGGAAATGCCCAGCACCCTGACATCCACTAATATGCAGGGCACTCACTTGAAGCACATGGCCTGTGAAGGCCTAAAAGACCCTGGGCAGGTATTCAGTGCAGCCAGGATAGATAACTCCCAACCAGCCCTGAAGGGGAATTTCCCATCTCCATCACCGGTGGGAGAGGGGGACAGGATGAGGCCACCCCCAGAAGCAGCACATGAAATCATGGCAAGCGATGGCAAGAGCAGGCCCACAGCCTCAGGGAAGCTGGTTGCTCCACCCGATATCCCCAGGATTGCTCTACCTGAGGACGATTTAGAAGACGAGCGCCCCCTGCAGTCACTTGGCACTTGCTGGGAAGAGCAGGAACAGAGACAAGGCTTCCAAAGTCACTTTTTGTCTGCCCCCAGAGCAGGGCCCCCTGGGAGAAGAACGGTCCCTGGTGAGATGGCAACTTCCCCCAATCCCAGCTCCCTGGGAGAGAGCAGCGCGTGCTCCCCGGCCACCAGCAGTGTTTGGGATGATGTTTCCCAGGCTCCTGAGGAACTGGGTCCTCCGGGGGAGCCTCCCCGGGCCAGCCCCTGGGCGAGCCCGGGTCCTGCCAGGCTTACTCGGCGGGAGGACCTGACGCACGGCCTCGTGTGGGAGGACAGCTCCGACCCCCAACTCGAGCCGGGGGCGGAAGACCTCCGGACCATCTCTCCACGAGGTGCACTGCTGGACGTGGCCACCAGCTCAGCAGCCCCTCTTGAGAAACCAGAGCCACCTGCTCAGCTGGAGAGGGCCGCCGGCAAGCCACCGGCAGTCCCACCCAAAACGGAGAAGGCCCTGCGACGGGCCAAGAAACTAGCAAGCAAGAGGAGAAAGACCGACCTGGTGCAGGAGAAGCATAGCGAGTTCTGGGAGGGGAAACCCTGCGCAGAGGACTCACAGCGGACCGAGCGAAGGCCGCTGTCACCTGGAGAGAGGTCCCGCGCCAGGTTCCCTGTGGTCCGCTCCTTGCCTCCTCCCGCGCATCGCCACTCAGTATCCGGGGTCTCTGAGCCTGTGGGGAGGCGGCCTTGGGGGCCCCAGCCCCTCACGCCCCTGCCCGCTTACCCCGCCACCCAGAAGGTCCTTCAGGATCCCCAGTCTGGAGAATACTTCGTCTTCGACTTGCCACTCCAGGTGAAAATCAAGACCTTCTACGACCCAGAGACTGGCAAGTACGTTAAGGTCTCCGTCCCATCCTCTGAGGGGACCTCCCCTGAGCCGCCCCTACAGGATGCCCTGGCTGCTCCCTACCTGCTGTACCCTGGCTTCCGGCCAGTGCCAGTGACCGCCCTGATGCCTCTACGCTGCTCCTCCCAGCTGTCTGCCCCCACCTTCCTCAGGCAAGGCCCCCGCGCCAGGCCCCAGAGTGCCCACGAGGCTGGACTACAACAGATCCCTGGGCCTCAGGGCGACTCCACTCAGCATGCTGGTGCCCAGCGCCCCCGGGGACCGCCCCGGAGCCCAGAGGAGGAGGGCGCAGAAGCTCCAGGCCTGGGCATCATCTCCACTGACGACCTGGAAGACTTTGCCACTGAAGGCATTTCTTGAGAATTGCATCAGAGGGACCCCCACTCTCACCCCTCCTCCCAAAAAAACAAAAGAGCTTACATCCATTCTCCCAACAGGCAAACACACACACACACACACACACACACACACACACACACACTTTCACTTATAGCCCTTCTAGATCCCAAAAGCCCCAAAGGAAGTAGAGATCCCAAGAACCCCATGTGAAATGCTCCCTTGTGGTACCTCTGAGAGAGGGTCACTGCTGGCATGACCAGGTCCCCTCTCCTCCACACACCTTTTCAGATCTTCCCACTCCTTTCCTCTTTTCCTGGTCATCCCTGCCCTTCTGTGGCCCGGAATCAGGGTGGCACAGGATGCTGTCCCCCTAACAGCTGATGGGCTCCTGCACCACTCTCTCCTTCTCACGGGTGGGCTTGCTTGGTGACCACCCCCCCAAAGAAAAAATGCTGATCCCTGCTGGGAGCAGGAAGCACCCCAGCAGACTGCCCACCGCCCACTGCTCAAGGTCAGGCATGACACACAATGGCCAGGTTCCAGGTCACCCCAGGTGGAACAGGCTGAGGACTGTCCCAAGGCAACCTTGCGGAAATGATTATTGGCATGGAATGGGTTTTCTTCATCCAAAGAAACTTGCCTCTGGAAGTCATTTTCTGATAAGGAAAAGGCTACTATTTAAAAAGTGAAATAAGTTTGCCAATGTGGTTCTGTCTCTGGTCTCCTTGTCTTTCTTCTGTGGATGGGTGGTCTGGGCTAACAAGTAAAGAGCCTGTACCCTCCAGGCCTTCCATGGAGTCTTCCATGGCAGCCATGGACCACACGAGATCCTTATGTTTGAAGAGAGCTTCTTCCAGTGTCTACTGTAGCCCCAGAAGCCACCTTATTTCTTCAACATCTGTCCATGCATTTTTGGGCCAAGCCTGCTACACTTCCCAACAGGTACCTAGTGAGTGTGGGGGACAGGGGTCTTCTAAGTCGTCCTCAGGTAGAAAATGGATCATGGGGATGTGCTGTGGAACTTCCTTCAGTCTGTGGACCTGCCTTTGCCATTGCTGAATCTGGAGGTGATTTCATCACACTAGAATGGCCAAAGGAAACTAAGGCAAGTCCCAGCTGCCCTAATTTTGTGATCTGTCCCTGTGCCCTGCATTCCAAAGGAGACTGTATGTTTCCTAAGTCCCTGGTCTTTGGGGATTTGGAAGAAAGTATCTGAAAAGTATTTGAATCAACTTGAGGGAGCTGAGTGATAACCACCTGCACTTGTGAGGTTTTGAGGGTCTTAGTGCAGGCACCCCCCAGCTGTGTAGGCAGTAGTGCTGGGGAACAAAGTAGGCATGTCTTCCTGGACTTCTATGTGGAAGCTCTGCTAAAGCCTCTTAATTCTTGTTCTGGGAAAAGATAAGGGCTTACAAGCACCTCCCTCCTTGTTTAAAAACCCCAACAGCTGTCAGGATTGTGCTCCATAAGTCCTAGGGGACCATGCAAACTGCATCATCCTGCTTCTATTCACAGAGGTGTCATTTCCACACTGGGAGGATGAGGATCAGATGCATGGATCAGAATCACTCAAATAGAGGGATTTTGAGCAATATTTTGGGTTGTGATTGGGTTCAGGGTTTTATATCTGTTTTCCCAGACAGTGTGGCCATGCCTGAATTTCATTATGAAAATGCTCCCCCACAGCCTGATGCCTCTAAGTTTCACTACACCTGGTCAGGCATCCAGACAACCAGCTTGAAGTGCAGGTCACTGTCCCATAGATTTGGTTCCCATCAGTCATTTACCAAGATGCAAGCAACAAGAATGAAGTTGTTTGGATGCTACCAGCAAATCACCTTGAGAGTCTTCTCAACTGTGTTTTCATCTTACTAGGTGAAAACTAATAAGTAATTTAAAAATTAGGATCTCAAATCTAAAAAAAAAAAAAAAAAATTCTCAGGGCTCCAGGAAAATAATTGCCTAGCCAAAGAAGAGGCTCTCATTTCAATAGGAACCATAGTTATAAGAACTTCATCCCTACAAGGAAAAATACTTTGGGAATTTATTTTGGGGAAGGCAGTCACTTTCAGTCTGAAAGGCAATATTGGCAGGGCTATCTATAGAGGCAGACACTTAAGGACAGCTGTTTGGAGATCAATGTCAGCTTTCTAGTCTTCTTTGCCCTTGTGGATGCAAAAGAGGATCAGGGCTCTGGCAGATTTCAGCATCCACTCACATCAGGTAGTAGGAATGCTTTGGATTCCTGGTCCCAGCAAGCCAGCCCTCACTTGCTCACAGCAAAACATCCATGTTCCTAAATCCAGGTAATGCCCCAGAGGAAAAAGGTAAAAGTCACTACCCAGTGAAGGCCAACTCACATGCCAGTGATATTCTCCTCTTTCAGTTTGTCCCAGAGGGTGGTGGGGGAGCATTTATGCCTGCTTCCTACCTACCTTCCTTATTCCATTTTCCTTTCCTTCCCTCCTTCTTACCATCCTGCCTTCCTGCCAGACTTCCTCTCTTCCTCTTTTCCTCCCTCTCTCCTTTTTACAAACCAACACTGTGCCAGGCACTTCCATAGATGCTAAAGATACTATAATAAGATGAGATCTCTGCATTTGGGGAGCTAAAGACCATTACCATCCCATGTGTTCAGTAATTGACAAGGTTGCTCTGAAGACCTCCTTTAGAAGGTGGTACCAAGTCAAGATACATAAAGTGGTACATCTGTTCATGAAGAAATCAGAATTTCCCCAGCTTCAATTTGCCTGTCAAAGATGACACCAATTAAGTACTAATAGATTACCTTACCATATCAAAGTATACTGAGTTGGCTAGTTATTCATTAACATTTCTAATCAGCACAAGAGCTGAACTAGTGTAGACTCACAGTATAGATGTTTATTAATATGTATCTCTGCTTCTGAAATGGTATTTCACTCATTTTGTGTCCCAGGAAAACCCCTACTTGTTGGTGGTGAGAAATAGGAACACATGTTTATGGAAACTGTAGATGTTACCTAAATATTCTGTTTAGTGCCCTGGACACTTTCTATTACTTAGGGGCCCTTCAAAGTGTCTCTTGGGAGACATAAATGTGAAGTGCCTCAAGGGAAACATCAAATATCCTCGGACTGTTCAGATAGAAATGATCTCACACTATGGAGTGGGTGCCACATGTCAGCCCTGAGCCAGGAGCACTGAGCCTAGTCTCAGTCACAACAAACCCATCAGAGGCGCTCTCATCGGCCTCATTTTATGGTAACAGAAACCAAGTCACTGGGACTGAATGTAACTGCCCATGGTCATACAACCACAAGCAGAGGGGCCACACCAGGGGCTCAAGCCTCTTTCACTTCTAGGTAGATGCTCCTAACCCCTAGCCTGTGCTTCTTTAAGTGTGGTCCCTAAATCAGCCACCCGCACCTCACCGGGAAGCTGGGTAAGACCCCCAGAATCTCAACCTGCATCTTCCAAGGTCAGCTAGGTGATTTTTCCATCCATATAATGAACTTAGATAAGTGCTTCTGGCCACTCAGCATGGATAGAAAACTTCAGGGAGGTGCATGGAATGTCTTCATGGCTGTACAGTATTGTCACTTACATGGGAAGGAAGGCTTACCTCCCTGGGTGGAAGAGTTGCAGGGAGATCAGTTTATACTATGCATGAGGAAGCCAGTTATAATGACCAGTTATAATGACATGAGGAGTTAGGGGTGCTGAGCTTCCCATGGTTAGAGATGCTCCATGGAAGCTGATGATCCTTTTGCTAAGACACACATAGTTACAGATATCATAAGTGACAAAACCGTGGCTTTGACCCAGGTCATGACCCAGGTTATATGTTGGGCTTCCAGTAAGCCAATGGCAAGGATCCAAAAATCTAAGTGGGAGCTGACCATAATGTATATAATTGAAGAATCATTTGCATTTAGAAGAGGAACTCTAACCAGGGAGAACAGGCATCATGGTGGCACATACCTGGACTCCCAGCTACTCAGGAGGCTGAGGCAGGAGGATCACAAGTTCAAAGCCAGCCTGGGCAATTTAGTGAGAGCCTATCTCAAAAGAAAATTAAAAGGGCTGGGGCTATTGCTCAATGGTTAAGCACCTGCCTAGCATGTGTGAGACCCTGGGTTCAATCCCCAGTACACAAAACAAAAACAAAAAAAACAAGAGAACCTCTGTGGCAAAACCTGAATTCTCTATATGTAGAAAATATTTCAACTTGGCACCATAAAATTGGACATACGTGTTTGGGTGCATTTTCTGCATCATTCAGATATGAAGTCGAAGCTGAATAAAGAGAACTCTGGGCCATGTTACCAGACCTTGTCACCGTGAAGTTTGGCATAGGCTTCCTCAGTGTCACCTCTGCAGAGCCATCTGAGCAGAAGGCTCCTCCCTTCCACCTGGTGTCTGGCCAAGTCCTCCCTCACCTGCCCATTCCCAATCAAGATGCCCAATCCTATCTGGGCTATAGAATCGTCAAGGCACTTGTTGACAAAACAGTTCCAGGCCCCACTCCCAATTCACTCATCAGACTCTCCAGGTGTTGGGCAAAGGTCACTGCAGATACAAAAGCTCCCAGAGATTCTGGTGCATGCAGATTCATAAATGCCACTCCAGAACATAGTCCCAAACCTGGCCCCAACATTCAAGCAAGGTGCTACCAGATCCAGCGGTCTGCCCAGCTTGCCTGGGGGCAAGGAGAACTCAGAGGCACTAGCGTCTCCACATCTTCGATGACCAAAACTGAAAGTGTCAGAAAGTTCAGTAAAGGGTTAATCCAATGGCTGGCTTCCAGCAGATTCACACTAATGTTGCCATAGTAGAGGTGTCATAGCTTGTCTCCCTTGCAACTAAGGCCTATCATGCCTCCCATGTCAGGAGCAAGCCACTGTATGGAGCTTCCCATCTATTCTGACCTCCCCAGTAACCACACTATACCGTTCGTCCAGTATGCTACCTTCCCACAAGGTAAGTGCCTCCCAATTGAAAACTTTTGACCATGTTCAACATCACTAGTCATTAGGAAAATGTAAACCAAAACCACAGAGAGATACCACCTCATACCCACTAGGGTGGCTACTATAAAAGCAAGAAAAGATGGAAAATAACAAATGTTGATGATGGTACAGAGGAACCGGAATCCTTGTGTGCTGTTGGTGGGAATGTAAAATGGTGCAACTCCTATGGAAAATAATTTGGTAATTACTCACAAACTTAAACATAGAATTACCATGTGATCCAGCAATTCCATTTCTGGAGTATATACTCTAAAAAAAAGAAAGCAGACACTCAATTAGATGTTTGTCCATCCATGTTCATAGCATTATTCACAGTTATCCAAAAGGTGGAAACAACCCAAGCATCCATCAATGGATGAACAGATACACAAAACAGGGCACACTCATACAACATAATATTATTCAGCCTTAAAAAAAAGGAAATTCTGACATATGATACAATATGGATGAATCTTGAAGAGATAATATTCAGTTAAATAAGCCACTCCCAAAAGGACAAATAATGTATGGTTGTACTTATTTAAGAGAAATATCTCAGTTATATTCATAGACAGAGAAAGTGGTTACCAGGAGCTGGGGGGCCAGAGGAGATGGGGAGCTCTTTTTTAATATGTACAGAGTTAAGTTGGAGAAAAAATTTAAAAGGCTGGGGATGGATGGTGACAAATGTATTTAATGTCATTTAATGGACATTTGAATATGGTTAAAATGGTAAATTTTAGGTTATGTATATTTATCATAATCCTAAGCAAACAAAACATAACAAAAAGCCTTTTACCCAGTGCAACACACTCCGTTTACCCACTGAAACATCTGAGAGCAGGCTGGAGCCTCAAGGAGATGCCCTCCCCACTCCTGGCTCTTCTGCTCCACCTTGTCCTGCAGAAGAAAGAGCCAGGGGAGTGAGGGGCAGGATTCAGGATTCTGAGCCCAATGAGAGGCAAGAGAGCCTGCTTAGTGCTCCCCTGGTCACCGTGAGGCAACTGCACTGACTGCACAGAGGGTGGTGGAGGGAGAAGCAGCACCAGGGCCTGCCCCAAACCCTGGGTTTCCTCCCATGCCCAGTTCAGTGACTACTCCGCCTTGTGGTCCAAGCTGCCTCCTGAGCTGCCTCCCCACTGCTCCAGTCTCTTGCCCCCAAATCAATCTCCCTTACAAACCATTCCCCCACAGCGTAGCCCAGGGTCCTGACTAAAGCACCACCCTCATCCAGAAAGTTCCTGATCACCTCAGAGTGCAGAGTGCAAGGTGGCCATGTGCCAGATCTCTGCTTTCTGGCCTCATTGCCTGCCTGTCTCTGCAGCTCCCTGAGACCCCAAGCTTCTCTAGGTCGACCACACCTTTTGCACATGTTCCTCCTATGTCCACGCTGCTCTAATGTCTCCATCATAAGATAGCAAAACATCACGCCACTCCACTGGTCCCCAGGAACACACAACCCTCAAGTCCCCAGCCACCATACTGGCAGTCCACCATCCTGGGTCACCAACTACAAAGAAGCTCACACCAGCACAGGTGGAAAGAAGGCCTGGAGAGGCCTTGAGACCATGTGGGGAGAAAGGGAGACATGCTCGGCCTCCTATCCAGCTCCAGCCATGGGCTGACAGAGTCCTTCTCAGATTCCTTACCCACAAAACTATAAGAGATAATAAAGTGATTGTCATTGTTTTAATCCATTAGGTTTTGGAGGGTTTCATTACCCAACACAGATAGCCAGACCCTCTCTCCCAAGCTCCCTTCCCTCTCCACCCTCACCCTCTCCCTGCCAGCCTTCTCATGTCTACTTCCTGTGGGTCCTGAGCGCTCAACCTTTTCCTGTCTACTTCCTAGGGGTTCTAACCACACCCTTTTCTCATCTACTTCCTGTTGGTCCTAACCTTGTCTGATTCTTATAGGTCCTAACTTTACAACCTTCTCCTGCCTATTTCCTTTGGGTCCCAATCCTACCATCTCCTCTCACTACCTCCTATGTATTAATGCCCCATTTTAGACACCGTGTCCTCCAGAAGACTACCTCTGATGCCCTATCTTCTGGCCCTACCTGACGCACTGAGTCTGCCAGCACTGAGCACCATCGTTGCACATACTGTAATTAATTGCCTTATTATCCATTTGTCCCTCTTACCCACTCAATGGTCACTTTTGAAGAAAGGAATCATGCTGGTCCAAATTATTGCTGCATCCCCCAGTGGCTAAGAGTGCCAGGTATGCAGTGGGCCATCCGTAAATATCATTAGATTCAGTGGAATTTTTATTTTAAACTTTTAGATTGAAGCCAATAAAAAGAATCTTTTTGATACAGCAAGCATTGCTATTTTTATTATTTTCTGAATTTTCCCAACTGGTTGTGGGACACCATGTAGATAAGCCCCAATCCCAACCCCAAAGCAGAGTGGCTCCTCTGCTCCCCTAACCCTCTGTAGTGGGCAGCTGAGCAGGCCACACCCCACAGATGGAGTGTCAGGGACCCAAGGCCCAAGAACAGATGTCCCACAATGTAACCCCTAAGTAAGTACTCACATTTCACTAATGTTCTTTGATGAGAGACTCCACACCTGCCAACAAAAAGAAGCCAAAAGGCTGGTCCAGTCCTCATAACAACGTCCAAAACCCACGTTAGAACCAAATTATTGTTTGACTTTGTGATGGTGGAATGATGAGGACATTAGGCAAATTGTATTACGTGCAAGTGGGTGAATGTGCCTGAATTCTGTGTTTTTTACCAAGGGAGAGCTTGGCACCAGACGACAGTCTTCTGAAGTATTTCATCATGTTTGGTTGCCAAGTCAGAAGGCCAGGGTTTTAACTTTAAAGCAGATGGGTTTTAACTTTTAAGTCACCTAAGGAAAACCAAGAGTGCTATCCTTCAGGATCAGGAAGATTTACTAAAATAGTTATTTGGTCTCTCTTCCCATTTTTCCCTCAAATCAATCCAATGAATCCATCTAATTTTAGTTCCATAGATAGAGAAATAAAAACGATCACAGAAATGAATGGTTTTAAAAGACACATAGTACCCATATGTCCAGGTTTTGATTTGTAGTACAGTTTGAACGCTATCAAGCACACAGGAGCTTTAGAAAACCCTAGAGCACCCAGGGGAGGCTCGACATCTTCATAATCCAGCCCATTTCTCTGTGAGTTTTTGAAACTGGTGTCTCTTGAGACTTCCTAGCAAGTCAGATCAGCCACTAAAGAATTTTTTTTAACTTTATAAATTGTTCTTGAATTGTTTTAAAACTTTTTGAACTTTTAAACTTTTTTAAAGTTCTGACATCTTCTTTTTTGAGTCTCCAGAAACTTGAAGCCAATCGACCTGGCTAAGTTCCTTTGTTAAAGGAACCCTGACCATATTGTCTCCCTATTATCTTCTCTGACAGCCCTGATGTTATATTGTGAGGTGTCCCCCAAAAGCTCCCGTATGAGACCGTGCAAGAAGGTTCAGAGGAGAAATGAAGTTTGTGAGAGTTTTAACTCAATCAGTGATTTAATCTCATGATAAGGATTAACTGAATAGTAACTGAAGTGGTAGGGTGTGGCTGGAGAACGTGGGAATTGGGGCGTGGCTTTGAGTATATATTTGTATCTGTTGAGTGGAGTCTCTCTCTGATTTCTGATCACTGATGTGAGCTGCTTTCCTCTGCCACACTCTTCTGCCATGATGTTCTGCCTCACCTTGAGCCCCAAGAAATGAAATCGGCTTTCTATGGACTAAGACCTCTGAAACTGTGAGCCCTCACATAAACTTTTCCTCCCCATGTAATTGTGCTAATTGGGTTTATTAGTCACAGCATGGAAATAGCTAACTAAAACACTTGGGAAAAGAATGGGGCGGAGTGGGAGAAAGGCCATCAGAAGCCAGGAGGAAGAAATAAATTTCCAAAATGTCCATGTTATATTTGAATTTAATCTGAATCCTCCAGGCTGTTGGCAGAATATGCTGCGGGTAAGAGTTTTTCTAAGTAAACCTAAGTCCTATGCTGATGGTGCTCAAAAAGATTTTCCAGGTGCAGTCAAACTCTCAGTGTAACTCCTCTCCTTTGGCCACTGAGACTCCAAAATGGGGCTAAGATGTGTCCCTCCAAAGTGACAGCAGTAGGCACATCTGACTATTCTATTCTGATTTAAACCAAGGGCCTTTTGGACATTCAATGGAAACTTGGTATCAAAAAGAATCTTCTTAGGAATAATTTTATTATACTCCATGAATAACTCTTAACTGAATCTACCAATCACTTAAATTCACCACCACAAGTGAATCACACATTGAGAAAGCATACTTCTTTACCATCCCTCTTGCCTACAGGATTTCTGCAAGAAACAAGTTTCTAGACATTGGACAACAGGTGGTTGGAGATCCCAAAGAGAAGAACAACAAACAGGTAAGCCCTGTGAATTTTCTGGCTTATTGTCTGGAGGCAATTTCCAGATTACCATGCAGGGAAGGGGACCCAAACAGGCCCTGTAAATCTAGGTTTGTGGACACAGAAATCAGATTGTAGAGAGGCCAAAAATGCCAGAATTTGCAAGGTTAAATATCGGGGAGAAAAGAATTTCACAGAAAGCAAGCTCTGGAAACGTGCAGAGGGATCCCCTCAAGTCTTTGGCTGAGCAGTTATGTATATGTGTGAGGAAAAAACTGTCAAGGAAAAGAATACCAGGAAAAGAACCACCAGAAATGCATAAGCAGAACAATCCCCAAAGCTCACACACACACAACTGCAAATAGTTCACAATCCACTCATCAAAGTGGAAACACCTACCAAGACACAGGGCATTGGATTAGAATCTTCAGAAAGTTATCATCTTAGTGATGGGGCTAAATAAGTCTCAGAATAAAGGCTCACTGGATTTATCCTTAAAAAGTTTGAAAACTATCTTCTAAAGCTGCAAAGTCCATAAAAATTTGGTCCCTCAGTTGCATTGGCCCTATAGAAAGTTCTCATAAGCCATGTGTGAGTAGCCACTTTAGTCAACACAGATTATTGACCATTTCATTATAAAGTAAGTTCTAAAAGATCCAACTGGTTTCACATAACTTAGGTTTTTGCAGGACAAGATATAACTCCTTTTAAATGAATATAACGCAATCATCATTCAATAGAAATTGATACTTAAAGAGCAGGCAAGGACATCTAAAAGCTAGTCTAAATATTTTCTGTATATTATAGGATGTGAAGGAAAACATGGCATATGAGAAAAAGAAAAATGAAATATAAAAATATAATCTGAATATAGATTCTAGGGATGAAAAATATAATATCTGAAATGAAAAATACCCTGGATGAGATTAACAACTGATTAGACATCTAGAAAATTATCAGTGAATTAGAAGATATAGTAATAGAAAATATTTTATTTATGTATTTTTTTTAATATTTATTTTTTTAGTTTTCGCCGTTTTCGGCGGACACAACATCTTTGTTTGTATGTGGGGCTGAGGATCGAACCCGGGCCGTACGCATGCCAGGCGAGCCCGCTACCAAGCCACATCCCCAGCCCTAGAGAATATTTTAAATGAGACTCACAGGGGGAAAAAAGTTAACGGCATCAGTGACCTGTGAGACATATCAAGAATTAAATATACATTTAACTAGAATCAAAAAGAGGGATTAAAAAAATAATACCTGTGTTTTTTTCCAAATTTGATAATAAACATAAACCCAACAATCCAAAAAGTTCAACGAATCCCAGGCAAAATAAATCTAAATAAAATCATGCCAGCCAATAATAAAAGGAAAATTTCTTAAACAGCCAAAGAAAATAGACACATAACAGTATATTTAGGACATCAAAGATAAGACTTACAATATATATATGACTATATCACAATGAATTCCTCATTTATTTATAACATAATGCACCAATTTAAAATAATTAAATAAATAAAAGGATGCCAAATAGAGGAGAAAAGGGAAATCAGGGCAGGGAGGAGCACAGGGAGAGAGGAAGTACTGGGGATTGAAATGAAGCAAATTACATTATACCATTTATGAATGTGTCAAAATGAACCCCTCTGCTATGTATAAATATAATACACTAATAAAATAATCAAAAAGAGGGCTGGGGTTATGGCTCAGTGGTAGAGCGCTTGCTTAGCAAGCTTCACCTTGTGAAGCACTGGGTTTGATTCTCAGCACCACATATAAATAAATAAAAACAAAGGTCCATCAACAACTTTAAAAATGTTTTAAAAAATCAAAAAGATGAAAATTACAGCATAGTTATCACCAGAGACTGAGCCAGTGAGAAGACAGTGGGGAAACATCCTCAAAGAAATACTGTCAACCTATAATTCTTTGCCCAGCAAAAATCGTTTCCAAAACTAAAAGTGAAATAATTAGTTTCTGACAAACATCTGAAAGAACTCATCTCTGGAAGACCTATACCTTGAGAAATTAAAAACAGGTTCTTCAAGAAGAAGAAAAATGACACAAGATGGCAATCCAGCAGTCTGAGTATATACTGATAAATTAACAACCTCTAAAAATGGTAGTTATGTGGGTAAATTAAAGAGACTTTTTTCTTCATCTAATATATTTTAAAGATAATTTCTTAAAGAAAAAACTATGGCAAGATAGTGTGGGGTTTCAAGCATAAACAGAAGTAAAATACATATTAATGATGGCACCAAACGTAACAAGAGGTAACGAGAACAATTCTGTTGTAAAGTTCTTATGATACAAGTCAAGTGTGGCAATATTATTAGGAGGGTTTTTTAAATTAAGGAGTAAATTGTACATACTAGGGCAACCACTGAAAAACAAAATATTAAATGGAGTAAAACAAAACTATAAAATTTATCCAAAAGAAGAGAGGATAAGAAAAAAAGAAACAAAGAGAGTATAGGACAAATAATGGCAAATTTAGACCCAAAATACTTAACTAGATTAAATAGAAATGACCTGAATGCCCCAATTCAAAGATACAGATGTTCAGACCAGATTGAAAAAGGAAAATCAAATTATAACCTGTTGATTGATATTAACTTTCAATGTAAAGTCACAGTTTAAAACATAAGTACATAAAAAAAAATAGACCATGCTAAACACTAATAAAAACAAAGCTAACATGCCTACATTAATATCAAGGAAGGCAGGTTTGAGAAATAAATTTTACCAAGAAAAAGATAGTTATATAGTGATAAAGGATCCTAATTTTTTAAGTTTCAAAATACTCAAAGCAAAAATTGATAAAATGATAAAGAGAAATAGAAAAATACATACTTATAGGCAAATATTTCAATATTCCTCTTCGCTGATTGATACAAGAAGTAGACAGAAAATCCGGGACGCAATCGAAGACTTGAAAAACGCTGTCAGCCAACTTGATCTAACAGACATTTACACAGCACTTCAGCAACAGTTTTCAAGTGCACATCGAACATTATCAAGACAGACCATATTCTTGGCCATAAAACAAGTCACTTATGATAGACATGAGCCCAGGGTCTGGAGCCATTCAGTGAATGTTCCTTTGTCCCTCCACAGGAGGTTTACTCAGATATTTGCCCAATATTAGGTGTGCTCTGTATCACTGGACAGCACCCTGCTGCTTTCAAATTGTTGCTGTTTGAAAACTCTACAAGCATACTCTACAAAACTCATAGCTTTGCCTTTACCTCCATGTTCTTTAAACAAGGCATTATCAGTTATGTATCTGTATCTAGGTCCAAACTTACACACCTGCTATCTATCATCTATCAATCATTTAATATATCATCTACCTACTTACTATGGTTTAAATGTCCCTACCAAACCCAAGTTGAAATTTAAATGATTCAAATAACCAAAAAAAATATTCTCTAACCAAAATTAAATTAAATTAAAAATTCACAACAGAAATCTATCTGGAAAATACCTGAATACTTGGAATCTAAATAACATTTAAATAAACTACAGATCAAATGGAAATTACCAAGTATTAAACTGAATGAAAATAAAGACACAACATACTAAAGTCATCATACTAATGACTAATTTCCTAAAATGTCCATATTAGGAAAAAAGAAAGGCCTAAAGTGGCCCTTCTCCCACTCCAGAAGTCATCATACTAAAATCTGTGTTATGCAATAAGTGTTAGCAAGGATGTGGGGGAAAGGGTACACTAATACACTGCTGGTGGGACTGCAAATTGTTGTAACCAATATGGAAAGCAGTATGGAGATTTCTTGGAAAATTGAGAATGGAGCCACCATTTGACCCAGCTATCCCTTTCCTCGGTCTATACCCAAAGGACTTAAAAACAGCATACTACAGGGACAGAGCCACATCAATGTTTATAGTAGCACAATTCACAATAGCTAAACTGTGAAACCAACCTAGATACATTTCAATAGATGAATGGATTAAAAAAATGTGGCATATATACACAATGGAATATTACTCAGCAATAAAAGAGAATAAAATCATGGCATTTGCGGGTAAATGGATGGAGTTAGAGAAGATAATGCTAAGTGAAGTTAGCCAATGCCAAAAAACCAAATGCCAAATATTTTCTTTGATATAAGGAGGCTGATTCATAGTGGGATAGGGAGAGGGAGCATGGGAGGAATAGATGAACTCTAGATAGGGCAGAGGGGTTAGAGAGGAAGGGAGAAGCATGGGGTTATAAATGATGGTGGAATGTGATGCTAATTATTACCAAAGTATATGTATGAAGTCACAAATTGGTGTGAATATACTTTGTATACAACCAGAGATATGAAAAATTGTGTTATATATGTGTAATAAGAATTATAATGCATTCCGTTGCAATGTATTTAAAAAATAAAATCAATTTTAAAAAATTGTAATGCATTCCACTGTCATATATAAATTTTAAAAAGAGAAAGAAAAGAAATCTGTGTTATGCAGCTAAAGTAATACTCAGAGGGAAAATTGTAGTACTAAAATGTCCATATTAGGAAAAAAGAAAGGCCTAAATCAATGACCTAAACTTCTACATTAAGAAACCTAAAAAGGAAGAGCAAATGAAATCCTAAGTCATCAGAAGAAAGGAAACACTAAACATCAACGATTTAAAAAAAAAAAAAAAACAGAAAATCAATGAAGAAAATCAACGATCACATAAGCTAATTGTTTGAGAAGCTCAAAAAATTGATGAGCCAGATTGATGACAATAGAAAGAGAAAAAAAGGCAAATTTCCATGTCAGCAGTGAGAGAGGTGACATAAATACAAATTCTAGAAACTGAAAGAATATTGTGAATAATTTTGTTCCAAAAAATTTGACAAATTAAGTAGAATTGGAAAATTCATAGATAAACACAAATTATCAAAGCCTGCTCTCAAATACATGCACACACATACACACACACAAACACACACACACATATATACATTTATCTATTGCTATCAGATTTATGTGTGCATGTGTATATGTAATATGTATACATATATAAAATATATACTATCAAAGAAATTAAATTAGCGTTTTAAAAAGTTTTTTATAAGAAATTCCTCACACTCAGCTTCACTGATGATTTCTGTCAAATATTTAAAGAAGAAATAACATCAATTCTATATAAACCCCTCTAAAAACCTAAAGAGGAAAAAAAAAATTTGCAAGTCATTCTTTTCCATCCTTATTCAAAACCAGATGAAAACATTACAAAACAATAAAACTACCAACCAATATTCCTCGGAACATAGGTCCAAAAATTCTTACCAAATTTTTAACAAATTTGTATATATAACATATATAATATATGATATATTATATGCACTAATTTATATCATATATAATTTATATAACATAAAATTGTACACATATTAATATAACCTAGTGGGGCTTATTCACCCCTAAAATCCAAATGTCCTCTGATGAACACATAAATTCCATCCATCTACCCAATGCCATACTGCTCAATGGAATAAACTCCTATGAATCTCAAATGCATTTTTGTTGAAATAAAGAAGCCAATCTCAACTGACTACATATAAAATGGAATATTTCATGATTCCATCTATATGACATTCTAGAAAAAGTGCTCAGTTGGTAGAGTGCTTGCCTCACAGCATAAGGCCTTGGGTTCTATCCCCAGCACCACAAAAAAAAAAAAAAAAAAAAAAAAAAGCAGAAAGACAGAAAATAGAACAGTGATTATTAGGAACTGAAGTGAAGACACAAGAGAATTTGGTGGGTAATGAATGTGGTAGTGAATACAGAACTGAACATGTCTTGAAATTCATAGAACTAAATATTAAACAGGATGATTTTTATTGTAAGTTAACTATCCCTAAAAAATTCACTAAGAAAAATGATAGTATTATTACTCACCACCAGCATAGCTAAAATTTTTTAAATGTCAATGCCAAGTTATTAGCAAAGGAACTTTTATGTCCTGCTCATGGGAGTGGAAGTGTGTACAATCACCTTGAAAAGCCATTTGACATTCTTTACTAGTGTTGATGTCTACATATCTAAAATCCAGCTATCCCATTCTGAAGTACATACCTAACAA
Source organism: Marmota flaviventris (assembly GCF_047511675.1). Lineage (NCBI taxonomy): Eukaryota > Metazoa > Chordata > Mammalia > Rodentia > Sciuridae > Marmota > Marmota flaviventris. The sequence continues at coordinate 74,615,459 of NC_092501.1, read as the reverse complement.
AACTACACGTACTTTTTCAAAGGAAAGCAGCAAAAGAGTATTCTGAGCACCATTTTTTGTAAAACCTCAAATTGACAGAAATACAAATGGCATTTATTAGTGAAAAGGGTAGATGTTGTGAAATACTCATTCATTGGAAGCTCAAAATCAGTGAAATCTTAAGAATTATAGCACATTTAGCACATGGGAAAAATCTCAGTAGCCACATAGAATCAAAGAAGCCAACCTGAAAAGAAAATGTAAGATTCCATTTCTATGAATTCAAAAGTAGTCAAAAGTCTTTATGGAGGGCCAGGGCTATAGCTCAGTTGGTAGAGTGCTTGCCTCACAGCATAAGGCCTTGGGTTCAATCCCCAGCACCACAAAAAAAAAAAAAAAATGGGTTCAAAGGAGACTGAGGAAGGTATCACACTTAATTTTAATTAAGTGTGACTTAATTTTATTTTCCTTGATTGAGCAGCTAATACACAGATATGCTCACATTGAGCTTTACCATTATGAGTTATATGGTTTGCTATCATGTGTTATACATTGTTAAAAATTTTTATCAACTGTAGTGCATATTTCATTCTCATCAGTTTGGTAAAACATCTAGATATCTAGATGGTTATTGCCTTAGCCTTCTGTTGCTATAATAAAATACCTGAGAATGGATAATTATACAGAACAAAGGTTTACTCTGCTTAAAGTTTTGGAGACTGGGAGGTTCTAGGTGGAGGGGCCATGTCTGCTGAGGACCTTCTTGCTGGTGGGAACTCTTGGCGGAAGCATCACATGATGAGAGGGGTGCAAGCCAGAGTCAGAGCCAAACTGGCTTTTGTAACAGACCTATTCTTGAAATAACTCACTAACCCACTGGTCTATTAATCCATGAATGGGTTAATTCATTCACTAAGGCAGAGTCTTCCTGACCTAACCACCTCTTAAAAGTCTCACCTCTTAATTCCTCACAATGAAGATTAAATTTCAACTTGGGTTTTGATAGGGACATTTAAACCATAGTAAGTAGGTAGATGATACATTAAATGATTGATAGATGATAGATAGCAGGTGTGTAAGTTTGGACCTAGATACAGATACATAACTGATAATGCCTTGTTTAAAGAACATGGAGGTAAAGGCAAAGGTATGACATTGCTTGTAGAGTTTTCAAACAGCAACAATTTGGAAAGCAGCAGGGTGCTATCCAGTGATACAGAGCACACTTAATATTGGGCAAATATCTGAGTAAAACCTCCTGTGGAGGGACAAAGGGACATTCACCGAATGGCTCCAGACCCTGGGCTCGTGTCCATCATAAGTGACTGATGTGCTCCCACCTAACTCCTAGAGAAACCTCCCAACATATCCTCTCTCCAACATTCTTCACTGGTTGGGTCTCTCATGTGGACATTTTATAACAAATAAAATGAAATAAATATCCATAGAAATACTCTCAAATAAAACTTCAGGTTGTTTCAGAAGTTGCTTAAATAAAATAAAACTGTAAATAAATAGGGCAATAGAAATGTATAATATAGATTATCCTATGGATCCCTCCATGCCCTCAAAGAATTGGTTTCAGGATCCCTGCAGATGCCACAAGCCACAGGTTCTCTTCCTATAAAATGGCACAACATTTGTATATAACGTACACGTCTTCTCCTGTGACGTCTCTAGGTGACACAGTGCAATGTGAGTGTGTATATAGCACTATACATACTCTATTGTAATGGCATAGTGATAAGGAAAAGAGTCTGTGCATGTTCAGTAAAGAAACAATTTTTTAAATATTTTCAATCTGCAGTTGCTATATATAGCAAGAAGTATGAGTAAACTTACTCATAAAAACACAAATGACACTTACTGGTTTAATGTTTGCAGGAATAAACTTAAGTTTCAGAAGAATGAAAATATAAAAATAAAGAAAATAGAGGTGGATATAATTAATATCAGTCAAAATGGTTTATAGAACAAGAAATAAATTGGGCCATTTTAGAATGATAAGGAGGCCAATTAATGAAGAAGGCATGATTCTAAATGTGTGTGTATCTAAAAGCAGAGTTCTAAAGTGTGTGAAGCAAATCAAAGTTATAATGAAATAGTGTTACCTTCTCATCAGATTGGAAAAATTATAAATCTGACAATCCCAAGTGTTTACAAGGATAGAAAACAATAAGAAATGTAGGACACCACCTATCAGAATATTAATTGTATTAGTTATCTATTGATAAATAAATGGTACCAAAAACATAGCACCTTAAAATTTAAAAACCTTTTCTCATAATATCATGGGTCAGAAATTCAGGAATGGCTTTGCTGTTATATTCTGTTTTAAAATCTTGAGTCAAAATGTTGGTTGGAATTGAATTTATCTGGCCTTCCTTAGAAGGTAAAGTCCCTGCCATCACCAGAAAGACCTGAAATCAAAGCAGGCCAGGAGAGCAGACCACTACCTATCAACAAATATACAAAGGCCTTCATGGGAATTACTAAAGACAGACCCCACTTGTGAGAGAGCCCTGACCTAGAATCAGGTTGTCTGGGTTCACTACTTGGAACACTACTTACTAAGTGACTAAACAGGTCACTCTGACCCTTAGTATCTTCACCAATAAAATCCCAGCCTCACAGAATGGTGTTGAAGATTAGGTGAGTTAGTATCCCTGTATCTGGTGCCTACTAAGTGCTCATAAACATCAGGCAGTCACCATCACTCTCTGGTTCCCTTGGCCACAGCCCCTCACTGCTCAGCATATGCCCCATGATCCAAAAACAGCCTGCTGCAGTCTCTGGGCACTTGGCAGGAGGGCTGGGCCACCACAGCCAGCATTCCTAATCCTGGAAGCCATGGAGGTCACTGCTGGCTGTGCTTCCTCCCACCAAACAGGTCTAAAATTGCTACAAGGGAGAAATCTCCAGAAGCACAGGGCCACGAGGCACCGGGGGACAGCTCTGGATCTGCTGTGGCTGCAGTCAGACCTGTCACATGCAGGGAAGGCCCATTTATAATAAAGGATAGTCCTAGAGGGGGCGAGGGGGGGGGGGACTGGCAGGGAATTGGATTCAGATGACAAAGCAATGCAGCTTAATTGGAAAAAAAGTTATTCAGCCTTTCTTGCTTCAACTCTCAGAACAGAAGCCAAAGAAGCAAGCATGAGCTTTGCCCCTGAGGCGCCCCCAGGAAGCACCATAGGGCTGCCCAGAGTCTGCCTCTCTCAGAGAGTGTTTCCCACAACTGCACCAGGAGATGTTTTTCCAAGGACTGAGCCCCGAGCACTGGATGCTGACCCAGAAGCTAGGTTTTGTGCTGGCCAACCCTGGATGGCAGTGCCTGGTGTGAGAAAGGCCCAGGATCCTAGAGATACTGAGGTGGGAGCTTCAGACCAGGTCTCACCATGGCCCACAAGCACCCTCTACCCCATACCTGAGGCCTCCTGCACCCTGCTTCCACTCTCTGTCTGTCTTCTACCACCCAATCTCCAGCACCCAGCACTTCCAGGGTCCTCTCCCCTATTCCTCTTCTATCCTTTCCCCCAATTCTTGTTACACACTAGCACACCAGGTCATTTAGGATCAAGTCATATCTAGGATTTATTGTCTCTTCCCCTCTAGGAAGAAAATGAGCCATACAAGGCAGGGATGTCTCTGTTTTGTTCTCTGCTGTATCCAAAGCACCCAGACACAGAGTAGATGCTCAGTAAATAGAGGTAGACAGCAAGAAAGAGGGAAATGAAAACTGTCAGAATCAAAACGAAGTCATTTATGTCAATCTAGCAAAATAAAGCTAGGAGGTCATGAAAGACTGCCCCTCATGCATGATTTGCTGGGTAACAAGAATCATCACAAGAGACTCTGCCAGAACCACAACGTTGTTCAAAAAAGTACTTCTTCAAGGACATCTGCCCAGCCATTGACTGTTCAGCTGCCTGACAAAGTTACATGCCATTACTCCTGGAGCCAAGATAATTGTTTCAAAACAATCCTGTGACCCCCCCTCACTTTACCTTTAAAAACCGTTGTCTCCCTTTGCTTCCCCAAAATATATCTGTGATCCATCAAGGCCTGCATAGACCAGGTTTTAACCTTTTACTCACTCACTCCTGATAAAATCCAAGACCCTTTGAAGCTCTTGATGAGACCAGGGGCTACTCACAGGCCAGCAGGACACTTACCCAACAGGGTCCTGGGCTAGGTGGAAAGTCAGGATCTGAGCTGGGTGGGAAAGGGGAGGCTGGGGAGCTCCGTGGGGAACTGCCAGAGCAACAGAGGAATTAGAGCCCCTTCTCATTGTCATTTGCTGCCTGTGGATGTGGCAGAGGACAGGGTCCACAGTCTGTAGGCCTAGGATGAAGGAGAGTCCCCTGCTGACCCAGAACTCCCTGGAAAGTGTAGATCACAATGTCAGGCCACAGACCTGTAATACAGCCCTTCCTCCTAAGCTGGGGGCAGGGGCTTTCCCCCATGTCAATCATGGGAAAAGGGGTGGTTTTTAAACAGGAAGTGGGATCCTGAAAGGAAGGGCCATGAAACAAGGCATGCTTGGCTTTCAGACCTCACCACCTGGGGCCTCAGTGGAGGACATGGACTGACTCCAGTCAGTCCATGGAAATAACTGAGAAACTGTCTTGGTGGAGGTTATGGAGCTGGGCAGAGGGAGGAGGGATGGAGCCATGGTGGTCTCCCAGCTGAAGAAGGTGCTGTACCCTGGGCTCTGGGGACCCCCAGACATAGGTCTCTTTGCAGTCCATTTTCCCATAGGATGAATGTGGCAAATGGTATTTTCTAAAACGCTGAAAAGTATTTCCCATCCTGTATGCTCTTCTGAAAACTTTCCATTCTCCCATTAAGAGGAGGAATCTGACCCTTTTCTTGCCCCTGAGTATGCTTTTGTGACTGAGTCCACTTACGTAGCATAGAAGGAATCCTATGTGACTCCCGAGTCTGGGTTACAAAAGGCAATCAGCTTCCACCCAGCTGTCTCTCTCTCTGAATCCCAGGGCTGCCAAGTAAGCTGAGGCCACCATGCTGTAAGGGAGCGCAGCTGACTCATTTGGGCAAAGCACATGGAGAAGCCCTGATACATGTGAGGAGAGAGATGCCTGGCCACCTCCAAGCTTCCCAGCCCTCGCCCTCCCAACTCCAGCTACTATCTCAGGGAAATGACGTAAAAAAATCTAGAACCAGAGCCACCTAGCCAGTCATTTCTGACTCACAGACCCATGATTAACACTGGACATTGGTATTGTCTTTAAGCCACTAATTCTGAGGTAATCTGTCACTCAGCAATGGATAACTAAAAATATTCCAGCAGTCTCCACTAGGTTCCACTGTGCTATCAGGAGCAAGGAAATAATGGAGTGTGTGTGCTAATGTTAAAGGAGAAGCTCCCTCATCCCTTAGGGCCAGTGTGGAGGAGGCCGCTGTTTAGTAAGAGAGCAACTGAGGGTAGGAGTTGAGTCTATCAGCTCTGACAGGCCAGGCCTCATTGCCTCAAAAGGCTAGCTTCTATTTTTAAGGGCCCGATAATCCCCTTACAGATAAGTGATTATTGTCTTCATTGTGCTGAAGAAAAACCTGAAGTCCAGGTCATTGTCTCACACAGAATGGAACTGGGATCCCAACCCAAGGTGGTTCATCTGCAAAGCCTGAGCTACATCACAGCCCTGTAACTCCTCAAGACAGAGCCCAGCCACACTGTGCAGACTGCACCAGTACAGGAGCAAATGGGGTGGGGTTCTAAATGGAGCAACTTGAGAATGACTCTGGAGCGGGCTTAGCAAGGTCATTGTCCTGCACAGAGGGCTGAACCACTTCTGCCCAGTATTCTCCACTACCCTCACAAGTAGGCACAACGACATCCATCCATGGAGACATCCTCCTCCCCACAACCAACCTGCCTCACCCCTGCAGAAGTTCACACACTGCCCCCATAAGAACACCTTTATCGTCAAATGGAGAACAGGGGCATTAGGGAAGATGCCCTACGCCTAGGCAAGTTAGAGTGAAGGTGAGAATTTCATACCCCAGACCCCAGCCTTGGGTCCTGCAGCCTTCAGGTGATTCTAGAGGCCTAACTGTCATGGAGGGCCACTGCAACTGAAGGGCAGATTCACCTAACGTTAGAAAGCTCCATTCCTGGGTCATAGTTGAACAGGCCGCAATAGTGAGCCAAGCTATGGGGAATTTTAGACTGTGTGGTGACACAAGCAAATTACTCTTCTCCAAACCTGTTACAGAAACATCTTGCAGCTGTAAAAGACACCTGAGAATTTACTGTTAGGAGATGGTGCTGGGGAGAGGCAGGGAGGGAAACTCAGAGGTTATCAAGAGTCTAAGTCCCTGTGTTAGACAATTTTTCATAACTGTAACAAATACCTGAGAAAATCAACTTGGGAAGAGCAAAGGCTTATCCTGGCTCATGGTTTCAGGTTTCAGTCCACAGTCGGCTTATTCCATTGCTGTTAGGCCTGTGGTAAGGGAGAGCATCATGGCAGAGAGAATGTGGTGTGGAGCTACTCATCTAATGACATTCAGGAAGCAGAAAGAGAAAGCCAGAGAGCAAGGGGCTGAAGTCCAGATATAGTCCTCAAGAGCATCTCCCCCTACGATCCACACCCTTCAGCTAGACCCCACCTCCTAGTTTCCACCACCAAAGAATCCACCACGTCCCAAGAGTCCATTCGGCTGTGACTCCATCAAGAGATTAATGCATTGATAAGGTCAGTGCCCTCGTGATACATCATTTCCCAAAGCCCCACCTCTGGACATTGCTGCAGTGGGGACCAAGCCTTCAACACATGAGCCTTTGGGGGACATTCCAGATCCAAGTCATAACAGTCCCCTAAATGGGAGCAAGGGGGGTAAACACAGAGCTGCTCAGGAGCTGCCTGCCTCGTGAGGCCTCCTGGGGGTGACAAGGCAGAGCAGAGCCTGAGGGGTACTTGGGCCTAGCCAGGAGGGCAGGCTGATGCTTGGCATAGGCAGCCCAAGACTTTGGAGTCATTGGAGGGCCTGGAGCTGCTTGGTAAGGGAGGCCAGTAAGGGGCCAGTCTCTATCCCTGCAAACCTCCTCATTCCAAAATCATCCCACTGAGTAAACAGAGATGAATCTTCCCCATAAAGAGGGACTCCAACTGATGCCATTACTAATTGCTGGCAATAAAACTGCTAAATAAAGAACAGAGACGGAATGATGAATCTACGGGAGGCATGCCCGACAGAACAATTAGACTTGAGAGATGAACTTGCATTCAGACATCACCATCAGGCATGTATTATTAATAAAAGAGACACTGAGCTCAGTCAGTAATAAAAGGAAGGGAACCCCAGCCCCCCCACCCCAATAAGGTCCTCCACGGCTTCTACCTGATGGAGCTCTGACAAGAAGTTACTTGACAGCGCCCCACCAAGGGGAAGCACCAGGCTCTCTACCCCATGCCTGGAGTCACAGACAGCACCTTGATGATTCCAACTGCCAACTTACACCCAGGTCCAGCTTCTCTTTTCCAAGTCTTAATGGCAGTGTCCCCCCCACAGCTGCTGCATAACAAATTATCCTAAAACTTAGCAGCTTAAAACAACTAACATTGATTATCTCAGAGTGGCTGTGGGTCTGGAGCGAGGCATGACTTGGCTGGGTGCCTCTGGCTTGTGAGGTCTCATAAGGTTACGGTGAAATTGTTGTCCCAAGCTAACCTGAAGACTACTAGGAAGCGGAGCCCTTCCAAGCTCAGCCAGGTGGGCCTCTGTTCCTCTGAAGCTGTGGGACCATGTCCCCCACTCAGTTCTTATCTCATAACATGGCTGCTGGCTTCCCTACTCAGGGAGCTGTCCAAGAAAGGGCAAGAGCAAGCACCCAAGATGGAAGCCGCCATCTTTTCCTAGTCTAATTTGAGAAGCAACACCCCATAACTTTTGAGTTACAAGTCCACAGTCAAGGGGAAGGGATTACTGAGGAGTCAAGAATCACTGGATCATTTTAGGAGTTGTTGCCACACCCCCTCTCGGGAGCTACCTGCCTGGGGAGGCCTCCTGAGGGTGATAAGGCAGAGCAGAGCCTGAGGAGTATTGGGGCCTAGCCAGGAAGGCAGTGCATGCTGCCCTGTGACCCCTGTGACAAGCTGAAGCTACAGGCAGGTAGAGCTCCCCACTGAGAGTGAGTCACAGAGTCAAAGAAGGTGAAGGGAGGGTGCAGGGGAGGAAGGGAGAGAAGATAGGAAGGAAGGAGAGGAAGAGAAAGAAAGGGGAGGAGGGAGAAGGAGAGGGAGGGGAAGAAGGAAGGAAGGAAAGGAGGGAGGGAGGAAGGAAATTTAGAGAAAGAGGGAGGGAAGAAGGCTGAGGGAAAGAAGAAGCGGGAAGGGAGAGAGGAGGGAGGGAGAGAAGGAAGGAATCTCCTCCTAGGTGTTAGTATTACATTATTACAATGAAATACCAGACACAGGCTTCTTATGAAGTAAAAAGCAGTTTATTTTGGCTCATGGTTCTGAAAATTCAAGTCTAAGATCCAGCAGCCCCTTTGCCTTGGGTCTCTGGCAAGGTCAGCACACCATGGCAGGAGCAGGCATCAGAGCAAGCAGGCTCATTATGAGCCAGGAAGCAGAGAAAGCCTAAGAGTCTGGGTCCCACTGTCCCCTTCAAAAACACCCTCAGTGACCTCAGAGCCTCCCACTAGGCCCCAACTCAGCACCTCCCCAGAGCACTATCCTAGGGACCAAGCCTTAATGTATGGGCCTTTGGTGGACACAGTTCAGACCACAGCATCCTGGCACCCCACTGGGCCCTGTAGCGGAGTGTTACCACGTAGCTGCCCCGTGGCAGGGTCATGCACCACCAGCACTATCTGGCCACTGCTCATGGTGAGCCTTAGGACCACAGTGTAATTGGTACTTTTAGGACCACAATGTAATTGGTACTTTTTCTTTATATCAACTCACTTTTTCATTCAAATAAAATATTCTAAAAGGAAGCTTCATCTCAAAGTCTACTGTGCAGTTATTTATTTCTTAATACATGCTGCTATTAATACCTCCCCACATAACAGCAATGCTGCTGCACCAGCGTTCTAGGTGTTTCCAGTGCCACCGGTGCAATGTGGCCCACACTCGGGAAGCCCTGCTCCAACCGGGACCAAGCATGGGCCCAGTCTGATCACAGAGAGGGGCACAATCCCTGCAGCAGCCCATAGAGATAGGAATTGGGATCTCCAGCTCCCCACACCAGCAGGGGAATCAAGCCATCTGTGTTAGAGTGGGCAGGACTGAGGGGCCCCTCTGCTTGGAAGCCCTGGGAAAGCTGTGGCATCCTCTCTGACCTGAACTACAGACAGGATGCCTCTCTACAGCCAAGGGGTGCAGCCTCATGTGCACGAAGATTGTTCCTTTACTATGAAACACCAGGGCCAGGAAAGCAAGGAGCCAGGCTTAGGTGTCCCAAGTCCCAAGTGAGAATCTGGCTCCAACAATTAATGCCATCTGACTCGATACATCACTTAAAGTGAAACCTTAAGTGAGCGTCAATTTTTTTTTTTTTTTTTTTTTTTTGGTACTGGGGATTGAACCCAGAGGCCTATTACCACTGTGTTATATCCCCAGATCTTTTATTTTTTATTTTGAGTTAGGGTCTCAATAAGTCACTGAGGTTGGCTTCAGACTTGCAGTCTTCCTGCTTCAACCTCCCAATGCTTAAATGTTTTTACATGTAAAGTAGGACAGATACAATATCAGCTTCTATGATTAGAATATGCCCCCCAAAAGTTTCTGTATTAGAAACTTAACTCTCAACACTACAGTGTTAAGACAGGGAGACTTTAGGAGGTGATGATGGCTCTGCCTTTATCTTATGGGTGGATCAATATCCTTACAAGGGAGTGGACTTATAAGATCGGGCTTTTTTTTTTTTTTTTTTTTTTTTTTTGGTGCCAGGGATTGAACTGAGGGGCACTCAACCACTGAGCCACATCCCCAGCCCTATTTTGTACTTTATTTAGAGACAGGGTCTCACTGAGTTGAATAGCGCTTTGCCATTGCTGAGACTAGCTTTGAACTCACAATCCTCCTGCCTCTGCCTCCCAAGCTGCTGGGATTATAGGTGTGCACCACCACACCTGACTAAATGGGCTTCTTATAAGATCAAGTCTTGTCTTCTCTTTTTCTTTCTTTCTCCTTCCCCTCCTCCTCCTCTTCTTCTTCCTTTTCCTCCTCCTCGTCCTTCCTCCCTCCCCCACCATGTGATGTCTTCTGCCATCTAATGAAGTGCCAGAGTGACCCAGTGGATTTCCAAGTCTTCAGAACAATAATCAAATGAATTTCTGTTTTTTATATATTACTCAGTCTCAGGTATTTTGTTATAACAGCACAAACAAATTAAGACATCAGACTTTAAAACTGATGTAATCATCGGAAGTACTAGGTAAGAAGCACCTAGCAGAATGCTTGACACATAGCATTCTGCCAGGTGCTTCTTATTTTTTAATCAAAGATAAAGTTGACCCATCAACAAAGAATTATTGGTATTCCAATGCTTCCTGCATCCTCTGCAGGGTATAATGCTCACATCCATAGCCTGGTTCACAAGGCCCCTCAGCATCTGGCCCCCATCTGTGTTCCTGAGTCCTATCCCCTTACCCACATCCTCCAATCCCTGGCATTTTTGCTGTTTTCACTTAGGACTACATTAACTGTTTATTTTCTTCTTTTTTAAATTTTTTATTATTTTTCATTTCTTAATTTTAATTAACACATAATGATTTCACATATTTATGGGTACCGTGTAACATTTCTATAATACCATGTATAAAGATCAGATCAGGGTCATTGACATATCCATCACCTCAAACAGTTATAATTTATTTATGTGTGGATACAGGAACTCTTTTTTTAATATTCAAATAGGTCAATTTAAATGTTTTTCTAAATACACATTTATAGAGTGAATGTTAAAAGTTTACTACTGAAAATTAAAATAGCACATCCAAATTTCCTTTGATTGCAACACAAATTTTTAAAAAAGAAATCTGTTTACCCTAATTACTACATTCTAACCAAATTATCCAATATTCTCTTGACATTCCTTCCAGTTCTTGGGTTTCATCTCACAAACTAAAGACTTCTAAAATACACAGGAAAATGTGAGACTTGTTGGCGCTTCTTTGGGTGAAATCAGAAAGTTGAACTAAAGTATGTTGAAGTCATTTATATACATTCAAACTGCACAGATTCCTTTTAATTTATTAGTATTAAGGTAGGAAGAGATGCAAGAAGAATAAAATATTATAGAACCCATTTCATAGGTTATTCAAAATTATTGTTATAGCCAGGCACGGTGGTACGGTGCATGCCTGTAATCCAAGCATCTCAGGAGGCTGAAGGAGGATCATGAGTTCAAAGCCAGCCTCAGCAAAAGTGAGGCACTAAGCAACTAAGTGAGACCCTGTCTCTAAATAAAATACAAAATAGGGCTGGGGACATGGCTTAATAGTCAAATTCCCCTGAGTTCAATACTCAATACCCCCCATCAAAAAAAAAAAGCATTGGTATACAGTCTATCCTACCACAGGGTAGCTTTCTCAACCCTCTGCATAAAGTTACCAGCAAAAGAGAATAGGATAAGATTTATGCCTAAATTTGGTTGTGTCATATTCATTCCTATTGTAGCATTCTCAGAAGGATTATATCCATGGAATACACATTAACTGCAGGTACATTGGAATGGTACACTTCTTGGTTCACTCTAACTCCCTTATGGCCAATGTCTCTTAGTTATTCTCTTTCAAGCTAGAAAAATTCATTGCTTAGAAGATATCTCCGTTTGACCAGCTGTTCTTTCCATGAGGATAACCATGTCAAGAGGCCTTTCTACCTCTGGGGAAAGCATCCTCTGATCTCCTGTAAGATCTTTCTATTCTGCCCCATGGTTGGTGCAAACCTTCTGGTAGAGAAGAAGGGAACTTGGTAACAGAGTTGAGACTCAAGTTACAAAAGTCCTTAATTAACATTTCTGAGAAAACTGAATGAGAGCCCACTGAATCTTTTGGGAAGTTTTCTTCATAAGACATCAGAAGAGACTCTAGGGTCAAGGTTGGCTTAAGCCTTTGCAAGGGGTCCATTGGCCACGTGCTGAACTCTCAAAAAGTTGTTCTAAAATAATCTGGAAAAAATCTATGTAGCTTTGAAAGAGCCTAAAATCCCAAACTCCAAAAAAAGGATAGTAAAACAAGCCTACCAGGATACAGGGACTCTTGACATAAATACAGAATTTCCAAACATTATATCTAAATCAACTTCTCAAACCAAATTAAAACTTTGGAATATCAATGAACATTTTAAATAAAAAAAAATCAGCACTTCAGTATTACATGTATCAATACAACAGTACTTGTGTTATATAAGACTAATGGAACTTACATTATTTTTTGAAAAAAAAAGAAAAATAGAAAGAGGGATGTTAAGTTCCTAACTAAACTAAAGCAGAAAAAAAAATGAAAAATCATTAAGTACAGTGCTACCATGAATCTCTGCTTTCACTGTATGTTCACTGGACAGCCTGGGCACTGGGTGTTCATCGTATGTGAAATGAACCAACTGAAGAGCACCGGTCAAATGCTGGGAGGAAAGAGGAAGTTTCTAGAAGCTAGGTGCATTGACAGAGGGAGGGGAGACACAAGCATTGAGAATGAGCTTCAAAAGGACATTACAGAAGCATATCCATATGCCCTGAGAAGGAAAGCTCCCCAAAATATTATTTAAGAGGAAAACAGAAAAGACCAAACAGCGTGCGTGGCTTGCTACCATCTGTTTGAAAGAGAGATATGACTACGTGTGCATCACAGAACCCTGTAGCAGTGAGTGGGCAATGAGAGAGAGAGAGAGAGGCCAGAGGAGGGAGGGTCAACAATGTTTTTTCTTACCATGTGGGAAGGTTGTAGTACAAGGATCCAAGTGAGGAGAACATTGACGAGCCCATATGTTATGCTCATGTCTTGCCACAGATTCCTTTGCCCAGACAAGCAGGCTGGCATCCCATCGCCTCTTGATAAATTGTTTCATAAAGTTAATAAGACATCACCAAAGTCAATTTTGCATTATCCTTCTCATCTCTGGCAGAATCCCCATCAGCAAAGCTTTTTCCACATTGAAAATAATTTCCTCTAATAAGCACATGAAAAGATGCTTGGCATCACTAATCATTAGGGAAATACAAATCAAAGCCACAATGAGACACCGCCTCACACCCATTAGAACGGTCACTTAAAAAACAAACAGAAACGTTGGTGAGGATGCAGAGAAACTGGAAATTGTGCACTACTGGAGAGAATGAAAAATGGTGTCGCCAATATGGAAAATGGTATAAAGATTCCTCAAAACAATAAAAATAGAACTGCCATATGGTCTAGTATTCCCACATCTGGGTATATATACCAAACAACTGAAGCAGAGACTTGAACAGGTATTTGCACACCCCTGCTCATATTAGCACTGTCCACAGTAGCCAAGAGATAAATTTCTCTTGTTTAAGTCATGCAGCCTGTGGTATTCTGTAATGTCAGTCTGAGCTGAATAATACACACTGTACATAGTTGGTGCTTACTCTCTGTATTTAATTTTTTTTTTTTGGGGGGGGGGGGCGGGCGTTGTATAGTTGTTTGGTTCTGTGAATTGAACCCAGCCCAGGGATTCTTAACCACTGAGCCACAGTGTTTATTTTAAGACAGGGTCTCCCTGATTTGCTTAGGGCCTCGAGAAGTTGCTAAAACTGGCCTTGAACTTGTGACCCTCCTGCCTCAGCCTTCTAAATCGCTAGGATTACAGGCGTGCACCATCGTGCCCAGCTGTATTTAATGTTTTAAACGATCACAAATAACAAATCATGTTTAACACTCTTAAAAAAAAAAAAAAAAAGTCTATAGCCCCTGCATGGTCCCATGTAGGGATCCTTAATTGTCTTAAAACAATTCATTTTTAATCATAGTGATGGAGAACAGATCTGTTAGGGTCAAGGTAGGCTATGACTATACAGGGGAGCATAAGAGTCTCCTGGGACAGAGAGGATAGGGTGAGACATTCTGTACCCTGACTGAGGGATGGTCTGGGGCACAACGATGCTCACCATCTCATCCCACCTAATCCTCATTGCTTCCACCTTATTGAAGCTGAGGATCAGAGAGGGTAGGGGCCTTGCCAAGATCCTACAGCCATGGGGTGGAACAGGATCCCAGAATCAAGGCCAGGTCTGGTGCCGCCCCAGCTGAGCTCCTGTTCTTTCCCTGTGGGGCACCTTGGGCTGCCACCTACAGGCTGGCCCCTGGCAGCAGGTGTGAGGCAAGCCAATGGGGACACGGTGCCAACTCCAGGCCGCAGGCAGAGCAGCTGTTCTCTGAGTGCCAGCGGCCTGGGGCCTTGTTACTCTTCTGTTCCCGGGTAAATAAAGTGCTCCACTTAGGGAAGCTCTCTCCAGGCTGCAGGGCCATTAGCTCACAGGCTCCTGGAAAAACCATTTGGCCAGTACTGACAGATGTGGCCATTACACAATCACTTAGCCCTGCTCCCTGCCTCGTCCAGACCTTGGGAGGGGAGGATCCATGAGGCTCACAAAGCCTGGGGGAGGGCCTACACCACTCACTTCCCGGTGCTGCCTCCTCTCCAACCTTAGGCTGCATTTTTCAAGGCCACACTGAAGCAGCAGGAGGCAGTTTCAGACAGCAACGATGTGCTGCCACGACCTTGCTCTTGAGAGTTGTTCACAAACTGCCCTTACTTGCACCATCTCCTTTGCTCATCACAACAACCCTATGCCCTCAAAATTAAGATTATTAGATCCACTATACAGATAAAGAAGAGGCACAGAGAGGTTAAGTGGCTCACTAGAGGTTACACAGCTAATACCATCAAACTTCTGATTTTCCAGACTTGTGCTCCTTCCCCAGAACCATGCAATCATGTTGGGGTGTTACCATGTGTGGAGAATGCAATCTCAAAGCAAGGACAAGAGCAAGAACTCCTCTCTCCTGAATAAAGGCATAAAGCTACCAAAAGCTACAGCCTTCCCCTGAAGAAACACCTGGTCTGTCCATTGGCAGCTGCCAGGTAATCCTTGAACTGGCAGGCCACTGCCAGGTCATTTCCTCCTACAGCCCTCCCTGTGTTCTCTGGTTCCTTTGCTCAGGTGGATCAGCACTCCCAGCCATGTGGTAAGACAGGGTTCTAGGCCATCTGGCAAGTCTCTCCCATCCTAAGATGGGGCACTATGGCACCTGGACACCCTGCTGCTCCAGGTCAGGACTTGGCAGCCACAGCCCCCGCCTAGATCTGAACAAAATTCCCAGGGCCTTGTCCCCGCACCAGAGCCCTGTTGCACCCAGCACAGAGGGAGGGACCATGCCCCAGTCCTAAGAGAAATAGCCTGTCCCCCACACACAGCCAGGCTCAAAATGAAGCAGATGAACCCAGCAGAGGCTGTCCTCTCAGCTGAGCAGCCTGAGAGCAGAGGGCAGGCAGCAAGAAGAGAAGGCTTAACTTCCAGGCCCAGTCTCCTTCTGTCCGTCAGAGTAAAAAAGAAGACCTTGGATATTTCTCGCGTGCCCCAGTAAGTATATTCTGCTTTCCACCAAGATGCCTTGCTTTGACTTGAGGTGACTCTGAAAGAGGTGCTTTAAGAGTCCATGTTTGAGATAGAGTTGGAGAACATCATGCTAAGATAATGTAAGCCAATCCCAAAAAACCAAAGGCCAAATGTTTTCTCTGGTAAGGTGGGGGGGGGGGCATTGGATTGGGCAGAGGAGAGGGACATTATTACCCTCTGTATGGGTATGATTGCACAAATGGTGTGACTCTACATCTTATTCAACCAGAGAAATGACAAGTTGTGCGCCATTTGTATAAAAAATAAAAATTTTAAAAGTTGTGTAGGTTGTGTAGGGCACAGCCCCTTCTTTTTAATGGCCTTTGGGAGTGAGGAGGATGGATCCTGGTTTACCCAAACCCATCATTCTGTCTCCTGCCAGGAGACTTGAGAGAGCCAGCGGGGCTGGCTTTGCAGCCACCCCTACTCTTGGACAGAGATGGCAAACCCTCAATGCTTGAAGGCCCAGCACGTTGTACATTGTCCCCCTCAGACAGCGTTGGTAGTGCTGGGACCCCGTGAGTCCAAACTCAGCATCAAGAACTTTTTTTGTTGTCATTGAATGGGCAACTAATGATAGCTCAGGGGTATTACCCAGCCCTGGGGTTCAAAAGCCAACTGGGTGCAGGGCTTGGGCTGCTCACATTTCATGCTTGTACACTGGTTCATAGGAGTTGCTATAGAAAGTGTTTGGCTAACTCTGAAGAGCAAAAAAAAAAAAAAAGGATGAGTTTTCCAGAAGTAGATTGACTGTATCCTGGAATAGAGCTCAGAATAGAGCTGTACTGCCATTTTTTTCATTACAAGTTCTTTACAGTCTCTGTCCTTAAGAAACACAGCATCCTTGATCTTGGCCTGCCCCAGCAGGACCTAGCTCTTCGGCATCTCTGCCCCTCTCGGTCTCTGGTGCAGCCTTCCACCAGTGGGCGTACTCTGGGTGTCTGCCCACATCCTTGAGGAAGACATCTGTTTTCGTCAGCTTTTGCATTGCTGTGACCAATATACCTGACAAGAACAATGTCGAGAAGGAAAAGTTTATTTTGGCTCAGGGTTTCAGAGGCTCCATCCATGACTGGCCAACTCCATAGCTCTGGGCCTGGGGTAAGGCAGAGCATCACTATGGAAGGGCAAAGCAGAGGAAAGCCGCTCAGGACATGGCCACCAGGCAGAAAAGACAGAGCTCCACTTACCGAGGACAAAATATAAACCCCAAAGGCACCCCCCCCACCTGCTTCCTCCAACCACACCCTACCTGCCTACAATTAATCCATATTGGTGGTTACACCTTTCATCATCTAATCATTTCACCTCTGAAATTTTTACATTGTTTCAACACATGAGCTCTTGGAGGACCCAGGCAGGGCAGAGCCAGAGGAGCCATGATTGGACACACCCTATTGGACCAGAGATGTTTACCCGACCCAAGGTGGGACCAATCACATTCACTGTAGTAGGAGTGTGGCAGGGGCTCCAAACCACAGCGAACCAACCAAGGTCTGGGCTAAAACTGAGTGAAGCTCTGGAGAGATAAAGGGGAGGGGACACCCCTGCAGGGGAACAAACAGAGGGGAGGGCCAGAGAGCACTGGGAAGGAGGCAGAGTCTCAACCTCCTTCGTGATGCCTGTCCCACTAAAGCCCCAGTTACCTGGAGCTCCGTGGGATCATCCAGTATCCTTCTGACTTACACTGGTTTTAATTTTACTTACAACTAAAAGAGCCTTTACTTTCTTTTCCCTGCCAGCACCCCTCCCTCCACCCTTACACCCGCCTCTGGGTTCCACAGGTTCCCATTCAAGTTCTCAGGTGCTGTCTACATCCTTGGAGCCTGGGCACACACCCGCTCCTGGAAGTCTTGCCCTTCTGAGCCCAGTGACTTGCTCAGGGACTGGGTGTGGCCATTCCAACTCCCTCTGGAAGCCCACCCATCCTGTTGCCTTCTTGAGAACATTAAGGTTTTTCACCAGAAAAACATCTTCAAGCCTTTGATATGTGTGGGACTTGGTAGGACAAGAGCTAGGCTTCATATTGCACTTCCTCTGTGCCAGGCACCATGAGCTTCTGACTCATTTAATCTTCAAAGAACCCTAGGAGGTTGCTGCCATTATTAGTAAGAGAATCAAAGCACAGAGAGGTTCCAAGACTTGCCCAGAGTCACACATCCTTAAGAGCTGGGGTTTCACACAGGCAGAATGTGCCCTTCACTGCTTCAGCCAAGCTCTGGGTTTGTCAGTTTCATTTTGGGGGCTGAAAATGTAGCTCAGTGGTAGAGGGCTTGCCAAGTATGAGCAAGTACCTAGATTCCATCCCCAGCATTGCAAGAAGAACAAACCCCAAAACAACAAATGTTTCACTTTTTCTGGTGAAGTTAGAAATTTAAGAAGAGTGTCCATTATGTGGATTGATTCAGTCTCCAGCCGCTTCTTGGTGACCTCTTTAGAAAACCACTGGAGAGGCCCATGAGTTCTGGGCACCATCCACATTGGGAATCCCCACTGGGCCTGCTCTGGGACAGACTGAAACACATGGTAAGGTCAGATACACTGGTCCAGAGGCAGATCAAATGGGGGAAGCTGAGCTCTGCCCCTGCCAAGCCAGACTAAGAGATGTTGAGTGGGGTCTGACAAGGCCCTGGGGTGGGCCATCCTTCCTTTCCACAAACCCACTCAGGACAGAACCCACAAACAGCAAGCAAAAGCAAAGAAAGTTACCCACTATTCACAGTCTGTCAAACATGCCTGATTCAACAGGCCTTCATAAGTTTCCATTATCCTTTGGAGCCTTAAAGACTCCACCTAGTTAATTTCATCAATTCATCTATTAAGCACTCACTGTGTGACAGGAAAAGGGACTGAGCTCTCCCTCTTCCTTATTGGAGGCTACCACCCATTTCACTTTGGAGAAGTTGCCCAACCCTCCTGTGCCTTGGTTTCTGTATCTATGAAATGGGAAGAGTAATCTTATCCAAAATACTTGGAACCAGAAGTGTTTCAGATTTTTGCTTTGGGCTTTTTTCCTTCAAATTTTGAAATATTTGCATAAACATGACAGTTATCTTGGGGAGAGGACCCAAGTCTAACCACAAAATTTATATGTTTAATATACTCTTTACACAAAGAGACTGAAAGTAATTTCATACAATATTTTTAATAATTTTGTGCATGAAACAAAGTTTCATGTAGTGAAATTTTCCAATTATGGTGTCATGTTGGTACCCAAAAAGCCTTAGGTTTTGGAGAATTTTGGACTTTGGATTTTCAGATTAGTGATGCTCCCAGGCAAAGTTCCCAGGCAATGAGGCAGTAGCAGAGTCTAGGGAAGCTCTTTCCACCCAGTTGAGAAGCCAAGTGCTGGCTATTCCTAAATAAAGCACCAACCAAGGAATGCAGAAGGGATCCCGTGAGTCCTGCAGTGTCCTGTGTCATGACCACTCACCCTCGCACCCTGTCACCCCCACCTTTGTGTCTCCTCTCAGAGCCATCATCCTGCAGGAGGAAGCTGCTGCCCCTGTCGTGACTTCAGTGGTTTCTAGGCTCCATTCCCATAACCTGGAGTGCATTAAGGCATGCTCTTCAGAGTGTTTCAACCAATAAATGAATAATAATAATTAATCAATCAGTCAATCCCTGGGGCCTGCACCTCCTTCCCAGACTGAAGCCTGACTGCCTTTTTATGGTCACATTATGAACTTTTGCAGACAGGGTGAACTACTGAGGCTCCAGAGATGACTGCCCAAAAGGTTACTTCACCAAGGACAACCATAAAGGGGATCCGGCAGGCTATGTCCACCCATCCTGGGACAGAAGGACTGACTTCTGCATGCTTGGGCACCTGGGGAGTGCTCTTGGCTTGCACTGAGACCTCTGTCTGCATCTGCTAAAGCTTTCAGCGAAGGCCTCAAAGCTCTCCTGGAAGTTTCTAAAAGGTTTCCATTTGCACAACGACCAAAGTGGAGAATTGGAAAGAAAAGACTCCACCCATCCCTGCAGCCCCAGGGCCAGGAGGAACAAAGAGAGGACCTGATTTTTTCCGTTTTTCTTTTAACTCTTCTAAATTTATTTGGGTATTTAAACAAACAGAAACTACATCATGCATCAGTTACTTTTTTGCCTCTGTACAACAAAACTAAGTACTCAATATCTCTGCAGAGGTTTGGCGCTTGCTTCTTTCCTTTCTTTCCGTAACGTCAGGCAGACTTTTCGATGTTATCCAGTTTTGCACAGTCACTAGAGTGTCGCGTCATGAATTATTAAATCAGTGCTTCGTGGTAATACATAATTTCTTATCAATTATTCATGCTAATGTGTGTGTAGTTTACTTAATTGTGTTATTGACGATCAAAAGTAATTTCCTGAAAGTCCTCAAGGACACAAAATTTAATCAGCGTAACTACTTTTCGGATGCAATGCTGTTAAGTATTCTTAATTTGCCCAACAGTTCACTTATTTATGTACCTTTCTGGAGGAAATACGAGTTTAATCAAACAATTAGATTGAAGAGTTAGTGTGCGTAAGGGCTTGAGCTTACATCGCTCAACCCAACATTCGTAATTACAGGGAAACGGAAGCGACTTTGCCGCTTTTTGGCAAATCGTTTCATTTTTGTACTCAACAAGCAAAATACAGCAGGAAGAAGGATTTGATTTTTTTTTCTTTAAAGGAGACAGTATGTTTTGTCAAATGCTTTGCAGTAATCATAGACAGGCACGATACACTCAGGGTTTGGGGGTTCCGGGGGAGGCTAAAAAGGGGGGATCTGAAAGTATAACGTTTTGATTACAACTGAAATGAAAGTAATCATCATAAAAACAATGACAGTTTGCATGGGAACACCATCAGCAAAAGCCACCAAAAACCCATAACCTTTCAGGTATGGGGCAAGGGGCGGGGCTCATGCTATTGCACAATTCCCCTTCAATCTCTTCGAGGTTACCATCCACGCGAGAGAAATGGCCACTCTGGACAGAAACAGAAATCTCCATGATATTTGGCCCTTTGGAATTAATTCTCTTCACACCACAAGGAAGCCGTCTTCCCCAAGCTTCATCTCAGCACATGTGCCATTTCTGTCTCATTTCCTACATTTGATTTCCCCAGTTTAAAAGAAAAAAACAAAAAAAAAGCATCACCACTGGAGATCCCCTCCAGGTGCCAGGGATTTGAGGAAGGTGGTTCATCCAGATATGTAGTATTTTTTTCAGAGGTGTTCCTAGGGGCTTCTTCCCCTCCAAGGGCTCTCACCTTTTCCTGGGCAAGAGAGTTGCCTTCCAGTTGATCAACTTCTCTACCAACCTCCAGGTCTTTCCAGGAGAGAGGCAGAACCCGCAGGTAGATGATTCAGTTGTGGGGACCCCCACTTGCTCCCAGTGTCAAGATGGTGGCCCCCAGTTCATGGAACCCATGGCCAGCCTGATTAGCCCAGCCAGATGTGCCCAAGTGAGATCTGCTAGGAGAGAGCACCATGTACCCCTGGAGCAGGCTTTGTCCTATCAGCCCTTTCCCACCCCACGTGTTCTCCCCTTCTAACCAAGCCTACAACCAATACCCCCCAATAAGAGAAAAGGGTTTACTGCTAGTCTAGCCTGAGCCAAGAGTTGTTTGAGATTCTACCAGTTCTGTGGTTCTTAACCAATGCCATGGGGACAGTCCCATTTCATATCATAAGACGTCAGCCCTGGATGTCTCTCAAGGATGACCCTGCCATAGTTCTTGGGGTTGAGAAGACCTGCAACGGTGGCCCTGGAATGGGACAGGAAAGGTGATGGGCAAGCAAATCTGCCTCCCCTCCAAGACTTGTAGGTCTGGATGAGAACTCAGGGGTCTCATCACAGAAGGGACTCCGATGCTACAAGTGCCATCAGGACCTGTCACCCAAGAAGCCAGCCCCACTGTCAGACTCCCCAGGCACCAAGGGAGCTTGATATCCTTTCCTGGGTCCACGAGCCCCAGGCAACAGGCTTCTCCTTGCTATCAGAGTTTGCAGGGCTGAGGCTGGGAGAAGCAGGAGGGCAGGGAGGAGGACACAGCAGGCGGGGGCACTCTGGACCCTCATACACTCTTCTCTCCCTCGCTCTGTTCCTTGGTGGGAGGGGTCTTGTCCTGGCTGCTGTCGGAGGGAGCTGGCTTGGCAGCAGGGCTGGGGCTGCTGCTGGTGGATGGCAGAAGGTTGGCCGACTGCAGGACGGCTTCCGAGTGCTCACGGGCTTTCATGCGCAGGGCAGCCACACTGGCTGTGCGGTTACTCTGGCAGCCATAGGTGGGGAGGAAGGAGAGCCCCATGGGATCTGGGACACAGCAAGAACACAGTGGACCCCCTGGAGGAAGGAAAAACAACAGGCTCATTGTCCACACTCTGTCTCCTGGGGGGCTTGAAGGGAGGGAAGGGTCTGGGGCCTAAAAGAGGCAAATTGAATCCATTTGGCTTCAGACATCACAGGGAGGACAAGTGCTCAAGGCCCCAAGATGTATAACTCAAGAGATCTGTTAATATTCCAAAGGATTATCAGAGTACCAGAGAGGCCTAGTCTCCCCAAAAATCCAGCTGTGCGGCCTTATGCCAAGATCTTGGCTACTCTGAGCCTTGACTTCTATAAACTGGGATAATACCCACATTACAGATCATTAATCAGATCCAATGCAGATCCACACTCCCAAACTATGTGCCAGGACACCCCTAAGAACTCACTTTAAGGCAGTGCAAGGATGTTTTAAATACCGGAGGGAAACCAGCCACATCGGTCAGCTGCCATTCAAGCAGCTCACACTTCAACATGAGACCATGCTGCATTCCTTTTCAGGGTGTCATATCTTTATGAAATGGGATTTTGCAAGCACCACATGAAATTCCATGCAGAATATAAAATGAGGGCGGTGGCATCCAGTATGACTCCAAGACTAGAGACACTGAATGAAGACCATCAGCTACACAATCCCATTACAAAGGAATGGTAGCTACTTAGAAATGAAAAAGAAATGTTTTTTTCCCTTCAAAAAGTGTACTTTTTAAATGGGCATAAAGTTCTAGGGACATAAATACTTACTGAGGTATTTGGATCTAACAATTCCATCAGCAGAACTGTTAGATATTATTTATCACTCAAAGATATGGAGAACTGGGCTTTAAAAGTCTCTGAGGCAGTTGGTTTGCAGAGCACCTAGTGTAGGTCCAGGCCCAGGTTTGTCCCTCTCACCCATGGTTGCCTCTTGGCTGATGGTGGTGGCAGACATGGCATGCTGTGCTAGAATTTCTGAAGGAATCTCAAGCAAGAGCTGAGGGCCACACCAAGAAGAGTACCCCTGTGTCCCCAATTCCCCTGCTGTCTTGGGCATGCCTGCAGGTTGCAGATGAGCTTTGTGCTGTCATCCTGCCATTCTAGCATGGTCTGGAATCCTTCCACAGGCCACCTGGGGACAGTGATCATGAGAGACGAGGTCCATGCCCACCAGGGCCTTCAAAGTCCCTCAGACTTGGCACCCACCTAGAGATCAGCTTTCAGAACATCAGCTATGCTGACTGGAATGTCCCCACCCTCATTCTCCAGGGCCAGGCTTCCCAGTGCCAGGGTCAGGCCCCTCCTTGACCATCTTTCTCAGAGACAAAAAGAAGCTCACCTTGACCATGACCCACCAACACCTGTCTTTACCATTATGGCCCCCCTGAGGGGTGGGCATTACTCATCTCCACCCTCCACATCAAGAAACTGAGCTCCAAGTTTGCACAGTTCATTGCAGAAGTAGGACCAGCCTTAGTACAAGGGAAGGTTTAAATGCAGCCACCCTTCCTGCTTCAGTTTTGACAGAGCAGCTCATACAGCAGGTAAGCAGATCTAAGATGAATGTAAGATACATCACCAAGGCCAAGTGTACAAGGAATTTTGAAAACCACTTCCCCTGCCCTGTGAACTGTCTGGCTTCTAGCCTACTGTGCATTCAGTGGAATCTCAAATTCTGACTGTTCCACTGCTCCTAGTGGCTCCTTCACAGACATGCACTGACACCAGGCACAGAGAGAGGCCCCTATGGGGAGTCACAATTTTGCTAGGAAGGATGGTTGTGCTGGCACCATGAGCGAAGAGTCTTCCTGAGGACCTGGCCCCACATTTATGGAAAGGCCTATCCCCCTCGCCCTCGCCGCCCTAGTATTCCTCCCCAAAGGGCACTCACTGACAAAGAGAACCTAAGGTGTGACAAGACCAAAATTAAGAATGATGGTCCCTTTTTGGAGGAGGATGCTAATGATTTGTATTTTTCTGCCTGTTTCAGATTTTGCTCACTTTTCTACAATAGACATGAATTTCTTTTAAACTCGGAAATGCAAGTTTAATTTTAAATGAAAATTAGAAAGAAGACTGGAGAAAGTGCCTGACATGTCTGACAAGGGTGTTACCAATGGCTGGGAGCTGAGAACCACACATGTTGAAGATCCCAGGGAAGAGTGGCCAGGGACAGGTTTGATAGAAACCTGGAAGGGGACATGGCCTCAGGCTCAGCCCTGGACAGGATGCCTAAGATAGGTTTTGCTCTCAGCCTAGGTCTTGCTCCAATGTAAGCATCAAATGGTATAAGTTAAATGCTCTGTGACTCAGTAGTGACAATGACTGAGGTGGCAAGATGCACAGGTGACAGAGCTCCTTTCCCTGGACCACGGTCTACACCTGCTAGGTCATACCTGTGGTGGCTACCAAGAAAGTCACTGATAACTCTACTCCTGGTCCTTAAAACCCAGATTTGGAGGTTAAGATAAACAAATTAATTCACAGAACCAAAGCTGTGGCCAAAAGAAAGGTCTCTACACATGGCCTGGTTCATTTCCTACCTCTAAACACTAGACAGATGGGAAAAACAAAGACCAAAAGAAGCAAGGATTCTGTCGTTCAAAACTCAGTGGCACAGTGGTGCATGCTTATAATCTCAGCCTCTCGGGAGGCTGAGGCAGGAGGATTGTGAGTTCAAAGCCAGCCTCAGAAAAAGTGAGGTGCTAAGCAACTCAGTGAGACCCTGTCTCTAAATAATACAAAATAGGGCTGGGGATGTGGCTCAGTCCAAAGTCTATGATCTACACCCAAGAACCCACTGTCCAAAGAAAGACATGGCTCAGCAGTGAACATGGAGTCAATATGACTTTATAGGAAGCTCACTATGACCCCACATAGTCACAGATTGCCTTAATAGAAGGAGAATCTGCAGGAAAGGGGAAGATAAAGTCTTCCATTTCTCTGTGGTATTCAGATCATGCCCTAAGTCTCCCATCAACAGACACCTCTGTCACCATCCTAGGGAAAAGGAGGGAAAGTGAACTTTAGTGATCTGGACACATACATATATTAATTTCAATTGTCCGACAAGCAACATCTATCTCCCTTAAATCCTATAAACATTTTTTTTACCATTTTTCACCTTTTTATTGGTGCATTATAATTATAGATAATGGTGGGATTTTTTGTTAAATACATTCACACAATATAACAGTATAATTTGGCCAATATAACTCCCAGCACTTCTTCCCCCTACCCTCCTCCATCCTTGGGCCCTTTCCTCTATTCTATTAATCTCCCTTAGATTTTCATGAATTCCCCCACCCACCCATACACACCTTTCTTTTTCCTCTTTCTTCTCTAGAAAACATAGGACCACTGACCTTCTGGGTTTGGCTTATTTCACTTAGCATAGTAGCTCTAGTTCTATCCATTTTCCTACAAATGACATAATTTTATCTTCTTTATGGCTGAATAAAACTCCATTCATTGTGAATATATACCTCCTTTTCTTTGTCCACCCATTTATTCATGGACACCTAGGCTGATTACATAGTTTGGCTATTGTGAATTGTGCTGCTATAAACATGCATAGTCACCACAGTATGATGACTTTAATTCTTTAGTATTTATTGAGAAGTAGTGTAGCTGGGTCATATGGTGGTTCCATCTATAGTCTTTTGAGGAACCTTCATGCTGATTTCCATAGATGTTGTACTAATTTATAATTTCACCAACAATGTAGAAGTGTTCCTTGTTCTCCATAACCTCTCCAGCCTTTATTATTGTTTGTATTCTTGATGACAGTCATTCTGACTTGTGTGAGATGAGATCTCAGTGTAGGTTTGATTTGCATTTCCCTAAATTGCTAATGATGTTGAACATTTTTTTTCATAGATTTACTTACAACTACTTTTTAACAAAGAAAAACATGACTTCCACAAATAGGATTCTTTTAAAACTAACTTTGATTTCTCTGTAATCTCACAGTACCAATAGCTCACCAGAGAATTTTGAGGAGCGAACCAACTAATTCAATGTCCCATGTCCTAATTACCAGATTTCCAGACTCGGGGATCTAGAAGGGAGTAGCAGGGGATGCTATTTGTTTTTGTTTTATTTTTGGTTTTTGGTTTGGTTTTGGTTTATGTCAAAAATCTATAATCATGAGTGGACTAAAATTAAATTAACTACAAAGGAAGTTATCCCAGAGTAGCATATAGTGATAAAAACTATAAATAGCCTAATGACCCAATAATAGGAAATTGAATAAGTGACCTAGATAGAAGATGCTGTATCTATGACAAAACTATATTGTGGAAGATGTTTAGTGCCATGTAAAAGATACCAATAATACACTAGTTTAAAAAGCAGGGTAAGAAACATAAGTCAACATAATCCAATTTTGATATACATATGTCTGCATATATACATACATACTGTGGACTGAAATGTATGTACCTCCAAAATTCATATGTTGGGTATCTAATCTCAAGGTGATGGTCTGGAGAGGGAAGACTCTGGAGGTCATTAGATTGTGAGGGCAGAGTCCTCATGGATTAGTGCCCTTATAGAGAGTTGCCTTGTCTCTTCCACCAGGTGAGAACACACAAGGAAGAGGCTCCCTGTGAGCCAGGAAGCAGGTCCTCACCAGACACCAAATCTGCCAGCACCTTGATCCTGGAGAACAATGACTCAAGAACTATGAGAAATAAAGCTTTGTTGTTTAAAGCCACTCCATTTACAGTGTTTTGTTATAGTAGCCCAAGATTTTTGTGTGTGGCAGGGGAAAAAGAGCAGATTGGTTCTAGGATCCCCTGAGGATACCCAAATTCGTGGACATTCAAGGCCTTATATAAAATGGCATAGTTTGTGCACATTATCCCATATACTTTAGATGCTCTCTATATGACTTATAATATCTAATATAATGTAAATATTATGTAACTAACTATACTGTATTTTTAGGAAGTAATGACAAGAACAAAAGTCTGTTCATGTTCAGTAAATACACAATTTTTTTCAAATATTTTTGATCTACCGTTGGTTGAATCCATGGAGGCAGAAGCCTGATTCATACACACAGTTTGTATGTGTATATATATATGGATGGATATATATATATATATATATACACATCCATATACCATGTTAATTTAAAATTATAGATGTATATACATTTATTTCACATACAAATATATTTTAGAAATAGAAAATATTTGTAAGTTTAATTTATCAGTAAGTTATAAAATATGTTTATCAGAAATATAAATGTGAATACATGTATTTACAAGTAGAATTTTTTAAAAATGTACCAATGCCAAAATATAGTGGTTGATTATGGGTTGTAAGACTATAAGTGATTTTCCATTTGCATCCTACTGTATTTTCTGCCTTTTCTAAAGTGACCAGGCATTTTTTTAATGTTTTATTTTTTAGTTGTAGTTGGACACAATACCTTTATTTATTTATTTATTTATTTTTATGTGGTGCTGAGGATTGAACCCAGGGACTTGCACATGCTAGGCGAGTGCTCTACCGCTGAGCCACAACCTCAGCCCCATGACCAGGTATTTACTCTCACAAAAAGTATGTCTTTTTTGAGGTGTATGATTTCCTGTCTCTCTTCAGATAATGGGGACAGATGTTCTCATGGGGAACAGAGACTCACCCAGATGCTAGAAATAAAGACTCTATGTCAGCACCCAGCAAAGACTAAGACAACTACAGGCCTCAGGCTGCATTTGAAGTATTAATACCAACACTGAGCTGAAGATCCACCATGAAATCCACCCAAGAGTAATCCATCCTTCTCCCATTCTGTGGGAACTTAAGCCAACTAGTCCCTTTGAATGGAACCCAACAAACAACCCCACTTGTGAACCCCACAAAAGGCCACCACTCCATTTTCCCACCCAGACAACTCATGCCATCACCAAACTTATGCAAGAGCCATCTGATCCTTAAACACAGACTGAGAATTGTTTTGTTTGGAGATCATACTACCTCCTGAACACTAAATTAAAACACACAATTAGATTTCCATTAAGTTACAGAAAATTCTGCTGAATTGATCTAATCGGCCTCCATCCCTCTATGACATCATGCTTTAAAGGCTTGACTTGAACATAAATACTTAATGTAATAAATACAGTCTGAAATATTTGATCTCCTTGGCAGTTTAATTGATCTACTACAGAGACTGACAGGAAAAATTAAGTTAGTTCTGTCTCGTCTCTGCCAATAGCACATTTTCATCATAAAGGTATGTGAGATTTGATGTGGGTGGCAGGCAGGGCTTTGGAGCACTTTTCTTGTTGAATATTCAGGTTAAATGAACAAGAACATGAATATATGGATTTACGGGACATTGAACACCAATATGCAGTTCATGTCTTTTTGCCTTATGATAAAATAAATAAATGAATGTACCTCTTTGGGGAGTCACAATACCAGTTTCTTACAGTTCATAAGGAGAGTTTAAGTGGAACTACTGGCAGATGTCCACCACAGTTAAGCATATTCTTAGTGGTTGTGGCTAACTAAGCATGCTCATAATAATCAAATGCACTACAAGGACAAATCTATACCTGGATGCATTGTCTTCTACCACAGAACCATGGAAGTGCTTTTTCTTGTTCTTATGAACTCCCTTCCCCAACACTATACTCATGCCCCTGATCACAGAACCAGTCTGGCCCATCTTGGTACAAAGTTAAAATTCAGGGAATTTTGAGCAAGAGAGAAGGGGAAAGAATCTGACCCTTCTGACAAAGCTGGCGTGTTCCAAGCCTCATCAATACCCCATAAAAAGAAAAGTTATGTCAGGACAGAATTCCCCAATCCGATTAATGCCAAAATCCTTGAGCTAATTTGCAGGTTCTTTTGGTGGAATCAATCCTAACTCCGACCCCTGTCTTAATTCCACCTACTACAGATAAGATCACCTTCTCAATATTCCCTTATTAACCCAGCAACCACTCATTGACTGGGAGCCAATTCCACTGACCATCCAGCCACAGCCTTGTGCTATGACATAGTCTCAGGACACAAACAAGTGTCCTATTTCTGTTTGAATGTATTTGCAGGGTCAAACAAGTAATGCAGGCAGCCCCCAGATCCAAGGATCCCTGGAACAGCCACAGAAGCTGCAGTGACACATGTTCTGAGCATTCAGATGCCAGTAAGCATTGCCCTCCCTCCCAGTGACAGCCAGAATATGCAGGGGGCAGGGTATTTCTCCTACTGCATCGTGTGCCACTGGCACTAGCCTAAAGCCTTCTGCTCATCTCCCTGTACTCCAAAGCCCTGTTGATTAACAGGAAGGGCAAACTCATCAGCACCCATAAGACATGACTTCCAGAAAATGAACTATAGTTTTTCAAGCCAGAGGATGACAGCAGTGCCTGTCAAAGGAATAGAATCAATATTGGGGGCTCAGAGGGGGCCACCTAGGTCTTGACTTGCCCTGCCTCTGATAGACATGCTATGTGACCTTGGACGTTCCTACATCTTCTCTAGGCTTTAGTGTCCCCCACTGCATCCTGGAGAGACATTCTTCAAGGAGATTCCTTATGAATCCTAAGTGTTTGATTCTCCAGCCTTGCCTTGGTTTAGATTTGGAATGTCTCCCAAGGCCCTGGTACTAAGGCTTGGTCTCTAATTTTGGTGCTGTTGGGAGGTGTTAGAACCTTTAAGAGGTGGGGCCTATTGGGAGGAAGTTAGGTCATTGGGAACATGCCCTTGAAAGGGATATTACAACCCTAGTTCCTCCTCTTCTTCTTTCTTTGTTTCTTAGCTACTATGAGGTGAACAGGCTTCCTCCACCACATGCTCCCACCATGAAGTATTGTCCAGCCACAGGCCCAAAGCAATCGAGCCAAGTGGCCATGGACTGAGACTTCTAAAACCATGGGCCAAAATAAACCTTCCCTCCTTTTGAGTTAAGAATCTCAGGTATTCTGTCACAATAACAGAAACTTGATTAACCTAACCCCTGTCTTCCTAACATCAGATAGGCATAGAGGGGGTTGAGGCTGCGCCATCCACTTTCCCCATGAAGAATGACCATGTTCTGTCCCTCTGAATCTCTGCTTTCCAAAGCACCTGTACCCTCAGAAATAATCCAGGGGGCCCTTGTGTGGTTGTGCTGCTTTCCTGGAACAGTAGGAATGACCCATATACCACAGACCTCAGTCACTGTGTCCTGGATGCTGGAGGGCCCTTCCCTTAGGAAGCAAATGTTTTGCAAGATGCTGGTCCTCTTGCCAAACCCAATTTCTAATCAGAAGGAATGAGTGACCTCTCATCCTTGACTTGACCCTAACAATAACTGTCAGCACTTACTGGACATGTGGATGGACCAGGCAGAGGTACATGTCCTACCACTATACAGGGCCATTATGACCCTCATTCATAGACAAGGAGTCTGGAAAAGGGCCCTAGGTGACCAGGTGATGAAAGGCAGAAAGCACTACCAGGCTCCATGCTATTCTCATGCCTTCTCTCTCCCAGAGAGCCCCCACCCACTGGGCAACTCCTATGCTTCCTTTTAGCCCAACTCAAGCATCTCTGGAAGGCCTGCCTCATTCTTATGCAGAAAGAATCCCCTCTTCCTCTGGGCTTCCTCACACTTCTCAGGCCCTTGTCTGCCTCCATGAGAGCACATTATTGTGTCACCTGGCAGGATTCATGTTTGACCTGTCTCTGTAAATCCACCCCCAGACTGCCAGTTCCTTAGGGTAGGAACGTGTCTTATCATTAATGGGTGGTGAGTCCTTGGTGCAGTCCATAGATACTCAGTGGATAGTAAATGATAAAAGAAGAGATTAGGCTTCAGGGGTCCAGCAGATGATCAGCTGTGCAGACTCAAGGACAGGGTCTCTTTTTTTGCAGAGGAAGGAGTGGTACCAGGGATTGTACTCAGGGGCACTCAACCACTGAGCCACATCCCCAGTCCTACTTTGTATTTTATTTAGAGATGGTCTCACTGAGTTGCTTAGCACCTCGTTTTTTGCTGAAGCTGGCTTTGAACTCGTGATCCTCCTGCTCAGTCTCCTGAGCCACTGGGATTGCAGGCATGTACCACTGTGCCCGGCTGCCAGGTTCTCTTTTAAGAGACACATTCAAGGGAAAAAAACATTGCTTCTGTATTGAACATGTACAAATATTTTCTTGTTATTATTCCCTAAACAATACAGTATATCAAATATTTACCTGACATTTACAGTATATTAGGTATTATAAGTAATCAAGAAACTAAGTATACTGAAGGCTGTGCATAGGGTATATGAAAAATCTATACCATTTCATATAAGGGACTTTAGTAATCATGAATTTTGGTGTTCTGATGGGATAAAGGAATCTATCCCCTTTGGATACCAAAGGACAGCTGTATTAATATTTGGATAGATCACAATTAAGTAAAACTATACCAAAATCAGGATTGGAGGTTATAAGAAAAGAAAATCAGAGCCCAATCTCCTCATGATCATAAATGCAAAAATCCTAAAGGAAAATATTAGCCAACCAAATCCAAAAACCTATAAAAAAGATAACATGTCACATCTAATTTGGGTTTATCTTAGGACCATGCAGTTGGCTTAACATTTTTTAAAAAAATCAATCAATATAATTCATCATATTAATGTGTTGAGAAAGAAAAATCATGCAGTCATCTCAACAGCTGCAGAAAAAAGTATGTGATGCAAGTCAACATCCATTCATATTCATGATTTTTATCAGGACAAGAAGAAACTATCTTCACTTGATAAAGGGTATCTTAAAAAAATAAATACAACTGTAATACCCTGAGAGTTTCCCCAGGGGAGCAAGCTTAAGGCAAGGACAGTTTGGATCCATGTGTACTGAAGACAGGGTGCTCTATGCTTCCATTCATATAAAATGGCCATGACAGCAAGAGCAAAATGCCCACCATCTAGAGAGACAGGGAGATGATATGTGGTTGCTCAGGACTGAGGAAGTTTGGCAGTAATGAGAAATGACTGTCGATGGGTACAGGGTGATGAAAATATTCTAAAACTGATTGGAGTGATGCTTGCAAAAGTCAGTGAGCCATTGAATTTGTGTAATTTTGAGAATGAATTACAAATGATATACTAATTATACCTCAATAAACTTTTTGAAAAATAAAATAAGGCAAAGATGCCTGTTATCATCATTTATATTCAAGACTAGTTGGGAGGCTGACTCAGGAGAATCCTTTGAGCCCAGGAGATCAAGGCCAGTCTGAGAAACATAAAGAGAGAGAGCCCTGCAATCATTATATATTTTAAACCCTGTTTCAAAAATATAAGATGAATAAATTTTTTTTAAAAAAGTAAGAATAGATGACTACTAGGCATTCAAACCAGCACAGCAAGGCCAATAAAAGAAAAAAAATGGATAAGATGATTTTAAAAAAGGAGCAAACTGTCTTTATTTACAGATAACCTGCTCCCATACATGAAGATAAATCTCACTAACATAATGCCGGGCCAAAGAACCCAGACACAAAAATAAATATACACTGTATGATTCCACTTGTATACAATCATGTATCATTTAGCAACAGGATATGTTCTGAGAAAAGCATCCTCAGGCAAGTTCGTCTTTGTGTGAACATCGTAGGATGTATTTACATAAACTGTCGCTAAGATGCCACCAGGAAATATCATCTTATGGAACCACGGTCCTATATTGGGTCTTTGATCAAAACGTCATTATATGAAGCATGAATGTATAAATATAAATATAGATTTTCTTTTTAAAAAAAGAGTTGAGACTCTAGTGGTTCAGAATGCCCATGGTGAGTGACAAAACCATCTCACCATGAAAATCAGCAGGTTAGTTGCATTTAGATAGCAACAAGGTGACTTGAGTGGAATGAAGCCCATAGAGTCCAGGCCTCTGGTGTGCAAGCAAGGTGGTAACATAGGTAAGATTTCTCATTAAACTCCAGATGCATGCTTTATGAATTTTCCAATGAATATTCTATTTCACAAGAAAACTAGTGCATGTTGGCACACACCTGTAATCCCAGGTGCTCCAGAGGCCAAGGCAGGAGGATCACAAGTTCAAAGCCAGCCTCAGAAACTTAGCAAAACCCTAAGCAACTTGATGTGAACTTATCCCTAAATAAATGGGCTGGGATTTTTATTGTATGTGGCTCAGTGATTAAATACCTCTGGGTTAAATTCCTGCTACCAAAAAAAAAAAAAAGAAAAGAAAACTACTATAGAAATTGTGAGGTTTTTTTTTAAATCTCATGATTTTTTTTTTTAAATCACAACACAAAGGGAAAAGCAACTGAAGATAAATGGGGGGAAATGTTTTTAGGGGCTCAGAGGAGAAAGAGGCCACCTCTGACTCTGAGTTCAGCCTTCCTGGGCAAATGTTCTCTGACAATACAGTCCTTTCCATCTCAGAAGCTGGGCGCTTTGGCCTGGTCTGGAAGCCAAAGGCAGGGAGGTCATGTTCTTGGCTCTTTGCCCTTGGGGAGGACATGATCTAACCTTTCCTAGGACTGCCCACTGTCTTTCTCACCCTCACATACTCCATCAGGACCAAGACTGTTATTCCAATTGCTAGCATCTGTTGAGTGACCACTTAGAGCAGGCACATTGGAGACACCGTATCTACAGCGTTTCCTCCATCCTCACTGCCTCCCAAGCCTCAGCCAGGAAGTGAGGCCAGATTCCAACTGCAGCCTGTCTGCCTATAGACTTCTCCCAGCCAGTGGGCCTCTGCTGGGTCAGCTGAGGGCATTTCACCTCTCCAGGAAGGCATGGGGAGTGGTGCAAGAAGGAGTCAGATTAACCCCATTGCTCTGCTGAAGTCCTCTGGCCTCAGGCCTGACTTTAGGGAACCACACCAGAGACTGAGGGCCCCCATCATGTCAGCCTTGCCCAGCAGGCAGCTTCCTCCCTTGGGGGAAGATCAGCTGTGATCCCTCCACCCTGCAGGCTGCTCAGCCCAGTACAGCAGAGTGGGCGTGACTACCGCGGGTGAGCATGCAGTGAGTTATAAAAGCTCTCGCCTGGCAGCTGTAATTATTCTCCAACTCACACCCAGCGCAGAGAATCACAGGTTAGAGTCAGCCTGGCTAAGTGCATGAACCCATGGCTCTCCGGTCCCCAGCCACGCCTGCCGGCCTGTGGCCAGCACTTCCCCAGAACAAACCCAAGCACCTCCTTAGCCATTAATAACCTCCTCTGCATTAATGAATTGTGATCATAAGGCTAGCCATTAAGACTGCACGGGAAAATTCTTTGTGTTGCTTCTCTGGACACCCATTATTGTTGTAAAAACCTTCCCTGTGCCTTTGAATTCTCACAAAACACTCAATCGTGAAACATGCTAATTGGGAGCCCCGCCAGCCTGCCTGGTCAGGGTGAGTCTTCTCTGAGCAACTTACAGTGCAAAGCACATCACCATGTGAAGCCCCAGTCAGCCTCAACAAGGAAATTCTACCAAAAAAAAAAAAAGAAAGAAGGAACCCAAACATTGCCAAGAGTTGAAATAGTGGGGTATACAAGGAATGAATAAATATCAGGAAAAATAAAGTGCAGGAAAATGGGAGAAGTTTGAGAGGAGCAGACATTTCCACAGGTCCTTAAAAGACGAGTTTGACACAGAGACTGCCACCAGGGTGTTAAAGCAGGCTTCCAGTTAATACTGATGGTTAGGACTCACTGACTATATCCATGTGCTCAGGTACTTCAAATGTTCTAATTTTCTTTTCGTTCTGTCTTATGAATTGAGTCCTACTGGAATCAAGATGCCCATTTGACAGATGAGCAAGTAAAGGC
Source organism: Marmota flaviventris (assembly GCF_047511675.1). Taxonomy (NCBI): domain Eukaryota; kingdom Metazoa; phylum Chordata; class Mammalia; order Rodentia; family Sciuridae; genus Marmota; species Marmota flaviventris. The sequence goes on along the minus strand of NC_092501.1, from coordinate 74,580,802 downwards.
CCAGAAGAGTGTTAGTATTTGACTCAGGACTTACATGGTTAGAAAATGGAAAAACTAACGTTCCCATCAGGCAAGCTGTCCCAGAGCTCTGGCCTGGAACGACCAGGCTCATAGGCTACTTGCTAATTAAAGAAGGAAGTCCCACAAATGCCTGATTTCCAATTATCAGGCTCTAGTGGGCAGTTTCTTAGCCTGAGGTAGCCAGCAGCCTCCATTCTGATGGGGACAGCCCCCTCCTTGTCCAGGGGCCTGCCCAATGAGCCTGGAAGCTGGTCTGTCACACCTGCACCTGTGCATGCTCCAGCTGGCTACTGCACTGGAAGGGCCATAATCTCCTGTCCATCAAGGGCTGCAACTCCCCCACCTTCTATCCATCCCCTGCTCCCCATTACCTAAGCTCCCAACTGCCCTGCAGAGTCACATCCTTCCCAAGCGCACACCTTCCAGCACACTCTAACAGCCTCCTATGTAAGGATCCCCAGGAGTACAGCCCCCAAATTGCCTCTCAGCCACTCTTATGAAGCCCAGAAACCTGGCTAGCCACAGAGCAGAACCTCTAGCACAAGACTATGGTGCTGTAACAGAAGGCAAAGCACAGGAAGGTTTGGGCCCTTATTCTCCTGACCTGAGGATGAGTCACGAAGTCAAGCCTCTGTGTGTGCATGGCAATGCTGAGCTGTGGGGATTTTCCAGAGAGAGTAAGAGGTGACCTCCAGCTGGACCTTGGCTTCCCCAGCTCTCAAGCTGCCCTGAACCCCAGACCCTGCCTTTAGTGGGTATTTCCAAGGAATGAAAATCAGTCTAATTTCCTAAGAAAACCACCATCCAGAGTTTTCTGATGACGACTTTCCAGTCTGTGTATCACAGCTCGGCAAGTGACTGAGACATGAGACATGATCACCTTCATATTTTCTGGGACACTCTTCCACCCAGTGATCTAAATGTAAGAGTACAAAGTCTAGATGCTCCATGGAATTTTTCAAATATATTCATCTTGGATGGAAGAGTCAGCTCACAGGAAAATACTGGGCCACAGACTCTGAGCCGCTGGGGCCTAACCTGTCCACCCCACTCACATTAGAAGTGGGTTTGGTGGTCACCAACCTGTGCTGAGCCCTGAGAGTCCAGTGGGCTGAGGAGGGTGGGCAGAGTGCATCTCTCTGTTCTATTGATGGCCTCTACTTCCCCTTTTCATCACTCTAGTGCCATTTGTTCAGGGAACTGACAGCCAATACCATCAGCCCTTCATATCCTCGGGTTCCACATTCATGGATTCAACTGGGCATGAATGGAAAACATTTGAGGACGAAAATTGCATCTGTTCTGAACATGCACAGACCCTTTTTGTCTTATCATTATTCTCAAGAACAACTACTTATGCAGAATTTACATTGTATTAGGTATCATGAGAAATCTAGAAGTGATTAAAGTATATGCATCAGTTATGTATAAATGCTAAACCATTCTATATAAGGGAAGTGACCTTCTGCAGATTTTGGTATATGAGGGGGTTCTGGAACAAATTCCCTGAAGATACCAAGGGACCACTATAAGATCCAAGAGCATTCTGGTTTTCAGAAGACTTTCAAAGCCAAAGAACTTCCAGGCAAGTGAAGACCCTCAAAACTAACTTAAAATATCTAAGGACTTCAGGGACCACTACTTAAAGGTACTCGGCAATCTCAGCAAGCACTAAGCTATCTCACAAACACTCCAGGGGGCTTTCTTGATGTTTATAAGGCAAGGACCTCATACCATCACAATGCCTAGAACCAAAAGACGTACCCCCAATCCAGAGTCCGTGGCTCTATAACTATACACAATGATCTTTGGGCAGTTAGCCCTGAGACTATTAGTCCAGGTGCTCCAGGTACTCACTGGAAGAACGGATCTTGTCCTAGGTGTTGGGAGCCCTGTGTTTGCTCTCACTTTGACTAGGGGGCTGATGTAGCCAGGCAACCGTAGCTCAGATCCTCAATCACAGAAGAGAGCAGCACCCAGAGTGGTGTCTACTATTAAGCCAGAATTCAGGTGCCTACCTAGTTACATATGCTTTCTGGGCTATGTGAACCATGTAGGACACATCCTAGGGAAAGACACAGGTACCATTTTTGGTGTAGGAGCTGAAATTAGCTTAGATTCAGTGCTTCTGGCTCTGTCGCCAGTTGCCACAGGCCTGGAGAAGCAGGTTGGATCTTTGAACTGGAAAGGGCCAAGGGGCTCCGCTCTCACTGATCCTGATCTCTAGTGGGCCTGAGTCCAGACAACCTTCCTCTAGAGGACTCAGCTGTCCTCATGTGCTGCAAAAACAGGGTAAATGTCAAGGCTTCTCATTACTCCCCCTACAAGCAGGTGCTCACTTAGAGGAACAAAAAAATAAGTGGTGTCTGTAAAAAAAGGGCACATCAGGATGTTAAGGAGAGCATCAGTGAGGTCTGAGCAAGTGTATTCCCTGACCTGAACCTCAATTTCTCATGTTTTAAGAGAGCACCAGCCTGCATGATGCTCCACCCATGGAGCTGAAGCAGTTTTCTCACTGGTCAGCAGCTCCTAGAAGCAGAGTTCAGGCCCAAGAAAAGCACAGCTTGACTCAATAGTTCTGCCCAGCATTTGGGGGTACAGGCAGGGTGAGGGAGCCTGGGTTTCAGCTTGGAGCCTGGGTGTCAGCTCAGAGCTCCTGGGACTGAGCCAGGCCCTAGAAAATTGGGCTGACTCCTCTCCTGGGCCCAGATAGGACTGTTCACTTAATTTCTGGAGCTTGGTGAAAAGAAAAAGACATAGGACATAAGGTGCAAGGGTCAGGAAGCTGTTCTGGTACCAAAGTCCTTAATATGTGACCCTCAAAACAATTAAGCATCAAACCCCGGGGGTGTTCAGAAGCCAAGCAGGTGTACGTCTCTCAGCCTGTGTCCTGTAATTTTCTCCAAACATACCTTCTGAGGCTACAGCACCACCTGGCTTAGAGAGAAGTAGAGCCAACGAGCTGACTCAGACCTAGCTCCAGGATTTCCAGATCGGAACATCTCATTTCCAGAAGGGCCCCCACAGTGGGGTCAGGTGATTTTAGAAAGCAAAGATACCCCAACCCATATCAGCTATCATCTCAGAACTATCTCAGCTCTATTCTCTAGCCATCTGACTATAGGTCCCCTCCTAGCACGATGATGACTGTGTCACCATGAGAATCAAGTGAGTTTAAGACACAAGATTGCCTGGCAGAACAAGAGAGAGTTTTCTGTGATTGTTCTTTTCCCTCCTTTCCATCATGGCTTAGCTGTCTGGAGATGAAAAGCCAGCTGTCCTGGAAAGCCAGGGGACAGAGCCACAGAGTGTCAGGATGAGCCCAGAGAAAAGCTTTGCTGGAGGGAGGAGGTGAGGAGGAGGTAGGTGTGCACAGAGAAGAGCTCAGAAAGCAGAGATGGGAGGGATGGAAGAAATCCCCACCCCCAACCCAGCCCTGTGCCTCTCAAAAATGGGAAAAGGACCCTGTGTTTCCAGAAAAATGAGCAAGAACTCTTTTGTATTGGGGAAGGCAAAGACCACACCTACACACAAAGACAATGCCTGAGATGTGTGAAGGCCTGGGTTCAATCTGAAAGAAAGAAAGAGTAGGAGAGAAGCAGGGAGAAAGAAAAAGAAAAGGAAATTTTTGACCCAATTCTCACCTGCCTCCATGGGCAGGAACCAGGGAAAAATGTATACATAGGGAACTGGGAGATAAATGGATGAGTCCAGGTCTCTACCAGCTCATGGCTCACTTTACTCATGGCTTGCCTGGTTCTGGAAACATCTCAGCCCGTTGACAGCCCCAACAAACCTTGTTGTCCTCTGACTGTAGTCAGGAAGGGTGCCTCACTGGGATTCAGCAGGCTGCCCAAACAGGACCCTTAAAATGCACAAAGATGTGCCCAATTCTGGTGAGCACCCCGTGATTTCTGCCACCTCTGTATGGCCCACACACCCCCAGGCTGGCAGCAACCAAGGAGTGTCCATTTCGAAAGGCAGGCACAGGGCAGGTTCCAGGGTCACAGCCCAGACAAAAGGGCTTCAGGAAGGGAAGCTGGGGAGAAGGGAGAATGGATGGATTTGTAAACGGCTGGTCCAGTTCTGCAGTAGCGCCCCCACTAACCTTGTTTCTGCCCTGTGTTGATGCCGAGCGAGGGGCTCCCACAAGACAGGGGAGACGTAAGTCCCACTCTGTCTCCCTCTCACTTGCTGCCCTTGGCTTCTCCCAACCTCCCTGCCCTGAAGTCTAGCCCTCAAGACCCACCTCCAGACACGATGGGCTTCCACCAGGGCCTCAGTTTGACTTAGCAGAGATGCCCCAAGGGATACCAGGACAAGCAAACATGTAAATCACCTCCTACTTGTGGGGTCAGAGTGGGACAGGCAAAAACTATGTATTAAAAAGTGTTGCCCTGAGCTGGCCCTCACCAAAGCAGACAGGTTTTGTTGTTTTTTCATTTTTGGTTTGGAGGATAGCTGGGGACGGTGGACAGTGAAGGTGAAGTGGTAATTGAATCCATGGGCTATTTACCACTGAGCTGCATCCCCAGCCCATTTTATTTTTTATTTTGAGACAAGGCCTCACTAAGTTCCTGAGGTTGGCCGAAAACTTGCAATCCTCCTGTTTCAGCCTCCTGAATAGCTGGTCAGGCAGCTGGGTAAATCCCAGGCATGGGCCACCACGCTCAGCTCAGAAAACAAGGTTTGTTAGATGCACAGCTATAGAATTGCTCCTTTGCTAAGACCAGCCCTCAGATAATTCCCAAATCCCACTGGTAATCAATCTCCTTCTGGGACTCCCTTCCAATTGGTCAACCCCACCTCTGCACAGTTTGAGTATTCCTTATCTAAAATGCTTGGCACCAAAAGTGTTTGGATTTAAGATATTTTTCAGATTTTGGAATATTTACATACATATGTATGTATGTAAATGATATATATTGGGGACAGGACAAGACCCAAGTCTAAACACAAAATTCATTTATGTTATACCTCATGCACTTGGCCTAAAGGTAACATTACACAATGTTTTTATTGTGTCTGTGTTTTTACCACAACCCATCATATGAGTCTAGTGTGGAATTTTTTACTTGTGGTGACGTGATGACAACGTGTTTCAGATTTGAAAGCATGTGGGATTTCAGATTTTTAAATTAGGGATCTTAACCTATAGTTCCAAAGCAGACTACTGTGTCCTGTGAACATGTGCTGAGGCTGCAGGGGAGGGAGGTTGTGCATAGCCCCAGGAGCACTGGGCCCTGAAGCAGAAGGAAGTGCTGGCGGGAGGGGTCTGGATTTGAGCCTCAGCCACCCACACCAGTAAACTAAGGGAGGGGATTCACCCAGCTGCCTGACCACTACAAAGTGTCTCCAGGCCTCAGGACTCCACCTCCAAGAACGGAAAGCCCAGACCTAGGGCTGGCATTCAGGGCCTTTGAGCCCTAGCCCTTGCCAGGCACCCTCCACCTTATCTCTGGGCACCCAGGATAGCAGCCATTCTCCAGGCAAGCCTGGTTCTCCTCCCCACACCTGGTAACCTTTGCACATGCTGCTCCCTATGCCTACAATGCCCCTCTCTCCTTCTCACAGACTCCCCAGGGAGATTTCATCACGTTCTCCTTTGGCCTCCATATTGCAATGCAGAATGCCACACTCTGTGGTGTCTGGCAATGAAAAGTCATCTCTAGCACATGACAAGCAGCAGACACCTTAAGGAGGCCTCTCCCACTGCCCATCATCAGGGAAAAACCTAGAAGGAGTCAGGGCTTGTTCGTCACTGGGAATTTAGGAGGTGGGGTGCAGGTACTCATACTCCCCCCAAAAGCCACTAGGGTTCAACATTTTCCTGGCCAGTGTAGCTCTCTGGCCTGATCATTGGACAAATAAGTTTGTGACAAGGAATTAAGAGCCACTGATGGGTCTTTTCATCAGGAAAGGTACCCCAGAAATCCCCAAGGGACAGTCCTGCAGGGATTTCTCTCTCTGGGCCTGAAAAACAACCCTAATGATTTTCAGCCTTCATATAACAACAGTCACTGAGAAGAGAGCAAATCTTGGAAAGCCATAAATCCTAAGACTTTGGACCTCTGGTCTCAGGAGTCCCAAGGGAAAGCAAGTGAACTAGCTGCACATATGAGAAAGGATCCTGAGAAATAGAGATGGTTTCCTTCCCCAGGCTTCCCCCATAAGCTGCAGGCTAGCACCTAAAAATGCTGCCAGAGGGAATGGGGAAGTTATAAACATGGAATGGTCACTTTTGAAGTAATCACCTCTAGGACAAGCCCTCTGTCATTGACCCTTAACAGCAACATCCACATGCATGTAGAACTCTATGCAGAAACAAGCAAGATAGCAAGTATGGACCTGTGTCTGTGTCCCCAGCTGTGATTGACAGGAGAAGACGGGAGCCCAGTGGGTTTGGGTGTGAGGATAAGCAGAGCCAAAACAACGGGCCAGTCAGACTCCACCCTCCCCATGAGACCATACCCGCCAAGCAGAGCCAAACTCACCCTTCAGGGAGGCCACGTGTGACAAGGCCTGAGCGTAGGTGGCTGTGTTCAGGAGGGTCCCTGGTAAGCAGGAGGGGAAGAAAGGACCAGCAGGACCCACAGTTCGCCCCAGGCTGGCAAAGATAGAAATTTTCATTGAGTATCCTCGTGTGTCTGGGCCTGAGCTCCCTGGGCCCCAGGTCCAGCCAGTCTCACCTCTGCTGGGCCTCCAGCACCTCTTTCTTGTTCCGGCCCTGGTCCCCAGGGGGCGGGGAGTTGATGTTTCTCACAGGTGGTGGCGTCACCTCTGCCATGGGTTCCTTGGCACCTGGTTCCTGGTCGGAGGCCCCTCTCTCTGTTTTCCTCCACTTGGCTCTTCGGTTCTGGAACCAAACCTAAATCAGAATGGGAAACACACACCCAAGGGAAGCATAAAATCAGAAAAGAGGGAGGAGCCAGAACCCCAACGTGAAGGTCTAGACCCCGGGCAGGTGCCCACGGCTCACCCTGCAGCCCTTGCCTACTTTGTACTCTCTGAACTGAGCTTCTGTACCATGGATGGGTTGGATCATCTTCCAAGCTTATGACAGGCATGTTTCAAGAATGAATGTTGAATAATAGAAAGTATTTAAATGCATTGCCCACAGGAAGGGTAAAAGTATTGCCTTGTGGAGATTCTCAGAGCTGCGTTGCCCGGAGTCCATTTATTTGATGTGAAACGTATTTACTGCTGGGGGATCATTGTTAAAGCAGCTTGGAAAACACCCCTCCAGGCCTTCTCATCAAAAAGACTCATTCAGTCATCCAACAGGCTGAGGCCTGGGTGTATCTGGTCTCATACCTGTCGTCTAACTTCGAAATCATCACAAGTTCATGACCAGCTCAGTGCACCTAATAGAATCCCTGACTCTGGCTATGATTTAGAATTCTGGGCCTCGATTTAGACCCACTTCAACCCTATGAGGTAAGTAGTCCTGCTGTCCCCATTTTACAGATAGGGAATTAAACACAGAGAGGTTAATTAACATGCCCAAGGTTGTCCAGATGGCAAATGACAAATCCACAATGTGAAGCCCAATGACGTGGCTCAGGACCATGATTCAAACTATTTCGGGGACAATGATAACAGCAATCCCAAGCATCATTAGGAAGGTTGACACGCATGTAAAACACTGAACACAGTACCAGGCACATAACAATCAATCACTCAATGAATATTAGCTAGTGTCATCATCTCTATTATCCTCGAGTCAGCAGGAGGCTTGTGATTCACCTTGACTTAAGCACCTTCTTAGAGAGGGGTGTCAGATTTTTTAAGCCTTAAAAACCAAACTACTTTTGCAGAAGGACAGGCTGCATAGAAGCCGGTAAATCCAAACTCAAGGTGTACCCTAAGGTACCAAAATCCCACTGTCTTTAGTGCATCAAGCAAAACCTCTCCTCTCCTGGGAGACAATCCTTGACTTTATTTAAAAAAAAAAAAAAAAAATTGGCTAGGCCTCCCTCTGATTTAAGGCTGGGGTTGGAGGCCTCCTCTCCTTCTGCCCCGGCCAGCACACTGGCCAGGAAGACAGCCTGGGTCCTCAAGGCTGAGCCCTCTGCCAACCCGCCCTATCTCTTCATTTTCATTCTCCTTTAACTGGGTTTCTTTCTTTCTTTTTTTAATCGAGTTGGCTTTTAATTGCACATATCAGCAACCATTGAATAATGATTTTATCTATATTCTAAATTTAGGGCAGTTAAATGCAAAGCAAAATGCAGACACTTTCTTGCGTCTTAATTGAATGAAGGTCACAGCTATAACAACATTTAATTGAGCTATTTTTCATTATCATATTTTAATGACTTTGCACTGACAGTTCGCCTGCTTCTGAGGAAAGAGCATGATGGAGTCGTTTATTTCCCTATTTAGTTATTGTTTGACAACATCAGCTTCGATTAAGACCCTGCTTTATAGAACATTAATCATATTTGAATGAGCAAGGGGTATAAATGTAAACACATCTCCCTTCCCGCCACCAAAGCCCGTGTCCCCACACGGAAGCTCACTAAACAAATGCTTCGCAGCCATTGTCTGGCTGCATAATAGCCAACAACAGCCTGGACAACAATTCCCAGCTTTAATTGTCACCACCCCTATCTTACCCTTGCACCTTTCAGGGAGAAGTTATGATCTTCCACTTCTGAATGTTCAATAATTGTGTCATTTATCTCAATTTGCAGTTCAGTCTTTAGGCAGCTATTGGCAAGCTAGCATTAAAAAAAGAAACGATAGACGGTATCCTGGCCAAAGAAGATTTTCATTTCCAAATAATAATCAGTTTAATTTGCCCGCATATGACCAATGATTCATGTTCAGATTTAATAATCAGGATCACATAATCTGATTATAGGGGAAATAATTTGTTTACAACCCCCAATTTACTGCTCAGAATTCCATTATCTCTCTTCAGCCATTGGTTTTTAAGAGATACTAACATGACCCAGGGGAACCGAAAGCAAACTATTATATTTCCTACAATTAGATCTTTGCATAGTCTTAACCCCAAGCCCCTACATAAAAAAGAACAGAAACAGCATGGAGGAAACCCCATAAATAAAATGAATATATAATTGTGCTCAAAGAATAGCTCGCCCGGAGAGGCGGCACTGTGAATCTGTTCTTCTCGCACTCGGGCACATCTGCTGGGCTCGGCGGGTTTGTGCGCTTAAACATAATCACTGTGTAGCTTCGAAAAAGAAATCCTGCTTAGAGGCGCTTCACGCAGGCTGTGCTCATCTCGGCTCAGCCCTTTCACTGCACTGTTTAAAGATTTTTAAATTGCACGCATTCTTCGGATCCACTTTGCTGAAAGAGTCCACGTGCAGGGGAAAAGTTGGATATGATGCAATTTCTGGAAAGCAGATCCTATCCTGCTTCCCATCTGAAAACGCCGGTTCTCTGCAATTGACCGGCCTCACCCCAGAGCGGTCAGATCTGCTTTGAGAATAGCATCTCAGCTTTTTTTTTTTTTTTTTTTTCCAAAGCAAGGAAATGGATGTGCATTGATGTAATTTAGTACCTTAGAGACGCGGACAAATTAGTGTAGAACATTATCACTAGTTAATTATGAATGACCGATTAATCAACCTAATCTAATATTCCACATTATGTTGATGTTATTAAAGTGCATCATGAAAATGACAGATAGTCTTCATTTGCTTTCTTTGGCCAAATGTGCACTCTGCAGTCATGATGTCAAAAAAAAAAAAAAAGTTTGCCAGTTTTAATATTAGAGAGTTAAATAATTAAAAAGAAGGTTTACCTGCACTCTGGCTTCTGTGAGGTTTATTTTCATGGCTAGCTCTTCTCTGGTGAAGACATCTGGGTAGTGTGTTTGGGCAAAGACTGCCTCAAGAGCTTCCAGCTGGTAAAAGGGAAAAAATATTTACTGGTGAGAGGCTGCGGCTAGGTGAGGGGAAGCAGATGCACATTTCAAAGCTGCTACGAGCAGTGAGGAAGCAGTTTCACAGATCCAATGAAGGAAGGAGATAGAGAAAAGAGCTCTTTGAATGGAGTCCGCAGAATGAGAATTTCAATCCCAGATGACTTAGGAATTCAGACTTAATGACAACCTCAATGCTCTCCCAAGAAGTGGAAATGAGAGAAGTAGGAATATTTCTTGCATTTACATTTAAATATTGTCATAGGAATTAAAAATCCAGGGGTGGCTTTACAAACAGAGTAACTTGCGTAGCTTTCACCATGGGACACAGAGAATGAAATCTATTTGTAGAAGCCCTCCCCGGGCCAATCCCACAGAAACCTCATAGAGGTTTGTGGGTCACCTTCACAACTGCTCCACTTTGTTCAGGAGCAGAACAGAGACCCATCTCAGGGGAAAAACTCAACCCTGGAAAATACAAAACCAAGATTCCGGTGGTAGCCCTCCCACCTGTGGCGACAATACCATCTATGAGACAGTCAACTTCATGGGTCCCAGTTTTCCCATCTGTCTACTTGGGGTCAGAAGGTGTGACCTGCCTTCCTCAAAGGGTTATTGTGTGTTGACCTGGGATATGCCCCACGCCATCAACTTAAGACCAATGGTAGAGATCACTGTGACCTCTTCATTAGGCTTCCTGGAATCACAAGACAAAGTCAGCTACCCTCCCCTGGACATATTTCTTGATTCATAAATTGTTCAAGAAAATAAAAAAATCCATTAACGTAATCAGTTGGCCTTATTTTGAATGACAAGAAGTTGCTCAGCTCTGACTTCACAGAGGCAGGAGGTAACTGACTCTGAGAATTGGGGATGGATCTTGTTACCTGCTGAAGGGTGAAGGTCGTCCGGTTCCTTCGCTGTTTTCTTCGCAGAAACCCATCATCAAAATCCCCTGTAGAGTGGTTGCCAAAGGGTGCAGTGCCTACTGGGAACAAACTGAATCAGCCTGAGCAGAGGGCCCCTTGGTCCTCAGAGAGCCCCCTCTCTCTTCAGAGGCCAGCATTGCAAGCTCACTCAGGACACCTGCCCACCCCTTCCAGAGAGGGTCCATCTATCCCAAAGTGTTTTTCTCTGCTTCTCTTAAGAGAATGATATCTCTTTCTACTCTCTTTTCCACTCTCTCCTATTCTCTCTCTCTTCAAAAAACCTTTGACTTTAGGCCCAGCTGTCTCTATTGCATGGGGTGGCAGGGACCTTAATCCCCAAGATGGCCAAGTGCACTCTGGATTCTGATCCAGGAGATGTCATTGGCTTGAGGCAGAGCCTTTATCTGCCCTCCAGCCCCCAGCTGCACCTTGTCCGATGTGCCTTCATCTCACCCGCCCACCTCAGACCCTTTAATAGGAGGCTATACGTCTGTCTGTCTTTTGCTCGCCTGTTAGTCACTTTCCGCTGTATCTACATCCAACAAGGGTTAAAGGCTGAGGAGGGGGGAAGATGAGGGAAGAAAGAAAGCACCAAGCGCTTTTCACAGCACTTTTCTCCTAGAAGTGCAAAATGCAAGGAGTAAGAAGTTTATAAATGAATATTAATTACCATTCGTCACAGCTCATCAGCACCATAGTGGATCTGTTATATAAGATGTCAGTTAACAAAAGACCTGTACCAATAGTGACTGCTTTGAATGCCAAGCAGACACAAACAGGGCCACTCTCAAAAGACACTCTCCGGTCAGGCCTTATAAAGCACCTACTGCTCTCACTTCCCTAGAAAAGAAAGACATTGTCCTGCCCAGAAGCCTCCGAAGCTCATGATAAAGCCAGAACAGAGTTTGGCCCCAAATGTGCACTCAGATCATTTTCCAAATGTGCGCTATTTACTTGATAGTCCACAATGGCTTCTTAGGAAAACAAATGAGCAAGTTTCCATTAACCAGTGAACACATTACCTGCCACGGGCCCCGTGCTCAGAGTCACTGCACATTCAGCATCAGGAGCTCCCAAGCCCAGACAACATCCCTCAGAAGGACCTCCATCCCGAGGAAGCCAAGTCCCCTGGACTTTTTAAAATTCCATCTACTAAAGGAGGTCCCTCTAGGTATTATTTTACCCTCCAGGGCCACATCCTTTGCCAGAATACATCCTTTCTCTCCCCCACTAAATCTTCCTGCCCAAACTGCATTCTTCCTCAAAACCCTAGTTAGAAATATTTCTTTCCAGCTCATTGGAAATTGAAAGGGGGCAGTCTCAAATCAGTCTTTTTTCCATTACTTTGCAAAAAGCTCAATTGTCTCCTTTTGGAACAAAGCACTTGACTGGGAAGGACAGAATGCAGCCTCTGAGGTCTCCAATCAGAATCTTTCCCAGTCTTCTAATTTATACCTTGTTGTCTATTATTTCACAATTATACATGTAACATCGTATTGTGAAATGTTGCATTGAATCCTAAAAAAAGTACAACTTCATCAATTTAATAATGAAAAATTGACAACCTACTAGAAAAGAAGAAGGGATGTGAACGGGCTTTTTACTTAAAAATACACAGAATGGTTGACAATGTTGTGAAAATGTTAAACCTCACATATACTTAAAATGCAACAAAAAAATGAAATACTATTTTCATGATTTAGGCAAAAAAAAAAATTTAAATAAGGTACATAATAATACCCAATACAGACAAAAAGTAATAAGTTGGTTACACTCACTCATCATTTAGAAATATCAATTGTTTTGGCCTTATTAGAAGGTAATTTGACAAGAGCCATCAAAAGTTTAAGAGTATATACAGGTATTAATCTATTAATATACTTTAAAAGTGTGCCAAAAAAGGACAGACAAGAATGTGCCTGGAAACACTGTAACTGAGAAAAAAAAAAAAAAGAAACAGCCAAAGCACCCATCAGTAAACATTTTGTTCACAACATATAATGGAATATTATACAGCTGTCTAAAATAAATCAGTAGATTCACATACATTGGCATGGAAAAATCCTCAACATACATTATGAGGTTAAAAAAACTGCAGTATGCTGCGACAGTATAATCTCAACGCAAATATGGCATAACATATATAGAGAAAAAGACATAAATGAGGAAGAAAGCATGATTTTTCTTGAAGGAATTATAAAAAACCCACAGGAGCAGGTGCCTTTAGGAAAAAACATAGAGAAGGATTTCACAGGCTGAAGTGTAGGTTTCTGTTCTATTCTTACTTGTCATGTAGGTACATACATGTAGTGCTTTTAAATTTAATATCAGCAAAAATATCTGAGAAGTGACATTATGGGCCATGTTTTGCTCTCTTTTGAAAGTCTCTGAAAAACAATTTTAAAAAATGAAATTAAAAAGTCGATCGGCTATAAGATGCCACATTCCCAAAGTCTGTCCTCAGCTTTTCCATTTAGAACAGATCATCTTTCCACCAATAACACTAATCTAAACTAAATTGAAACTCCCCTTCCTGCAAAATTTGCATGGAAACACGCCTACAAAGGGAAAGGTGCTTAAAGCCCCATCTCCTTTTCTTCTGGTAATACCAATCAGAATCAGTATCAACAGGGAGTATGCCTAGGGTGTGGGCAGAAAAGGTAAGCTGACTGAGATGAGTTGAGAACTGCAAGTAGGACTCAGAGAAATCTGCAGCCAGCCTATCCCTAAGTCACTTCTGCAGCCCACCCTACAGACAGGGTTTTCCCCTTAGGTCACCCAGAACGTCCACCACTTGCTAAACGTCCAAACCTCTGCCTTTCCCACTTTGACCAGGAAAAGTGGTTGCCAGTGACAATCAGTCAACAGTTCAAGATTCCGAAGCACAGAGAAGGTGCCCCAACCATGGGTATAGGGGGTCTTCTCCAGTCTTGGGGTACAATGTCAAGCAATGGACCTCTCTGACTTTTCCATAAAGCTTACCCAGCATGAGTCATTGGTGGTAAGAGGAGGTGAAATACAGGCAAATGCATGGCCTTCCCTTTTCAGGAATGCTGACAGAGATAACAGTTCTTAAACACTGCTCTGCATTAGCCTTCTCTAGAAAATCCTGCTGGGCACTTTAGAGCTTTGGAGTAGGGAAACAAAAACAAACTTTCTGATATCCCAGGTAAGGCTGGCTAGGTGAGGGAGCATCCTCTGATGTCAGATCTCTCAGTGTCTAACCACATTTTGCCCTGCCCCAATCCCTCCCTTCATTTCTTGGCCTCCAAGCTTGTTCCACAACAAGAATAAATCAAAGAAGTAAGTTGTAAAAGGCCAATCCTGGTATTGCTTCCAGGATTGCAAAAGCCCTAGTATCCCCAGAGTATATCTTTGAAGAAGTCTCTGTTCAAGCCCAGTGCGTGGGGCTGCCCTGATGGATACTAATCTCTACCCTCAGAGGACACACCCTGGGTACCGCTAGGCCCTGCATGAAGGCACCCCGAGGTTCAAGGTGCTCCCTTCCCGCCACCCACCTCCACCCAACAATCAGGTGCAGATGACACTAGGGATCTTGAGGGAAATTTTTTCTAAGGTCTGGAGATCTTCAAAGACCAGATCCCCACCCTGGCCCTGGGGAATGAGAAGTGGAGAGTGGATGGCGTTTGGAGTCAGAAACCCAGTGAATCGCAGAGTAAGACCCATGGTAGGGCACGGGGCAGGTGGTAGGCTGGGCAGCTCGGCCTCCAGGGACTGACATTAAGTCGCCCAGAATAGCCGAGCGGGGGGCTTGGAGCACTCCCGCCCAAACGCCTGTAGTGACAGCAGCCCAGCAATGGGTCCTTCTTTGCTCGCGGTGGGGCCCAGGACGCGGGGGGTCAACTCGCCTTGGCTTTCCGGGATGTTTGCAAAACACCGTGAAAGATTGATGCAGCCCCCTGGGCAGAGAAGCCCGGATTAGAGGCGTGACACCAGCATCTGTGCTGGGAGGACCAGCCCTCCCCGCGGCAAGCATAGCCCGGGGCAGCCGGTCCCGGGCGGGGAAGGAGGTGGGAGGCAGGTGGCTATGGGGGACGGGAGACGGGGGATGGAGCACGCTGTGGGAAGGATGCTAAGGGCGCCCCTACTCACTGCCAGGCTACTGCCCCTCTCAGGGTGGGGACCCCACCACCCGCCAGCACTGCTGTCGCTCTGGTCCTTTCTGGCCGGCTTCTGCTTTGGCCTCGCCAAGCAGCCGCGGGTGCGGCGCTTACTCACCCTCTAGCTGTGGCGGACAGTGGAAATAAAACATCGCCGACGGTCTGATGGACTAGGCGGCCGGACTTGGGTGGGTGGCGGCGGGACAGACGGGCGCGCGTAGCTCCGGCCTGGCTGCAAAGCAAACAGCAACAGAGCCTAAGTGTCTTGCCTGCGCTCCGACCCGGCCCAGGGGCGCACGGAGAGCACCACTCTTGAAAAGCCCCCTCCCAGCGCCTTCAGCCCACTTCGGGGACAGGAGGGGAGGTGGCGGCACCTCCGGTCGCAAGCCAGGAACCCGCAAGGTGGGGAGGGTCCACCTCCCGGAGAGCTGAACCCTCACCCAGGCCCAACACCAAACCCGCAGTCTGGTTTCGGGCTGCCAGGGGTCCTGGCCGCAAGCCCTGCACCAGGCCACCGCAGCCGGTCCTACGAACGCACAAGGCCAGCTGCTCCGGCGGCAGCTACCGCCAGGAAGACAGTCGGCCCCAAGGCCGGGTATGAGGGGCCCGGGGAGTGGGTTGGGAACCCCGAGTACCTCCGCAGGAGGCTGGCGAGAAGGCCAGAGCGTGACCGCCTCCGGTCCGCACGCGGGGTTCGGCTGGCGGCGGGCGGGGCTCGGCGCTGCTGGCGCCCGCAGGACCAGAGAAGTGACTCGGGAAGTGGCCAGATGTCTTGCTGTCTGTCTACAGCGCGCGCCGCCGCTCAGCACTCGCCTTTATAATCTCACGCATAATTGGCCTTAATCTGATTATTTCCAGCGCTGTCTACAGCGAGTAACTTGGATAGGTCTATTGGGCCTTACAAATGGCCCACGTGGTGTAAAAAAAAAAAAAAAAATCCGTCATTTCTCAGCAAACATCGGGAATGTTTTTCCTCTTTTCTTTTAAAAGAGGATAGAAACAACCGCCACCAACAACAGCCCCCCAAAAAGAGGTTATGTTTTGAACACTCGGCCACCCCACCCTGTGTCCCCTCAGACTCAAACCTTCTTTATCCAGGAGAGAATGGATTTGGGTTCGCCCTTGTCAGAGGCCTGGCGACTCCCGGGCTGCAAATTGACAAAGCGCTGCTAATTGTCGCCACCGGATGGGTTTTGGGGGGACTCTTTGCACACGGCTTCCCTTTCCAAGCGATCGTACAAAAGGAAAGTTTGATTTTGTTCTCAGCAAGGGGTCCCTGAATTTATGTTCGCTTCTCCATGCAAATGATATGCGGTGGGACCCTTCGCAATTACTTTTAAAATGCATCGGAGGCAGACACTCAGCGGAGAGAGACCGCCCTTCTCTCTGCCTGGGTGAAAATTAAACTCTAAAGTACCGGGCTGAAATTTTCAAGTCAGGGGCGCGGGATTGGATCAAATCACATAAACTGCAAAAAAAGCAAGTCTAATGGCGCATAATTGGTTCTGTAATAGCATTACACCAGGATAATAGCCCGTTACGGCCCCCTGCACTATTAAGTGCTTCCCTGGCGGAAAGCCTTTATGATATTAAAGGGGGAATATAATGATATTTTGGTTATTAAATGCGTGTAATTAATTTATGCACCACTGAAAATAAAGTTGGTATTATGACCCACTCAAGATGCATCAGAAGATGCAAGTCAGACAACTGTTGATAAGTTCTGGTGTCTGTGTTCCGTCTAGACTGCTGATTTTATTTTTGGGACGATGGCTTCTTGGACAGACTACATAAATTGAATATTTTATAAACATTCTAATGCTGCGTTCGGGAGCTTTGGCGAGGCGGTGGGTCGAGTCCCTGCCCGGGCCCGGAATCCTGCCTCGATCTTAAAGACGCAGCGCGTTGGAAACAAAAGGCCTGGCGGGCCCACTCACGGACATGCGCCCCTGGGCGAGTAGCGTCCAGCTGAAGGGCTGAGTGCTAGGGCCCTGGCTCTCGATGGACATCCCTCCGAAAACAGCCCCCAGGAAGACACCGCACCGCTCCAACTGAGGCAAGTCGTGACCTGTTTCACGTTAGCGGACCCTCCTGGGTTCAGTCATCGGGACACCAGAGTCCCGCCGAGCCGCTAGCAAGGAACCGCTGGAAACTCCGGCTCTGTTCACGGAGACCCCGCGGCGCCAGATTTGCCAGGGCACTGATTCCGGGAGTCCAGGAGGCCAGCCTGGGAGAACGCTGCAGGTCCGGGAGGCGGGTGAGGTAGCTGGCAGGGGGCAGCCGGAGCCGAGCGCGCGGTTTCCCACTACTTGGAGAGGCCTGGAGCCCCGGGAGCAGACCTTTTCTCAGCCCCAAGCCAAGAGGCTGGCTCATGGGTGCTTGTCTCCTTCTCTCTCCCTATCTCCCTCAGAGGCACCCAGCTCTGCAACCCTTTAAAGAGCCAGGTCGGATGCCCCTTTTGCGCTCCTGAGTCTGCCAAAAGACCCCTCGGATTCCCTCCTGACCTACGCAGCAACTCCCCGCCGGTGCGCCCGGTGCGCTCCTGTAGTTCAGTGGCTGTGAAGCGAGGTGAGGCGGGGGTCCCGACCATCTCCGCCAACACGTTCCAGGTTCACTTGCGTATCTGTGCGGGGGGAACCTTAGCACAAGCAGCCCAGCTCTGGGAGCTGCATTGGCCCCAGAAACCTATGAGGTCCAACCCACAGACTCAGCTCCCCATCCCCGACATGAACTGACAGAGGTTCCCATCAAAGCTTAGAGGTGGACTAGATGAAGTTTGTCTTGGCAGCGCACTCCCGGCGCTTTTCGGCCGATCAGAACCCTGGACAGCGACGCTGTTTTTTCCCCACCCCATCCCTGGACTTCTGCAGGGAAAGAAGAGGGTCCCGAGGGCCTGTCTGGGGCCCTGCGCTACGCGGCTGCGAGATCCGCCCAGCCGGATTCCGGGCATTAACGGACCTCAATCCTCTCCCAATACAGTCTACGAAAATTACTTGGGACGCGCGCGGTCGCAGCAAGGTCCGAACTTCCGATTCCACAGTCGCAGGAGAGGATCCTACTCTGAGGTTCCAACCCGGAAACATCCCACGGCCCCTCGCCTCCTGGCCCCCGCCCTCTCCGCGCCCTTCGACAGGATCCTGGATGCCTCGCTGGCAGGACCACCCGAGCTCCGGGAAAAGACTTACCTTGCACAGGGCTTCAAGTCAGCTCCGGACCCTCGGCCTCGCCTCGCCCGCCGTCCCTCTCCCAGAGCCAATAGTCTGGGTTCGTTTCTTCTGGCAAAACAGCGAATAAACAAACAAACAAATGCAGAAACGAAAAGCTACAGTAAACTTTGATGACGCAAGCCCCCTATTTCCCAAATCGTCTCCATACTCTGGGCCCTGGAGAAGGTGATTAATAGGTATTCGCTATGGTCCCCTTCTCCTTCCCAAAAAGAGCACTAGTAACGAAACGGTTATATTTTTTTTTCTTAATTCTTGTGCGGTAAAATGTATTTTCCAATTAACCAAATTCGCCGATCTGTCCCGCTTGGACACTCTGATAATTTACAACCTAAAAGTGTACTTTCTTTATCTAAAGACCAAGGTGACTGCTTTTAATTTTCTCTAACCTCTTTACACTTGATGTTCACCAGACTCATAATGTTAATTGGCTTCATATACGGATCATCAGTTTAATGAAGAAATAAATCCTGTGTTGCTTTATGTTTTAACAGTGATTGCTTTAATGAGGAATGTGACGTGTTCCAAAATCAAAGCTGTAGGAGACATTAGAAGGGGTTTCTATTAGGACGGAAATGCTTATTTAAAGTTAAAATCATGGGGTCATATATTTCAACAGATTTTCCTATTGCCCGCCTTCACTTCCATCCTCTGCAAGGAGATAATTCTGTATTCCTCAAGCCTTCTTCTCTATGTATTTAATGCACAGCAGCAGCAGAAGCTGCATCCCCTCTAAGAATCATTTTCTGGTTACTAAATAGGGTGTGCTACCTTACCTCCTGTCCAGCAGGGCAAATAAAAGCCAGAACAGAGTAAGGAGTTTGACTTTCAAGGTTCTTCACTTTTTTAAAAAATAAAGTGGGAAGAAAGTAGCACACTCACACCCCAAGATGTGTGCAGAGGCAGCTCCCCCAATGCTTACATCCCTGGTGCTGAAAATTCAAGGCTGAGTTCCTAAAGGCAGACAGCTCAGCTTAGGCCAAGTAGGCTGCTGATGACCGGGGCTCTGGCCCCTGAAAATATCTGTAGGGGATGTGCTGGACTCCCGCCCAGGTGATGAGATCTTTACATCTCTATATCAATTAATAGCAGAGTAAATCTGTGTTCTCTAATGTGTGTTTGATTTTTCTAATTTTAAGTTGGTTCTATGAAGGGAAAGCTGTCATCACAAAAACACTGAGAGCAGCAATAAAATGTTGGAAATGGGATCATCTATACACGCAAACCCTCAATTGTTTTCAGTTGAATTATGAGTCATTTTAAATTGATTCCTGAAAAGAATTCTAAATCCTTAGAAATGTAGGGATTTGAGACTCTGGATTGAGATCTCCGACACCACACACAGTATTAACTTTTTCCATTTGCTCTGTTTTAGGAAAATTGAGGAAATATTTGAAGACACGTCTATACATATATTTGAGCCCAAATACATATAAGCTGGATTTCATATCTCAATGATATGAAGAGCAGGGGAAAGAGCTTTTTCCAATCTCCCTTTTAAAACTTCCTTAGCAAAAACAATTTCAGTAAACATGACTTAAATCCATAGCAATGAAGGTAGAGCAGATAAAAATACTTCATTTTGGACTGGGACGGTAGCTCAATGGTAGAGCACTTGCCTAGCACACCTGAGGCACTGGGTTCGATCCTCAGCACCGCATTTAAATTAATTAATTAATTAATTAATTAAAAAGGTATTGTGTTCATCTACAACTAAAAAAAAATTTTTTAAATATTTTACTTAGCAGGAAGAGAAATAAAACACATTGACTTGCTATGCATCAAAACATAGATCCTTTCAAAGAGGGGTCCAGATGATTTTTACTTTATTTTGATAGTAATTTTTTTTAAATTCCCGCATGTAATTTCCAGTGACCACACAGCTCACCTGAGATGGAAGGCACAGTACACGTGTGCTCAGTGTGAATACAACATGCTCTCTACTTATCAGCAAATCTATTGTCATTCTGTAGTTTTGGAGATTGCCAATAAAGCTTGGGTTAGCTAAACATGATAGAATATATTTTTTAAAATAGCAGCTAATTGAAGTTCCACATGAACAGGAGACTTATGAACAGAAATATATATATATTTATAAATACATATATATACATATACACATACAGGAAAAGGGATAGATATGCATTTTATTATCTTGCAAATTCTATATAATTCACTAGTTTTATTGTCATGTAAAAGTAATAACAGCTGCTCAAATGCAAACCAATAACCTCACCTTGTTATTGACCATAGAACAACATGGACTCCCATGTGGTACCCTAGGGTCTCCAGCTTTTGACTCTATGCTTGCTCCTAAACTTAGAAGGGGGCTCCAGTCCTCCAACCTTCACAAGAAGAAAAGGCAGTGTCTGCTGCCTATAGAGTGTGTGCAACCCTAGATCCATCCAAGCAGGCTCTGGTCCAGAGGATCTAGGTAAACTTGAGCAGGTCACTTACTCTCACAGGACATCTGTAACTCTTTCCATGAAGTGGGACAATAATGCCTACATGGAGTGCTAGGGAGAGGATTAAAAGACCATTCAAGAACATTTTTAGGACATTCAAACTATTCTGCATAATTCTGTAATTATGAATACATGCCATTTGACTTTTATCCAAACACAGAGAATGTCCAACACCAAGAGTGAGCCCTAATGTAAACTATGGACTCTGTGTGACAATGATGTATCACAGTAGGGTCATTCCTTATTATAAATGTATTTCTCTGGTGTTGGCTGTTGATTGTGGAAGAGTATGCACATCTATGAGAGATGGGACTGTATGAAACTCTCTGTAGTTTCTGCTTGGTGTTGCTATTTGTAGAAAATACCTCTTGGAAATAAAGTCTATTAAAAATAAAGAAAAAAAGTTTTGGAAAGACAGTGCTGAACACAATGTCCATGACCCAACTACTCAGTGAATTCCAACTATACCTATCTTGTTCTTATTTTTATTGTCTTGCTTCTACTATGGTGTATAATTCTCTGGGCTTTCCTGGCCCCATTAGGGAGCTGTGCCTAGGGAGATGTTACAGGACCTGCTTTGGATACTTGTTCCCTCGTAGCCTCCACAATGTATTCCTCATGAGCTGATCCAACACCCACCCTTAGGAGAGATCCATGGTGGCTCCTCATCTTCATCTGCCTATCTGACATCTTGGCTCCCTTACATTTTTCCACTTTTCACACTCAATGGCCTAGTTTGTTGAGTATCACTCAGCACAGCTATTTGACTAGAAAATTTCAACCAAGGTCCTGGATTAAAGGTATTGTATTTGATCAACAGAAATCTTTTAGAAACTTCAATCAATTGCCATTAACCTCGGCACATCAACTCCACTTCGCCACAGGTCTCACTATTCCACACTGCTTTCTTCCAGACCACCTCTCACATTTGTATAACCCACCTGGCCCCTGCAGGAATCTGATTCTCTGATCCCTGACAAATTTTTTATGAGTTTACCAATTATCATCCCCAGACTGACGGTCATTGCTTGTCAAGTGTAAGGATAGAAAAGGGGTGTGTTCAGGGAAAGCCCTGGAGGGCAGGGTCCAGCTGAGTTCATTTCAGTCACCACTTATCTACACCTACTTGGTGCTAGGGGAAGAGGACACAGACCTGAGGTCATGGCCTCAGAAGTCAGCCCCTGAATGTTCTGGCTAGGAAAGAAGAAGAGGAATCTACAAGAAAGGATACCAGTACCATTTAGAAATCAAACCAGAAGACACTGGATCCACTAGACCTTCTCCCCACTGCCCTGGAGGAACTTCTAGAAGGGATGCTCTTGGTTGAAGAAGAATTCCGAATTCTCACATTCCCTCCTGCAACTTCAGATGGAGAAAAGCCTGCAGTCACAGTCTCCCCTGGCCCAGGGTTTGCATCAGAGTTAAGGGGCCTCAACTGGGCTCAGTATCTGTTCTCAGCCTCTTTTTTCCCAGTTTTATTCACAGTGAGAATTTCAGGGACTGATCTTCACATCCATCTGGATACATCTTACAGATGCACCTACAAGATTTGATTTCTAACATCCCAACATGCCGGACTGCTCAGATTGATCTATTAGAGTCACTGAGTTGGAGCAAAAAAAAAAAATTATAAGCATTTAGTCAGTAATTCTTGCTATTATTAAGATGCAATAATGAATTGCTAATAAGAAAACTAAATCAATCCAAGGAAATATCAAATCCAATGCAGCCAAAAATAGAAGAAAGATTTCAGTCTCCAAGTCTAAATTATCTAACCAGCCAATAAACCTCCAGAAAAAAATAACTTTCAAGGTCAGCTGCTGGGTACAAAGCAGTTCTCCATAAGACTTAAAAGAATGGCATGGTAGAATGTGAGGGGGTGGCAGGGTGATGATGGCTTTCAAACTAGTGAGCAACAGAAACAGGGGTGGGGTTCAAGCCTCCCTCCCAAACCCAAGCCCAACCCTCCTCACTGAACCCTCTTGAATAAGACATGTTTCCCCTGAAATGAAATCACAGTTGATTGCCCATGCTAAGTG
The DNA here is from genome assembly GCF_047511675.1 of Marmota flaviventris. Taxonomy (NCBI): domain Eukaryota; kingdom Metazoa; phylum Chordata; class Mammalia; order Rodentia; family Sciuridae; genus Marmota; species Marmota flaviventris. Next base: position 74,558,105 of record NC_092501.1, on the reverse strand, counting down.
CTCCATAATTGTTCAGAATTTAATTGAAATGATGATTGAATGAATGAAATAAGTTTGCTACATGAATGATTAGTAAACACAATAAAGCCTTCCCATTTCTAACAGACTTAAATTATGTGAACAGCTGCAGAGGGAGAGAAAGGGTTTTCAATTGGGCAGACTTGGGATCAAATCTGGCTTCTTAAACCTCCTTTATTGACAATGTCTACCTTCTAGTATCTGACCAGTCCATTGGTCCATTGGCAGGTTATTCTCTCCCTTTCCCCTCCTCTCTCTCTTCTTCTCTCCTTCATCCCCCATCTATTATCTCCCCCTCCCTTTTTCCTTCCATTCCCTCTTTCATTCTCCATTCTCCTCCACCCCTTCTGTCTCTCTCCCTCCCCCCACCCCCACACACCCAATAGGTGCTTCATAGCTATGACTTTTCTGCAAAACTCTTTCAAACTTGGATTTGCTAGACCCTCCCTCTTTCCATCTGACCAGCCCATTCCCACAAATAATTAGGCCCCACCCCACCAAGATGCTGTCCTCTCCCAGTGCTCCAGCTCTCTGCTCCCACTGTGCGCCCTCTCTTGGTGATGTAGTTCATGTTGCCATGCCTAGCATGACCAGGTCAGGGCAGAACTTCTCAGTGCACTCCCAGGAATGGACCACTGCCTCCCTCCCCTCCCAGTGGCCCCAGCCTCACCCAACAGCAGTATCTCTTCTATCTGGATCTCAACATAAATATTTATTGAATGAGACAGACCAGTATTTGGGCCAGGCTGGTCCAAGCAATTTCCACTTCTTAGTGTCACAATCCCAACAGGGCAGGCTGGTGAGGAGGAAGTTCAGCATGACTTACCATGACCCACTAGGGGGCATTCCTGATTTACCCATCAATGGATTCATCTCTTCATTTATTCCATGAAGAGCTGGGGAACATCAGTTTTATGCAGGTAACATCCAGTATGTTCCAGTAAACACGACTCTAGGGACTTCAGGTGTGCATCTCAGATCATCTCATCATGGCCGTATTAAGGGATATTGTCAGAGACAGACTCTAGCTTGGCATTCATGTGTCACATATATATGGCAGTAGGTTGCCAGTACACACCCCCATGGAGGACCTCAGCTGCCTAAGCCTGCCCCATGTTCCCCAGCAGCTTGTGCCCAGGGAGAGTCAGCAAGAGGATAGCTCCAGCGTCCTCACTTTCTAGCCTTCCTGAGCTGGGGAGATGGAGGTCCTGGGACCTGTTTCTTTCAGCAGATGTTTGCTGAGAACCATGTCTGTGCCAGCCTTAGGCTAAGGGCTAGGAGGAAAAAAAGAGCTGTATTCTCTTTCATGTTGCTTAAACCCTTTAATATTGTGTGTCTGTGTGTGTGTGTGTGTTTACTAATGTTAGGTCCCAATTATACTATAAATGCTGTGGGGGTAGAGAGCAGGTCTGCTCAAGCTTGTCAGTGCTGGCACCTAGTAGGCATGCAATAAAGATATGTGGAATACATAAATTAATAAGACAAGAATAAGATAAGATCTGTTGCCTCGTGTCACAGAGGACAAAGTCGTGAACAAAGCATTTGGCCATAAGTGCCTAAGTGCCTCAGACACAGAACAAAGCAAGTTCCTCCCTGCAGGGCTGGCCTGTGTCCTTCCCTGCTCTCTGGGATAAGTCAGGGCTTAAATAAGCCCATGAATTAAAGAGGGACAATCAATCGTCTCTTCTTTCCCATATCTGTTGCTGAACGCTGCTGAGGGCTTTAGGACAGTTACAGAAAGGCACCTCTGAAGTAGTCATAAAGGACACTGAATTTGCAGAGCCAGCAGATACCCTAACCAGTCCTATAAGGAAGGCCAAATACAGGAGCACCTTCTCCCTGATCTGTTCCCCCAACTTTACCCAAAACCATTTTAGTTACTTCTCTCCCCCAACTCTGTAAATTGAAGTAGTACAACAGGTTTGGTGTTTCAAGTCTGAAATCCTAGTTGCTACTTTCTAGCTCAGGAATCTCCTTACCCATCTGCAAACAGAAAATGACTCCAATCTAGGAAGGTTCACCCTTTTAACCAGGAAATCATTTGGAGAGAAGGGAGATAGGAGTTGAGAATGAGCAACAGAGAGGAGACCCCCATTTCTTACTTTACACAGAGGTTGATGCCTAACTATCCAGCCAGTGAAGAAGTTTTGGGTTTATTGTTGTTGTTGTTGTTGTTGTTGTTTGGGCCAGAATAGGTGTTGGCTTTGTTTTATATTTATTTTGTGTCTAAAATGTTCCAACAATTGCACAGAACAAGACTGTGCTCCATGCCCAGCCCCATTGTGACGTCTTGTGCCTTCACACAATGATGATTCCTGTCTGAGGTCTGAAGACATCTGAACTTATAATCCTTGAATAGATTTTTTTAAGTGGTGAGTTCATGGCTGACTTCCCTTTTATTGTGTTCTTCAGAAAAAGTTTTCTAAAGGTAAAATCAATCAATCAATGAATTAAAAGTTAAAATGCTGTTTTAGAAAAAACACATACAATAAAAAATTAAAACCATCTATAACCTCACAACCTAAAGATAACCACCACCACCATTTTATCATATAGCTTTCCAATATTTTATATGAATTTATTAGATGCATAACTTTTATAGAAAAAAATGGGATATAGCAACCTGGTTTTGCAGGATTGGTTTGTTTGGGGTTTTTTTCACTTAATAATAGATCCTACTATCTCATTAAATATTCTTGTACAGTGTTATGAGTGGCTCTGTGAGGAGTGAGGCCACATTGCTGTAATAAAGACTCATCGCATTGCCTTAATGTGGGTGTCCCGGAGCACACTCTACCCTGTGAGGATGGTGGGGATCCCTTTAATCTGACTTTTCCGCCGTCCCTCAGATGTGGCCTTTACCCACATGGTCCAAGAGGCTCCTCACCAAACCTTCATTGCTGCCACCAGGGAGGTTAGAAGGAGGAGGAGGAGAGCGCACCCATCCTTAAAGGGCATACCAGTTCCAAAGTTGCATTTACCTCCTTGTTCATCCCACTAGCCACAACTATGGCCACACCCAGCTGTTAGGAGGCTTAGAAACAGTTTTCATCTTGGTGTTCATGTGTCATATATATATAGCAGAGTCTGCTATTCCAGGAGAAAACAGAATAGATACTGAGGACAACTGTCAGCATCTGTCACAATTGTGTTTTATTTTGAGAGCTACTGGGGACATTTATATATCCATGGCTGTTTTCTTAAGATAGATTTTCAGTATAGAAATTGTTTGATCGAAGAATTATTGTATCTGAGACTCCTGAGAATCACTTGCACCCTTCCCTTTTCTGGGAAAGCCTGCTGGTGAATGATATTCACGTAAATATTTTTCTCTTTGGCTTCGAGCACCTTTCAGCTCTCTATCCTTTAAGATGGGGAGGTAGGTAGATCTCAGTGAATGCAATCCCACACTGAAAACCACATTCAGGATTCCCACTGCCTCCAAGTCAGTCTCCTTTGGTCAGGGGCTGGCAAAACTGGAGCCCAGGGCATCAGGGACAGCAGAGTGTCAGGTACTGCTGCTGAGGACCAGAGGTTGGGGACAGTGGTCTGCATGGAAGACCCTGAACCTCCAGGTGGACACCTGGATCAAGAGGTCAATTGGGGCAGGAATTACAAACAAGCAACTCAATGCCAAAGGACACTGGGGTAGGAACAAGAAGACTATAGAGACAGATTCTAGAACCATCAGGCATGAGGTCAATGTCACACACCAAGAGAGTCAGATCCCCAGGCCACTGGCTGACCTCTTCCTCAAGCAGGGCTATCTAGCATGTAGTGTAGCATATAGTATATGGTAGTCCTTGGGAATCTATATGTTAGATGCCCGACCCCACTCAGAGTGCGTCCCGTGGGCCTAAGGAGGCTCTGCCTACCACCTACAGAGAGATTCCTCAGGGTCAATACTTTCTGGGTCTCTAGACAATGCTTTAGACTCCATAAATGTCAGTTCCGAACAGTAACTTCATGGGAGAACAGGGGAAACAGGAAGTAGTAACTTAGGCAAACCCATCTTGGGAAGCAGGGAAGTGGAGGCAGGAAGGGGATCTCGGCAGCCCCAGTGATCTCCCAAATGTCCTTTGATGGGGTTGACAAGATGTCCTAGCCAACTGAGCAACTTCTTAGATGTCTGCTGATGTCCTAAAGTCTCCTGGAACCATCCTATCTAGAATCACCGTCAATTTTTAGCCAGAGCTAACTGCCACCAGGTGGCACCAAACTGCAAAGGGAATTGCTCTTATTCTGTGGTGGAGACAGCTTGGTGTCAAAGGCAGAGAGCCCTGGATGATTTCTCTGGGTGTTCCTGGGTCCTACCTGGGTCTGGGGACGCAGAAAATATGGCAAATGTCTGTTGACTGAAAAATAGATGGTTGGGTGGATGAATAGATGAAGGGACAGGTGGATGAATTTGATTCTTCCCCCAGAGGGACCTGAATACCCCTTCTTTAAGTGGACACTGTAGATGAAGTCAGATATGTTACCCTGAAACTCCAAGAACAGGCTAGAAGCAGGTCTTTATTGCACAAATTTATGGTAGGCTTTGGGCCAGAGGTGTCCATCTGTGTCCTCTGAGGCAATCGTGGAGAAAGCTCCTTCCTGTACCCAGCCCCCAACCTGGCCTAGCCTGTCCCCTTCATCCACCTTCCCACCATATCCTTGCTATTCTTTCTTTCTGGGGAGCTGCTCCTGGATGGTCTTCAAGACTCCTACCCTCACTGCATCCTATTCTCAGTTAAAAGGCATCTTTACAAGAGATTTCACACTCTGACCCTCTCTGACACTTCTGCTTTGGTTTCCTTCTTAACTACCACCTTCTTGTATGTTTTATTGGCACATGCTGAGTGTCTGTCTCCCTGCTGGCAAACCATCTCCACAGTGCACCCCAGCATCTCAATCAGAAGCTGGCACCCAGTACTGTGTCAGCTGAACAAACCCCTGGCTGGACCCTCACTAGGCAGCTCCTGGTCCCCTCAGCCACCACAGTCAGGATTCCCCACTATTCCACTTGTTGGAGGAGTTCATTTCCCCTGAGAAATGTATGTTCACAGTACAGAGGTAACTCTTCCTAATTTCCTCACAGGTTCCAAGCCTTATTAGTTCTCAACTCTGCACCAACACCATGGCCAACCTGACTACCTTACGAAGTTCAGGATAAATAGATCCAATATATTTTGGTTTTAGTTATGGCTGTTTAATAGGCCATACAGCTATTGCAATGAATCTATAGTGAGAAGACTCAAAAGGAGGTCATTTAGAAAATCTGCCAAGGCCAGGGTTGCTGGTGAGTGGGAGGTTGGAGATTCAGGTTTCATTGACTGTAATCCCTATGCCCAGAAAGCCCATCACTTATTCATCTGCTTTTGCTTTTGGCTCTAAGCCTGCCACCCCCACAGAATGTCCTCCCTCCTGTAGAGCAATCCGGAACCCAAGGACTGTGGGACAGTGGAAGTTCCCCACAGTCCAGGTACCTGGCCCTGCTTACCGTATTCAATAAGACCACAAAAAACTTTGAAAGTAAATTCAGAAAGCCCAATAAGCCACACAAAAAGACTTCTTGCTTTATCTTGTATTTTCTTCTCATTTGTACAAATTTAGGCAGTTTATTGTATTTATTGACTATATTGTATTTCTTTTTTTTTTTAATTTTTTATTGTTGGCTGTTCAAAACATTACATAGTTCTTGATATATCATATTTCACACTTTGATTCAAGTGGGTTATGAGCTCCCATTTTTACCCCATATACAGATTGCAGAATCACATCAGTTACACATCCATTGATTTACATATTGCCATACTAGTGTCTGTTGTGTTCTGCTGCCTTTCCTATCCTCTACTATCCCCCCTCCCCTCCCATTGCCTCTTCTCTCTCTGCCCCCTCTACTGACATTCATTTGTCCCCCTTGTATTATTTTTCCCTTTCCCCTCACTTCCTCTTGTATGTACTTTTGTATAACTCTGAGGGTCTCCTTACATTTCCATGCAATTTCCCTTCTCTCTCCCTTTCCCTCCCACCTCTCATCCCTGTTTAATGTTAATCTTCTTCTCATGCTCTTCGACCCTACTCTGTTCTTAGTTACTCTCCTTATATCAAAGAAGACTATATTGTATTTCTTTGGGGTTTTTGTTATTGTTGGGTTTTTTTTTTTTTTTTTTTCAGAAAAAGGGTTATCTATGCCTATGTTCCTTTTGGAGGGGTCATGATTTCTCAGTGCTCCCATGACATTAAATTTTAATATGTTTGTGTCTGCAATGCAGATGTTTTTCCTGGTTTATTGGGTGGCAGTGGCTGTGTGCCCACTCACATGACAATCTCAATATCTTTAACGTTTCTCCTTGGTAAGAGTGAAAGTTACTGACCCATGGCCCTGGAACCTGAATGAGTTCCCCTCATACCTGCACAAGGTTCCCATGGCAAAAGAATCCTGCTCTAGGCTACAATCTAAAAATTGTGGGAGTTGGTGCTCAAGGGCTGGTTCTCTGACTACCCAAAAAGGAAAATCCCTTCTTGCCCAGCCCCAGGAGGACCCTGATCTCTCCAGCCTCACCCTGTCCCTTCTCCTTCTCCCCACTCCCCTGCATCCCTGGTTTTTTCAGCCTTAAGAACTGGAAAAACTCACTTCATTCTCCTCCTGCATTTAGGCTCCTGGCTCCCTTGAATCTTTTGGTTAGGAGGAGCTTGAGAGGATAAAATCACCCTGGGACTAAAGGGAAAGGAAAGTATTCGTCCTCTCTATCCACATATTTGACCAACCACAGACTGAAAAAATTGGGGAGGAGAGATTGAATCCTTAATGAACACATACTGACTTTTTTCTTTTCATTATTTCTTAAACAATACATTATAAGCCAAGCACAGTTACACATTCTTGTAATTCTAGTAACTTGAGAGGCTAAGGCAGGAGGATCACAAGTTCAAGGACAGATTTTCCAACTAAGCTGTCAAGACAATACCATATAACAACTTTTTACATAACGCATTGTATTATGTATTATAAGGAATCCAGAGATGTTTTTAAAGTATACAGGAGGCGGTACATGGATTATATGCAAATACTAGACCATTTTATATAAGGGACTTCAACATCTGTGGATTTTAGTATTTGGGGGCATCCTGGAACCAATCCCTGGCAGAAACGGAGGGATAGCAGTATTGGAAGGTGGGGGAGGGGGCACACAGACCATCCTGGAGAGCGTCTAGCAGGGTGGCTTGCCTTCCTTTGCATGCTTTCTCAGAGACTTCTAAACACTGCTGTGGTGGCCTTTTTTCAGTAGGGTGGTCTATAGGTGGGACTTCCCTTCAACATCCATTGTCCTCCAAGAAGTATTTTTATGGTGGGATTTGGGGAAGCTGTGTCAGCCTCAAAGAAGGTGTAAGGACCTTGGAAACAGCCACATCTGTGAGGCTCTGCAGAGACACACCGTGCCACTCACAAATGACCCTGGAGAGCTCAAGTCCCCAGAGAGGATAATAATTTCCTTTCTCTTTGGGATTTTCCACCTCAGCCTGGAACTGGCCCTGGGATCTTGAAAACTCAGAGGGAATTGTCTGGCTCATAATTATGGCCAGCAGATTATTTGAAGAAAGTAGTTATGCATATGCTTCCATCTGTTCTATCAGCAAGCCCTAGCCAGGCCAGAGAGGTCTAAATGTGCCCCAGGTGTCCTGCCATGAGGGTACCTGCACAGCCAGTGGCATCAGGAAACAGGTCCACTAAAGAATCTGTCCTCATTTTACTGCTGTTGACAGCTAGTGCCATAGGCTCCTTCCTTTGAAGTTGGGTTTTCACAGCAAAATAAACAAGCTTCTCTTTGGGGTGGGACTCAGAGACAATGGTGGTTGGGAGCTGTGGGACTTGCAAATCAGAGCCTCTGAGTGCCATTCAGCTCTGCAGATTCCCTCACAGAAGGTGAGTGAGGCAGGTCGAACCACAAAGCCATAGAAGAACAAGGCAAAGTCAGGGGTCAGGCACATCAGTCTTCCCCCTGGCACCCCTCGATAGACTAATGGGAACAGTGAGGTAGTACTGGAACCCAGTCCTGCCATCTCAGGAGTTGTGCTGTCAGAAGGGCTCAGCAGGACTCTGAAAGTAAGAGTGATTGGGAAGGAGGGGAGATCCAAGCCCAGGGAAGGGTGACAAAGACTCAGGACCAGGGCTAGCACAGCCGTACCACCATCCTGCTCCCACAGGTGCACAGCCGCACACACTCTGCACCACCCTGTCTTCTCCCTCACCTAGGAGGATTGCTAACTCACCCTTCTAGACCAGTATCCCAAACAGCACGATTTTCATCCTCAGTAGGTCTTTGGCAATCTTTGAAGATGGTTTTGTTGCCACAATTGGAGAAGGGGCTGGAGAACACTATTGGCATCTCATATACCAAGGCCAAGGATATCTAACAATGCAGAGGACAACCCCACCCCCAAAAAGGAATCATCCTATCAGTCCCAAATGTTGATCGTTCTGAGACTGAGAAGCCCTGCCCTAGAGCCAGCTTGTCCACTCAGCCACCCGTTCATTCCGCACCTGAGCACCAGCTCTCATGTCTCCTCGGCTGCCTGCCTCCCCTACACCAGGCACACACAGGTCTCTCCTCTTGGTTCCATTATCTCCCCCACAACTTCATCAAGTAGTGGTTATGTTCCAAACACCAGCTCTCTGCCAAGCCTGGGCACTTCAGAAGGTCTGGCAAAATTCACCCCAGCTTCACAACGTCTTTTTGGACACCTTTCCTGTTAATTAATGTTGACTTCATTTCCCTCACTAGAGGTGAGTGTCCTTTTCTTTTCTACTTACTTACTGGTCTCTTTCTCTTCCATAATCCTCATGCTCTACCCCCCCACACACAGAGCTCTAAAGAGTGGTATTCCCCACTCTTTACAAATCAGGAGACTGCCACCCAGAGAGGTGAGAGAGTTTTCCAAAGGTCCTACAGGTAGCTGGAAGAGGTAGAGCTAGACTTTATCCTAGACAAGGTCGTAGGACCTGACTGCCTTCATTCTGGGTCTGGAGGGTCCAAGAAACAGTCTTTGAATGGCATCTTAGGTTGGTCTGGGAACCCCAGGTTGGAAGAGGCCTTGGAGGTTACTAGAACTTCATCTGTACGAAGCAGAAGGCCACCATAGCCTGACAGGGGGTTCTGAAGATATGTCTGACTGGCCTTCCCTGCTTCCCCACTGCCCAGACACACGGCTCTCCTATTCAGTGTTCTATGCTGCCTAAATCAAAGAGTATGTAGAACACATTTGCTTTCTTTTGAAAATAGCTTTAATTGTATTTTTTAATATACCTTCACTTCAGAAAATGCAGGAAACATAGCTAAGTAAGAAGAAAATAAAAACCACATTTGATCACACTAAGCAGAGAAAAACTAGTGTTGGTTATAGCATATTTCCTTCTGGAGTTTTTCTATGCTAATTGTTAAAAAAAATACAGGAGGGCTGGGGATATAACTCAGTTGGTAGAGTGCTTGCCTTGCAAGCACAAGGCCCTGGGTTCAATCCCCACCATAACCAAAAAAAAAAAAAAACAATCATATTGTAAAGACTTCTGTGACCAGTTTTTTTTTTTTCATCTAATAATGTTGCCTATATGGCTATGAAATCTTCTTCCATGTCTTCTCCATAACTTGGATGGAAGACAGATGAATGGATGGATGGATGAGTAGGTAGCTGGATAGGTGGGTGGATGGATGGCTAGATGATCCTTCATTCACCAATAAGTTCTCTCTATATGGACAATTCAGGTCACATCGATTCTAACATTTTCAAATAAGTGATTTCTCACTCATGACATTGAAGGATTTGCTGGCAGTGGTCTCTGCTTTCTCTAAACTAGTAGGAGTTACACAGGATGGCTCTACAGTCACACTGCTTAGATTTGAACTCTGGCTAGGGCTCTACTAGCTGAGTAGCCTCTTATGCCTCAGTTTCCCTAATCATTAAAACAGCAAGAAAATAGTTTAAGCCTCATGGGCTTGCTGAGGATATTCAGTTCAGATGACTTGATGAGCTTAAATCATCAACCCTTGTTTTAGTAAGCTTTTTCATTGCTGTGACCAAAAGACCTCTCAAGAACAATTTTAGAGAAGGAAAAGTTTATTTCAGGGCTCATGGTTTTAGAGATCTCAGTCCACAGATGACTGTGTCCATTGCTCTGGGCCCCAGGTGAGGCAGAACATTATGGCAGAAGTATGTGGCAGAGGAAAGCAGCTGAGGACATGACACCAGGAAGCAGCTCCCCTCATTACAGACACTCCCCTAGTGACCCATCTCCTCTAGCCATGCCCTACCCACCTGTGGTTACCACCCAGTTAATCCCAATCAGTGGATTAATGCACTGATTCGGTTAAAGCTTTCATAACCCAATGATTTCACCTCTAAACTTTCTTGCATCGTTTCACAGATGAGCTTTGGGAACATTCTGTATTTCCCTATAAGAGAGAAAACAAATTGACCTCAGCTTACAAAAAAGGACACAAAAGCTTGAAGAGGTTGGTAGATCAATCAATTTAGCAGGCAGTGAATGGCAGAGCCAGGATTTGAAACTAGGAAATCTGGTTTTAAAGTGCATGGTAACCACTACATGGTACTGACTTCAACTGTCCTCGCTATACCTTGGTGTTATGGTTTGGATATGAGGTGTACCTCCAGAAAAATTCAGGTTATTCAATGTAGCAATGTTCAGAGGTGACATGATTAGATTATGAGAGCTGTAGCCTAATCCCTAGATTGGTTCATTGGATGGATTGATACTTTGAAAGAACTACTGGACTGGGTGGTAACTACAGGCAGGAAGGACATGGAGGATGTAGGTCACTGGGGGTGTACCCTTGGGGATTATATTCTGTCCCTCTGGATCCTCCCTCTCTCTGTTTCCTGGCTATTGTGAAATGAGTGGGTTTCCTCCTCGATACCCTTCCACCATGCTGCTCCCCCTCACCTCAAGCCCAGAGTAAACTGGGCAATCATGAACTGAAACTCTAAAACCATGGGCTCAAAATAAACTTTTCCTCCTCTAAGTTGTTCTGGTCAGGTATTTTTATTACAGTGATGCAAAGCTGACTAACACAATTAGTTTTTCTCACTTGTAAAATGCAGATGGCACATCTGATTGACAAGGTTCCATGCTCATATGATCAGAGAAGGAGCCTTATGTATGAAGAATCCTGCTTGTCGACTGTGGCCTGGCACTGTGTCAGGAGCCCAGGAATCCCACTCTGGCCAGGCTCCCTTCCTAGCCCACTGAGACAACCTTCTATCTGATGCCTCCTCTGCCTACAGAGAGGCCTGTGACACCTGCCACATGGTCACAAAGCTCTCGCCATCCCAAGGGTCATCCTCATTTAGGTTAAGCCTGGGGTCAGCTCACCCATGGGTAGGGCAGAGTTGTTACTTTAGAGGATGCTTGTTGGTGGTGAAGATGACCACCAACAATTTCTGAACGCCCTCCCATGCCACTTCCAATCAGTCTTGCTATAGCTGTGCAACTTGGGTTGCCCAAATTCTTGGTGGTCAGGACCAGAAAGCTCCTAGCTGAGAACTTCCTCTGGATCTAGGCAGTCAGCTGGGCACAACAGCCAAAGGCCTGAATACAAATGGGTAGGAGTTAAACAGAGTGGCCATGCAGCCATACCACCTGGATTCAAACTCATGCTCTGACTAGTTGAGGGACACTCTAAAAAACAGTTAACATTTATTGAGAATTTTCTATGTGCCAGGCATTCAATATTGCCAGTACATTTTCTCAAACCAATCTTCACAATAGCCTCATAAAGTAGGTTCTGTATTGAACCCTATGCTACATACAAAGAAGATGAGACTTAGAAATAAGATGCTTAGACAATGGAATATGATTCAGCCATGAAAATAATAAAATCCTGTTATTTGCAGTAACATGGATGGAACCAGAGGACATTATGTTAAGTGAAATAAGCCAGGCACAGAAACATAAATACTGAATATCCTCATTCATATATGATAGCTAAAAAATGTTGATTTCATGAAAGTAGAGAGTAGAAGAGTGGTCACGAGAGACTAGAAAGGGGAGAGAGTAAGGGTGCCAGAGAGGCTGGATAAAAGATATCAAAATACAGTTAAACAGGAGAAATGAGTTTTAAGGCTCTACAGTACATAGGCTGTCTTTAATTCACAATTATTTATTTTATTTTTATTAAAAACTAGAAGAATTTGAAGCTTCTCAACACAATAAATGATACATGTTAAAGGAGATAGAGGTGCTAATTACCCTAATTTGATCCTTATACATGTATCAAATTATCACACTCTATCCGATAAATATATTTTGTGTCAAAATTTTTGTGTTAAATTGTGTTTTAACACAATTTTTATGTCTCAATTAAATGTTTATAACTTTATAAAATAAGATGTATAAAGATAAACCAAAAGTCTTTGGTACCTACCAATTCCTCTTAAGACAAACTGAAAGAGCAATACATTGCTTCCTTCCTCAAAGGACCCAAGCCAGTGTATGTATGTAGTGGAAAAACAGTTCCCAACAAACATCTTATCTATGAATATTAACAATGCAAAATACCTTCACTTTTATGCATTCAACATCCCACACTCCAAAGCAGGACCCCAGAGGTCATTGTTTTTGATCAACATTATAGACTTGAGTTCCTGCAGCACCAGCTCTGCCTCACTGTGTGACCTTGTATGCCTCAGTTTCCCCATTTATACAATAGCAGTAATAACAGAATAAGCCTTATAGGCTTGCTGAGAGCGTGAAACTCATATAATTTGATGTGGATAAGCTTAATCTCTTAACCAAGTCAATTTTCTCAAGATATGGGCATTCAGTATTTTGGGAAGTTGTCAAAGTGCTCCTCAGTATTGAAACCTATGCCCAGCACAATATGGCCCCAGGGCTTCCCTGATTTGGTCTATTCACATTCTCTATTTTCATTCATTCCCATTCCATCTTCATAGTGCTTAGTATGCCCAGAGATTACTACTGACTACATCTCATTTTTATAAATTGCTTTTTTGGTAATCAAGATTTTATTTTAAATGGGCACTTTTTAATGTCATTATAAATCCATATTCGTATGTTCATAGGATAAATATAAAAATAATAAGTAAGTTATGAGCACACATAGCAATGAAGACACACAGAGCTAGACTTCTAAATACCATTCCCTACTGAAACAGAAGCCAAGCTTGAAGGTATTTCAGAATAAAGAGTTCAAAGGGGAGGAGGGAGGGAGGGAGGGAGGAAAGGACAAGACTTCTCAAAGAAATGGCTGGTTCCAGTGAGAGCAGGGAAATTACCCAGGGAGCCTAAACTACCACCAGGAGGTGAGGAACTGGTCTCTGAGAGCCCTAACCAAGACTGGGAATATATAAGCATCAAAATACAAGATGATATTAATGGATTATAATCTACCAAATAAAATAGAATTTCATGAGCCCATTCTGACGTAAATAAATAAACAAGGGACAGCTTTTCCTTCCAGTAAATGGCCATAATAAATGGAGAAGGAGTGATGGAGTCATAAAATCCTTCGGCAGCCACCGCTGTTATTAATGGATTCCAGCAAAAATCATCAATAAAGGTTAAATCGGAGGGCAAAGGTTGGATAAAGAACAAGATATTCACATAATCCCGAAAGGATTTCCCCACAAATTATTTACTAATCTCAAAGAGGGCAAGAGAGCTGATGACAAAGGATCCTACCTTACCCAGGGGTCAAGGTCAGCATCACTAACCCTAGAATGGACTTGTGTCACACACTGCCATGAGGAGGCCCCACATCACATCCTAAACATGCTCAGCCTAATCCTAAACTCAAGGAAGCATCAGACAGCTCCTAATTGAGAAGGATTCTGCACGTTCCAAATTGTGAACGGCATGAGGGCCCTGTCCCAGTTACAGGCCACTGCAAAGATGGATGACCAAGCACAGTGTGATCCTGAACAGACTGGCTGGACAACTACAGAGGACAGCTGAGATAGCTGGAAAAATCTGAGCATGGACCATGTCTCACATAGTATTGTGTCAATGTGAAATGTTCTGGTTTGGTGACTGTACTGTGATCCTCTAACACATTGCCCTTGTTCTTAGGAAAAATACATAAAAATATTTAGGGGCAAAGAGACATGCTGTCTGCAACTTGCTCTCTAATGTTCAGGGGAAGTGTGTGTCTGTGTGTGTGTGTGTGGTGTGTGTGTGTGTATGTGTGTGTGTAAAGAGAAGAAGATGGAGAAATATCAAAAAAAGAGGAGAGGGAAAGGAAGAAAGAGTAAATGAGAGAAAGAGATAAGAGGCAGAGCCCCTGAGCAAGTGGCAAAGCAAAAGCAATAAAAATGTACCCACTGGCACGTCTTGATCAAGGGCACGTGAGAGTTCTCTGCCCTTCTCATAATGTTTGTAAAAGTCTGAAGTTATTTCAAAATAAAAACAACTTGTGAGTGTATGCTTGTTTTGGGTATCACAGGAAGAGTGGAAAGAGGGTGTGACTGATGCACCTACTGCCCTACACTTCTATAAAGTGTCTGCCTTGCCATGCCCCGTCCCGGCCTATCCCCATCTGGATACTGGAGCCAGATAAACTGGGCTTCAGGCTGTGGAGGGATGGAGGGGGCTCACCTAAGACAAGGCCTGTTTCAGGAGTAAGGTCTGGCTGCAGAAGGTGTCAACATGGCTGCTTCCCTCCTGCCCCAGGAGTGGAGGTCCTCTTACTCTTACTGTGTGGGTAACATCAAATAACAGCTTGCCATTAGGAGGCTTTCTCTGTTGGACTCTGAGCTAGATCACCAGGAGACAGCAGTCCAGTCATGAGCTCAACATACACTCCTAGAAGAGGAGGGCGGGAAGTCTTCCTTACTCACAGGAAGCACCCACCCTGTGCCACATCCTGCCCACTGCTGAGGAGACCATATCTCTTTTGAAAGCAGTTGCTCTCACATCTCCTGGAGCAGTTGCTCTCCATAGCTTCTCTCCCTGCAGGACTCCCAGATCAACCTAAGGGCCTTCCCTCCGTTCAGTCTTGAGGCCATGAAAAGTGGAACTTGTCTTCTGCGCCTCAGAAGTGAAGGGTAGGAGCATGAGTGTGGGTGGAAAGCTGGTGGGTCCTTGCTCTCACCTTCATGTGGGCATGGGGACAAGAATGATCAGGCCAAGGAAGGCTGGGCCAGTGAAGGAGAAGTGATAGGCCCCCTCACTTGAGGCCTCTTTCCTCACTACCTTTCCCTGTGCTCAGCTCCCCTCTGGCTTCCCCAGCTACCCTGACCAGAGGCTTTCCCTCCTCATTCCCATCCACCCCACCAGACAGATCAGCTCATTCCTCTCCATGTTGCCTGTGAGGGTGTAGGGGTCCCTGGTGGCCCCACGGGGTGGACACCTTCTGGAAGATGTACAGCATGAAGCCAGCTGGAGGGTGAGACGGGGCCCAAACATGGTCAAAGTCCTCCAAAGTGAACAGGTACTCCCTCTCAGTTGGCCTTACATTCTCTGAGCCTAGGATGGGCTGCCTGTTGGACAGGCACTCTCTACTCTAGGAATTCCCATGACAAAGGTGGAGGATGGTAACTAGGGACTGCAAAGAGTCCCCCCTGGGAAGAAGTTCTCCTGAAGGGATGAAGAGGCACCTTCTGTGGCCTTGGACCACCAGTTTCTCCATTAGTAAGGAGCTCCTGATGGAGGGGGTTATTAACACAGGGGGTTATTCAGTGGGCAGTCTGAGGCTGTGAGTAGAGCAGCAGCAAAGCCCACACACAAAACAGTAACTAATTTAATGATTTCACATTGTGTACTTCAATTTAAAAAAAAAAGCAAATACAAGAAGTGAACAAGAGGCAAATCAGCAATTTGTTTGGGGACTCCTCACACTTCAGTTTAGTATGATTTACATTTTGAATTTGCTTATAGGAAAGGGGCATAATATTATGTTCAGGGTTTGGCAGCACCAAAGGTCCTTAGGGCCCTGCCTGAAAATCCCCATCTACCTCACCTCCAGGAGGCCCCCCACGGGAACCTCTCCTATGGCAGAATGTGGGCCCCACTTTGCCTGCCTTGCCACCCACAGTTGTGGGTAAATCATCTGCTCTGCCCAGTCTGGGTTTCACCATTCAAAAACGAGGGATTAATACCTCACTTACCCTCACTTACGGAGCTGCAATGAATGATAAAAGAATCTCTGCTCACCCTGTGGTTCTTTCAATTTCCTGACTTACAAAAGAAAAGACTGAAAAATCTGGCTGACTTCCAATCTTTTTTGAATGTAAAGTCTAAGAATCGCTGTTTGAGGAGAAATACAAGCAAGTCTTGTGTCGTTTTGGTTTGGCAACAAGGGCCAGGTCTGGAGTCAGAGGCATCAGACTTTGTTCTCTCCCTCCATCACTTGCAAACCAGCTTTTTCATCTACAAAAGAGGCAAAACTGTCCCTCCAAGAGTTGTTGTGAGGATCAATGATCAAAATTACTGCACTCATCTCTGTGGGAAGGGCATGGGCTGCACCCACTACTGCTATCCACAGTCACCCACAGTCAGGAGAAAACATCCAGGGAGGATGGCAGGTTCTGGAAGCTCTTCCAAACCACTATCCCTGGGCCCAGCAGGAATTCTTGGAGCCCTCTATTCTCTCCATGCAAGGAATTCAAAGTAAAAAAACTATACTGCACAGTGAAAGAATCCAGAGATTCAGAGTTTTCTTTCACAACACCTTATTGCTTATTTAGAACATTAAAATCACTCTAACTCTGTTTCTCATGTAGGAGCTTAATTGACTGACAGGAAAGAGGGGTTCTAGGTCTCCCTTCCAGGCAGCTTGGATTCAGACTTAATGGCTGGGGGCTGTTGGTGCCTTTAGCAGGTGACTTCATTCAGGAAAGCTTCCTGGCTCATTAGAGCCTTCTTTCCTATCACTTGCTGATTACTCTGGGGGCAACCATTAGCCCCATGCCCAACTGCTCAGCCCTACCCAACACAGCCACTTCCCAATGGGATGAACAAATATCTTGGCATGTGTGGGGATGTCTGGAAACTATCTCCTGACTTGAGACAGGTTTCTCCTTGCACCAGTGGTGGGTGAACCAGCTCCCAGCTCCCTGTACTTGTTAATTCCTGGCAGCTCTGTGCCATCTGCATTACTTGGGGCTGGCAGTCACTGTGAGGTCTCTGCTGGTGGGGAAACTTAGTGACTCTGGAACAAGACACAATTTGACCCCAAATCATTTGAGAGGTAGTTGCTGGTCTGATGGATTACCTTTAACCCTCAATACTTTAGGGTACACTTCCTAGGAACAAGGATGCAGTCCAGTTGCTAAATTCAGAAAGTTCACAGTAACTTAACAGAATAAAATATGAGGTGTAGTATAGTTTACAAGAATTTATCATATATTTTAAAATAAAGATTTTAAATTTTCCAACCAAAGAAATGATAAATGGTTCCAGCGATGGAAATGCTAACTATCCTGATTTGATTTTGCACATTGTATGCACACATGGAAATATCACCGTGTCCCATAAATATGTACATTATGTGTCAATTGAAAATTAAAAAATACACAGTTCACATTCAAATGTTAAGTTTTTCTATAATGAGAGTTGTCTGCCAATGCCTTTAATCCTTGCATCTTTTGTTTCCCCTTATCTAGAATAGCCTTTTGGAATTTTTTATGACATTGACATTTCTAAAGAATGTAGCTCAGATTTTTTTTAATAAAAGGGCTTTTTAAAAACAGAAAAAATATCATATTGTATGCAGTTTCACAAAAAGCTTTTCACATGCACGTGCTTGTGCACACACACACACACACACACACACAATTTGTGAGTTTTTCTGCATCAGTAAATAAGGTCTTTCATGCTCTTTTTAAACTTCATCTCAGTATATAAATAAATACAGCACTCAGTGTTGTACCACACCACCTGCACCCCTAAACACAGCAGGCCACTGCAATTTGAAAGTAAACACTTGTCATGAGGGCCTGGGTTCAATTCCTGACATCTCAGAAAGAGGGAAAGGGGAGGAAAGAAGGAAGGAAGGGAGGGGGAGGAGGGAGAAAAGGGTAGGGAAGGGAAGAAGGGAGGGATCTCCTGTAATCTTCTTTGTCAATAATTGACAAGAATAGAAACCTAGACTTGCGATTTAAGTAAACATAGCAAGCTAACCATTCCAAGTGCAGCGTCAGCTTACAGGTCCTTTAACGGAAAGTCCCCCTTTACCACATGGGACATCCTTCATTTTTCATTGTTTTTCCCCTAGAACGGTTAGCACACGCGGGTCCCTTGTGGCCATTATAGATCATCTGGCTCCGATGGCTGCCAGGAGTGTTCATTAGTTCGTGCTGCTGCCCAGGTGAGCGGTCGGGTCCTCATTAAACCTTTTCTCCAGGAAGTGCTCGCGGCAGCTCCGCGCAGCGACCCGAAGGGGGAGCCGGTGGGCGGTTGGGCAGCACACCCCGGGGACACGAGGGCGGGAATGTGTCTGTGTTGCCCAGCCTCACAAAAGGGACTCCTCTGTTGCGAGCCGGTCCTGGGCTGGAGCCTTTGAATACAAGGAACGGTCGGAGACGCCTTCCGGAGGAGTCTTATTTCACAAAGAAGGAGAACCACAGGGACTTGCAGGGAGTCTGAAGGGGCCTGAGTTTAGGGGACAGGATAAGATGACGCGTGCCCAACCTGTCATCGACACCAAGGAGGCCGCGTGGCAGAAGGTCCTCTAGAGCGGCAGCCCTTCCCCGGTAACTACGTGGACCCACGGTTCCTGGAAGAGCTCCGGAAGAACATCTGTGCCTGGAAATATCAATCCTGGGCAGTGGTGTTCGAGTCCAGTGTGGGGATCCAACAGCTGTGCAGCGTCTGCGTCTTTGGGGTCATCTGGTGGTATATGGATGAGGGTCTTCTGGCCCCCCACTGGCTTTTTGGAACTGGCCTGGCATCTTCATTGATGGGATGTGTTTTGTTTGATCTCATTGATGGTGGTGAAGGGCGGAAGAAGAGCCGGCGGACCCAGTGGGCTGACCTGAAGAGCACCCTGGTCTTCACTGCTCTCACCTACGGGTTTTCACCAGTGCTGAAGACAGAGTCCGTCAGCACTGACACCATCTATGCCATGTCAGTCTTCATGCTGTTGGGCCACCTCATCTTCTTTGACTATGGGGCCAATGCTGCCATTGTATCCAGCACACTGTCCTTGACCATGGCCACCTTCGCTTCTGTCTGCCTGGCCTCACATCTTCCTCGGTCCCTGCATGCCTTCATCATGGTGTCGTTTGCCACCCAGATTTTTGCACTGTGGCCCATGTTACAGAAGAAACTGAAGGCCTGTACTCCCCGCAGCTATGTGGGGGTCACGCTGCTTTTTGCCTTCTCAGCCTTGGGAGGCCTGCTGTCCATTAGTGCCGTGGGAGGCCTGCTGTCCATTAGTGCCGTGGGAGCCATACTCTTGGCTCTTCTGCTGGTTTCCATCTCCTGTCTCTGCCCTTTCTACCTCATTCGCCTGCAGCTTTTTAAAGAGAACATTCATGGGCCTTGGGATGAAGCTGAAATCAAAGAAGACTTGTCCAGGTTTCTCAGCTAAGTTAGGGACCCCATTACACTATTCAGGCAAGCTCATAGACTGGTATGCTAACCAGCATAAAATCTGAAGGCAGAGCCCATTCTGGGAGCAGCAGGCTGATGTGGATGAGAGAACAGAGATCAGAAGAAAAAATTAATCAAAGGCTGGGGTGGTGAAGGTGTTTGCCCTTCTGTCATTTTCATTTTATGATGTAAAAGCTTTCTGGTGTCCTCTTGAATTACTGCCCATCTGTTATTCACTATAACAGATGAAGTGATGGTATCTATTAAAGTAATTGTCTCTATTAGCAACACACAAAAAAATTTCTCATCATTTCCTACATGATTTTCTGTGTCTTGGATGTGCATCCTGTGTTGTAGATGTGGCAGATCTGTTCTCCCAGCCTGTCTTTTATCTTTGCTTAGAGTGTCTATTGTGGCTCAGAAATTTTAAACACCTGTCAGAATCAAGTACATCCATCATTTTTCTTCTGTTTTGTCTTTTGTGTGCTTTACTTTTGAATACCTTTTCTATAGTAAATTTATACACAGATTAATCATTTCTTATAATGCCTTTATAGGCTTTTATTTTTACATTTAAATCTTTAATTTGAAAATTTTTTCATGATCATCTACAACTATGTGCAATGCTTTAGATATATATATTTAGGTCCTAGTAGTGTTTATTTAAAAAAAGCAGCTTTGTCTTTCTGGACCCATTGATTGAATGCATGGGCTGCTACTACATTTCCTTTTGGTTCATTGATGCATGGTATTCCTTGGTATCCATGAGGGATTAGTTTCAGGAACCCCCATGGGTACTAAAATCTATAGATACTCAAGTTTATATATAAAGTGGTATAACATTTGCATATAAACTATGTACATCCTCCTGTATCATTTAAATCATCTTCAGATAACATCTAATATCTAACACAATATAAATGCTGAATGAATGGTTGTTATACTTTGTATGGTTTTTTGAATAATGACAAGAAAAATAAAGTCTGTACATGTTCAATACACATGAACCCTCCTCCAATTTTATTAGTGCCTTTCAATTATTCAGAACAATGGGTTTCATTGTGGCATATTTGTACATGTACATGACATGCCTTGATCATATCCACTCCCCATTACCCTCCCTTACCTTCTCCTGCCCCACTTTTGATAGTCTCCTTGCTACTTTTATGTCATCTTTTTTTCCCCTACATTAGGGTTAGGATGT